>NC_051227.1:1417208-1729708 GCF_015220715.1 Pygocentrus nattereri | reverse complement strand
TAATCTTTATTGTGGAGGGCTTGAATGCTTTGTCGAGAAATTTTCAATCTATCAAGAAACCTAAACCTGCATAGCAGAAAGGCTTTAGTGAGGAGATTCTACTTAAACTAAAAAGATTAAGATTATGAGACCCTTATTAGTCCCACAATGGGGAAATTTCAACTCCGCATTTAACCCATCCATGAAGTGAAACACTACACACACACTAGTGAGCACACCCACTAGGGGGCAGTGAGCACACTTGCCCGGAGCGGTGGGCAGCACAATCCGCAGCGCCTGGGGAGCAGTTGGGGGTCAGGTGTCTTGCTCAAGGACACCTCAGTCATGTGCTGTCGGCTCTGGGGATCGAACCGGCGACCTTCCGGTCACGAGGCTGGATCCCTAACCTCCAGCCCACGACTGCCCCAAATACTTACACCAGTAAAGTCATTTCATTTGAACTTGTTGTTTACCCTCTCAGTTACAGGCATAGAGTCATAAAGCACTGACAGCACTAGCCATGTTTGGGCACATATTTCAACAAAAACAGCTGGGCTTTCAAACTGTGACTATGAAGCCACTTTCATATGTTTGGTCCCACTTTATATCAAGTGCCTTATAACAGTGTAATTACATGTAAACGACAGCTACAACACCAATGTAACTGCTAATGATTTAGTCACTGTTAAAGACGGAATACAGACATACACCTTATATAATTACATGTGTATTAACTTCAGCTTTGCCTCATGTAACTGCAATTTCCCTCTGGGATCAATCATATGTTTTGATTCTGATTCTGTGATCTTAGTAATTGTAACAGCCTATGAAGTTGAGACACATGTAATTATATAGGCTGTACTTCTGTAATCCATCAGTAGTTTCTGTTGCATATATTATTCAGTTATTAAAGAAAATTAATATAAAGTGGGACCCAATGTTCTTTGAAGCACTGTCATTTATTAATAGGCTTATCTTAGTAACATTACAGTTCTTGCTTTATTTTCAGCTTCACTTGGCTGTACTGACAGCAGGAAACTGTGCAACTCAGAGATATTTAATGGGCATGAAATGACCATATGTTCTTTGACACTTGCAATCCACAGTCTGATATTTTGGTTCACTGTATCAGTGATGTCTGGTCATGATGCTGGATGGTAATGGTAATGATGGTAATAACCTATCAATAGTTTGCACACTGTGGCATCACACATAAGAGGCCTGTTCCAGCTACAGCAATTAAACAAAAAGAGGTCTAACTGGTTACCAGTCAGACTTAAATGTTGGGTATCATTACCTAATGTCTATAACAAGCTAACACAACAAGCGCAACACACACTAACCTGCCACCACAATTTCAGCATCTCTGAAAGTGCATACAATTGTACGTGAAGCCAATAAAAAGGACAAAGAGTCTAGATACAAGATAGGTGGACCTGATGAAGTGGCTGGTGAGTCTATACATCTGACAGTCTGTATCTTCACATGTGTGTGTTCATGTTTATTTCCACCTGCAGTGCAGCCCTAAATCTGTAGGCTGTATTTCTATACTGACAGCCCTCCCGACACCATATGCACTGTGACAAATGCGCTATGTGCTGTCTGCACGTTACATTACTTTAGAACTTTAAACATTTCATGTTCATGATACTTTTGCATTTTGAATTTACTGCACAAGATGAATTAATTTTCTGTGACGGTCGGCGCTAAAGTGCAGCTCACAAACCAAAAGAGACATGCAAACACTTACTTTTGCATGAAACCCTCCTAGCTACTAATCTAGAATCCAGTGAAGTTGTATTTTTCCACTATTTTGGTCTAATTAATGTGAAAATTCAATCCATTCCTAGCTGTTATCTCCCTTAGCTCTTGGCGAGTTTTCATATTGTGTTAAAAATGAAAAATTTTAAAAAGTAAAAGTGGAGTTTTTCTCAGTTTCCCTACATACAAATTCCAAATGCCCTTTGTGCTCAATGTATATATATATATATATACACACACACACACATACACACACACATACACACACACACACACACACTCACCGGCCACTTTATTAGGTACATCTGTTCAATTACATGTTAACACAAATAGCTCATCAGCCAATCACACGGCCGCAGCTCACTGCATTCAGGCATGTAGAGGTGGTCAAGACAACCTGCTGAAGTGCAGACCGAGCATCAGAACGGGGAAGAAAGGGGATTTAAGTGACTGTGAGCGTGGCGTGGCTGTTGGTTCCAGATGGGCTGGTCAGAGTATTTCAGAAACTGCTGATCTGCTGGGATTTTCACACACAACCATCTCTAGGGTTCACAGAGAACGGTCAGAAAAAGAGGAAATATCCAGTGAGCGGTCAGTTGTGTGGACGAAAATGCCTTGTTGGTGTGAGAGGTCAGAGGAGAACGGGCAGACTGGTTCCAGATGATAGAAAGGCAGCAGGAACTCAAATAACCAACCAGAATCTCTGAGGAACGTTTCCAACACCTTGTTGAAAGTCTGACACGAAGAATTAAAGCAGTTCTGAAGGCAAAAGGAGGTCCAACCTTTTATAAGCAAGGTGTGTGTATATATATATATATATATATATATATATATACACACACCTTGCTTATAAATATATATATATATGTGTGTCCTTATCTGCCTGTATTTCTAGTTCTCCATCATAGAATAAATCAGGCTAATCCATCAAGCATAAGCTGATGTTATTATCCTCCATTTAGCCATTTTAATCTGTTTTAGTCTGCTAAAAAAGTACAATATACACCCAAAAGTTCTTTCATGCAAATAATTTTGTACATGATTGCCTGGGAGGATTTAAAATATTTCCTCCAGAAGCACATTGATTGCCTTTGCATGGACAAAAGACATGCATATTTAATCTTAGGATGACAATAACCACCTCAGATTAATTGTTAACAGAAAGAAAATGGCTTCTCTTGCACATAATTAGCACAATGACTTATTCCACCACTTTCATTGTTATAGCAGGGTTAAAGCTGGGGCGCACATGCCACGGGCAAGATCTGCACTGCTGAACCAAAGAATCCTATTCTACAGCCCAGCAGTCAATGCCTTCATTTGTCAAGAACCATTCATCAAGAACCACCAGTGCCTGGACCATAATGACAGATAGGATTGTGGCAGTTATATAACAAAATGTGCAAAAGGAAAAAGTATAATTTATTGCTAATTAAAAGCAGAATGTTTTTATGTTTTATGAAACAAAGTCCATATAGGACATCCGAGTTCAGCCTCATCGTTAGATGTACTTCTCCAGTGTGTTGTAATACTTAAAACATACATAGGGCTATTCATAATGCTGTTCTTAGGTTTTAAAGACGACAGCTGATCTATTAAAAACAGTGCAGATCTCTATGGGCACTCACTTTAACAGACGTTGTAGCCATTTTTCAACCATCAGTGACATTTTTCTTGCTGTTGGTTTAGAACAATCTTAGCTGTATTATTTGTTGCAGGTTGGAAAGGTTGCATGCACGCGACAAGTAAAAATCCAAACAAACCACAGACCTATCAGAGGGTAAGTGCTTCTGTTCTGTTTTATCCCCATACTTAACATTAACAGTCTAAATATCACAGTTTATACTGTACCTCCCTTGGCAGCGAGGGGCAGCCAGGTGTTGGTCATTTAGTGTATGCTAACTCGTATCTGCTAAGTTTACTTATCTAAGTAGCTAGAATAAATCAAACCTCTAACTTCCAGCACTCCTCAGACTGTTGACTGGAAGGGCTGTAGAGATGCCTTTCTTCTCCACTTCATGGAAGTCTTTCTCCTCTTCCACTTTAGGGTCTAAAGACAGAGCAACACATCAAAAACAAAGGGAGGGCATCCGTCAAAAACGGCGTGTCACATTACATCATGCTCTGCCGCTCACAACTACTGTAGGCAGCTTCAATGATTATAAAAGAAGTGCTCATGGTGCTGTTAGGACACAAGTTATCATCATGTTATGGGCAAAACAAAATCCAGACACTGTCTTTTCTAAACATCTGCTTCATTCACTCCTCCAATCATTGATTAGCAGCCATTCAGCTATCCACCATTACATCGGTCAAGCTTTAAGGCTTTTAGAAGGGCGCTGGTGTTCCTGTAAAGGTAAAGCTCAAAATGTGCAAAAGATGTGTCTGTTGGATCTGTAAAAGCATGACCTGATACTTCAACAGAGTAAAAGATGCCCATTTCCAAAACAAATTATAACATGTCACCCACTTGAGTAGAGGAAAAACATTATCTTTGTCAGCAGAGATCTGCATCATCATCATCATCAGTGTGATATAGATTAAACAGAGGTGTGATATAAATAAAAAAAAAAAAATCCATTCCTGCTGTGGCACTATGCTTTAGCTAGAAATCTTGATGTTGGCTTTTTTGCTGCTTTTTTGTCTTTTCGTACATTTCAGATTTCCAATTTTAGTAAATCTTTTGCTTGTTAAATGCGGATGCATACTTTATAGGGAAGTGTGGCATTTGGTTGCTGGGTTTAAGCTGTGCTCTCATTAATGTCGTTTTATAACCCTGGAATTTGGATCAAATATACTACAATGCCCAACTTATAAGGTTTAAATTAATATATATATATAAGGAGTACAGCTTTTAAAAATTCATATTACACATATTTTTGTAATGTTTGGCCAAACTGAGACAGTAGCATGCTGCAGTAATGAAACTGATTCAGAACGTGTCTGTAGATGAAGTGGACACTATGGCAAGCTGTATGAGAACTATTTCATTAATGCCCAAAATAGCTCAGAGGTCACATGGTCATGCCTAAAATAGATTTTAATTGCTATAAACCGCAGAGCAGTTACAACAGAGAAGTTCAGTGCTTTCTCTATTATGTTCGTTCTACTGTCTGGCTTAACTGCCCAAACTGACAGAAAGGGGAGCACAGAGGCACAGACATGGAAAAAAAATGAAAAAAGAAAAAGAGAAAGAAATAAGTTGAAACCGTTGATGTGGTAGAGCTTGTTTCAGAGGGAGTGGCCACAATATTGCCTCATTTCGTGCTGTTCAATCCAGACACGGTGTTAAGAAGGGCTTTCTACTGGAAATGAAAGTACATTCACAGCATTCTTTGCAGACCTCTGCTCTGTAAGTCTACAGCTACAGCACTGCTACTACATTATGACAGATTAAATGTAGACAGAGTCATGAACGTGTATTCCACTAGAGCTTTAGGAGACACTAGCTACACTACACTATCTAGAGAGAAGTCATAAATAATGAATGTCCAAACATGCCCTTGGTGATCTACCCACCCTGCAGAGTTCACTTCCAAACCTTATATCCACCTCCACACACTTCACCAACAGTTAGGAGCAGTCAAGGTACACAGTGTGTCTAAATCTAACCAGACACCAGATAGGAGCGGGTGATACCGCTAAAATATTGTATCATGATACTTAAAAGCATTTTTGTGATACACAATATGGATTAAAATGTAGATTAAACTAGTAGTGAACAATAAATCAATTCTGGATGTGATTATTTTTATTTAACATTTCAAAAACAGTGCTGTGTGGAATTCAATTGAGCCAAAGCAATTATGTTTCCTTTGTAATGAAACGTGCAGCCAATCTGATTTCATCACTGTGCTCCGAAAAGCATAGTGTACTTTCAAAATTTGTCACGATAATAATAAACTAGCCACGTTGACCACTTCTACCGGCTACTTTAAGGTGCGTGCATTGCTGACACAGGTGTTCAACTGTGCACACAGTGGATAGACAGATAGATAGATAGATAGATAGATAGATAGATAGATAGATAGATAGATAGATAGATAGATAGATAGATAGATAGATAGATAGATACATAGATAGATGGATGGATGGATGGATGGATGGATGGATGGATAGATAGATAGATAGATAGATAGATAGATAGATAGATAGATAGATAGATAGATAGATAGATAGATAGATAGATAGATTGTGAATGAGTACATAAGTTGTGAATGAGATAATTAAGTCATGGCCATGGGAACGACATCATGCCTTACTAAGGTGTGGCCACGCTTTAGGATCTCATCCCCACGCCTTACTAAGTCATGGCCATGACTTAATTATCTCATTCCGATGCGTTAATAAGGCGTGGTCACGCATTACTTTTACTTAAATGGGATGCCATCAGCAGCAACACATAAGCCTAAGACCTTGCCCAATGCCAAGCATAAACTAGAGGCATACGCAGCTCCCCCAGCACTGAGGTGGGGAGCAGTGGAGCATCATCTCTGGAGTGATGGAGCTCCCCTTAAAATCTCTGGAATGAGTTGAGGTGGCATTTATGATGCAGAACTAATCCAACAACTAATCCAACAAACCTCACTGATGCTCTTGTGGCTGAATGCAGTCAAATCCTCTTTTCAGAAGAGTAGAAGCTGGTACTGCAGGGGGAATAAACTTCCTATTAATAGCATTGATTTCAGGAGATACGTCAGAAAAGCAGGTGTCTACAAACTTTTGGCAGTGCAGATATGCTAAGTTAGGGTTGTGGGATGGTACATTGGTGGGTTACACAGCTGGGCCACAGAAGAACCTTTTCAAGACCTTTTCAGTTCTTTACTGAAATTGTGGTTGCAATTGGCTTTTGTAAGTGTGAAGAACCTTCCAGAAGTCCAGAGAACCTTTGCGTACTGTAAAGGTTCTATACCAACCGACATTTTTAAACAGAACTATTGATCCAAAAGAAGAACCATCATGAAACCTTTATTTTTAAGACTGCATCGCTAGGCTGTTCTAAGCAACACGTGTTCTAGCCAGCTGTATAATTGTTGCAGTGTTTCTTTTTTGTTATCAGATTTTCATTGTTTTTATTTTATGGAAATATATATCTAATTCATTTCATTTTAATGGCCTCTATCTGTACTAACTGCTAGCTGTATGTATGGAGAAATAACCTTCATAACCAGCACACCCATAGAGAAGTGTAGTGATTCATCTTCTGAACCAGCCACTTTTTCTTCAGTTCTATTTTCTTTTAGAATTAATTATTTCCTATTAATTGTTTATCCGCTGATGTGCTTCTCTTCCAATTACAGTGGTTCAAAGGAGCGCAAGGCCTTGTTTCAGTCATTCTCGCAGAAATGGGACAAAATTACAGTTTCCAAAATGGGACTTCTCCAGAAGAAACCTCCAAGCAATCTCAGGCCATTTTCATTTCAAAGGAGAGCGGCAGTGCCATTGTTTCATCAATCAGCGCTCGAGCACACTGAAAAATGAGTAATCTGATTTGACTCCTCTGAATATGGAGCCTCAGTGAATGCTGCCGTTTTTGTGTTCCGGGTGAGCTGAGGCTATGGATGTCAGATTACAAAACCTGCAAATGTGAGCCAAGGGGATTTGGGTAATTCTCAACACTCATGCTGGTCCCCACATTCCCTTTTCTTCAGTTTCTCATGACCAACAGTAAGTCATTATGAAAGAGCTGAATTGGAGTATTGCACTGACTTTGGGTCTGGATCGTCTGAGAGAACACCTGCCTTGCATGCCAGCTACATTAGCAAGGCCTGAAGTCATTCCTTGAGGAAATGCCGGAGACATCCAGAGATGATAGTAATTATAACTCTTCAAGGTTCAGCAGCTAGCCTTTTGCATGATTATCAGTTTGCCATAGCCCACACATCTGTTGCATCATGCTTCCACTCCGCCTTACAGGACATACAGAGTTGGGTATAGAACATATTGGCATATATTCTGTGGCAAACCATGACTATTAAAGCTAGGCCTGCTGTTTGAGACCTAAGTGCTAAAACAGGGTCAAAAAGTGTGAACTTCTGTACCTACATTCTGCTAGGACTTCTAATTTATCTAATTAGGATACCTAATTAATCTAATATGTTAGCACTAAGGAAATTAGACTTTTTGAACTTTGTAAAATACATTGTGTTTTATTTAAAGCTTATAACAGACATTAACACATGTATTACTGAATAGCTCTATTCGGACAGGATTAGCTTTCCATGTGGAAGTGGGGTGATGCCAGGTTACCAAAGGGCATCTGTAATGTTTGTGACAGATTCGCACAGAATAAATGACAGAGCTGGGAGGGGCTACTTGTTTACACACTGCCTTTACTCCAGAAAAGAGTAGAAAACATCAAAACATTTAGTTTAGCCATTAGTTTGTTTACCCCAACCATACCTTTGTGCCTTAAGTGAATCCAGTGCGCCGGTAGCATCGCTATTAGCTTGGAAATTCACAGCAATCAACTTCAACTTCTTTCTGTGTTTTTTACTGTTCTGAGTTCTACATGTGAGATAGGACAACATCATTATATACTGGCTTTATTTTAGCCACATAGAACACAAATGCACATCTTTGAGTGCCTTAATACATGCATACATCATACATCATACATACACACATAAGAAACTGTGTTTTTACTGACATGTTGATTTGACCAGGACTGCTCATTTTATAGAAGGTAAACAGCGGTGGAATCTTTCCTGAAGCAGGAGTGCCCAGTCAAAATAAACCTCAGTAAAAATAACATTACCAACCTCCGGATGTCCAAATAGGGCATATATTGCAGTTTTTTCCACTGTCTCTGCCCTGCCATAGATCTGACACTTGTCAGTTTCTAACAACTGTCTGAAACATGGCCGCTATTTTTATTCACAGTCAGTTATGTATCAAGGATTTCCTGAAAAATCAAACAATCTGATTGATTCCATTGTCACTTTCTAACTATATTTGTAGCTAAGCTTAAATGTAAGGCTTTCTGTCCAGCTCCTGAAGGCCTAAAAAATTAGACAACTATCTTGAGGCAATGTATGTTTTACTTTTTGTGTTTGCAACCAAAGTTTAACAAAGAAATAAGAGCAGTTCTATAACACCTGTGGAGTTCACATACAACAAACGTGATGATCCTATGAGATAAAAACAAACTAGCACATGTATTTTCAATATGAGAAAATGTATTTGCGTGTATTTTTATTCATAGGGAAAAGTGTCACAGATGTAGACATATATTGCACAGTTGAAGAAATATACATGCATTTGTGTTTCGTCCCCTTGCAAAAACGTCACGCATATTGTACAGTTGAGGAAATGCATATATTGTCCATCCTCATGGAAAAATATCACAAATATGGCACACATATATATGTAAAAGAGTGTATCACTTATATGTTACACTCCTTCATTTCAGATGCTGAGTAATTTCAGCAAATGAGTTGCAGGGGACCCCTCTCATCCTTACAGAATTACACTCTCTTGTTTATACTCATGGAATTAAGCTTATTGTAAAAATGGTAGTGTGTAATCAGTCCCACACTGTCCTGCAGGGAGGGATTAATAAAGATTAGCGACTGTTTGCATAGCCGAGGATCATAATGAAGAGAGCCCTTGAGAGTTAATCTGACTTTAAGTTGCGCCTAATTGGACATTTTCATTTACGTTAACCGTGCCTCTTGCCAGCCTGAGCAAACAGACAAGGATCTAATCTTGTCCTTTAGTGAGTTAGTGTGAAACACTACGGCAGTAAGGGCAGGCTTATACGCACAGCATGACGGAAAGACCTACTGTATGTAGGTCAGGATTCAGCTAAATGTGGATGTGGGAAGCTAACAGTGAAAGTTTGGTGTACCGGTACGCCTGGGGGGGCCGCAGGAGTTATGGAAGTGTCTCTGACGGCCCACAGGCATCACACACCTATAAGATGATATGAGGTCCTTGTCTGCCTCACTCAGCTCTGCAACACTCAGAGGCGGCACGCAAAACATTTGCCTGTGAATTCTCTCGCCGGTGTGGCGCAGTGAAGTTCTCTGTGTCTTTGTTTTTCAAGGCATCCAGTTCACACGCTGAATAAGCTCTCTTACATAACCATTCTGGAAAAAATGCAAATAAACACCGAGGACCGTTCTAACGCAGGGTGTGTGAATGCTTTCTCTTTCTCCTTTTCTTTTTCTCTCTCTCTCTCTTTTTCTCCTTCTCTCTGTCCTTCTCTTTCTCTGTCTCTCTCTCCGTTGTCTTTCAGTCTCTCCCTCCTGTTCTGGCTTAAAGAGGTCATGTTTGCAGCAGAAAACGTAGCATTTCTTTTGCGCACTCTCTCTTTCTGCCTTTTTCTTTTGCTCTCTCTTTTCCTCCTTCACCATGTTTCTCTTTCTTTCATTATATTTCAGCCTCTCTCTCTCTCTCCACATTTTCCCTCTTCTCTTTCTCTTTCCTTTTTATTTCTTTTATGCTCTCGTTGTTTCACTGTTTTTCTCTTTTCTGATCCGCCCTTTTTGCTCTCTTTTTACTGTAGCACTTCTCTTGTTCACTCTGTCACTTTTTCCCCTTCTCTTTTCTTTCTTTTACTCTCTCTTTCACTGCTTCTTTCTCTGTTGATCTGCCTTTCTCTTTTTTCCTTTCTCTCTCTCTCTCTATTTTATTCATATTTAGAGCAGACACTGAACAACATCCTTTCTCTTTTGTGCACTCTATCTTTCTCTCTTTCACTCTCTTTTTCCTCTCCTCTCTCTGTCTCTTTTTTCTTCCTTTTACTCTCTCTCTTACTCTATTTCTCTCTTTCCTTTGAATTGCCCCATTCCTTACTTTGTCTCTCTCTCTCTCTCTCTCTTTTACTCTGTCTCTCACTGGCTTCAAGCAGAAATGGTAGCATTTCTCTCTAAGGTGTTCTCTCTGTCTCTGTTTCCTTTAACTCTCTTGCTTTGTGTCTGCTTCTCTTTCTTTCACCCTGATCTCTTTTTTTTCTTCTCTCTCCTCTTATCTGTCCCCCAACTCCCTCCCTCCCTCCCTCCCTCCCACCCACCCTCTCTCTCTCTCCCCCTCTCTCTCTCCCTCTGAATCCAACCTGGTGCCTTGGGAAACACTGTGGTTTGGCACAAGGTCATTTTACTGTCCTCATCAGGGAGCACTGCACAAATCTGTAGTGGACAGAAATAATACAGCCTTTCTGTGTCTGAGAGCTACAGCACAGTCAACAAACTGCAATATATGGATTATTAGACCTGATTTCCGAGTCTCTACGGCCCTGCTGACTTACCTTTATAGCCCCAGGGAACCCAAATTCATGTTTTATTTCAAAGTAGGTTAATCTTGCTTCTGTCTGCTCACAATATACAGTATGTTTTGTGAATAATTTTCCAGTGACTAATAAATGACGTGAGGCCACCATACCGGACACCCTCCGCCACTTGGCTGTTCGAGAAATTCTGTCCATAAAAGTTATGAACAGAATCGGTGACAATGGACAGCCCTGGCAAAGTCCAACCCTAACTGCAAACCAATCTGACTTACTGCCGGCTATACGAACCAAGTTCCTGCTCTGTTTGTACAGGGACTGAATGGCCCTTAACAACGAACAACGAGCCCCTCACCCCGTACTCCCAGAGCACTCCCCACAGGATCCCCCAAGTGACGTGGTCGAATGCCTTCTCCAAATCCTCAAAACACATGTGGACTGGTTGGGCAAACTCCCACACACCTTCCAGGACCCTAGAGAGGATATAAAGCTGGTCCAGTGTTCCATGACCAGGGCGAAGCCTGCATTGTTCCTCTTGTAGCTGAGATTCGAATATCAGTCGGGCTCTCTTCTCCAGTACCCCTGCATAGACCTTATGGGGTAGGCAGAGAAGTTTGATCCCCCCGATAGTTGGAACACACCCTCTGGTCCCCTTTCTTAAAAAGAGGGCCCACCACCCCGGTCTGCCATTCCAGTGGGACCACCCCAGATGTTCACGTGTTGTTGCAGAGGCGTGTCAGCCAAGACAGCCCTACAACCCAATTTCCAAAAAACTTGAGACACTGTGCAGAATGTAAATAAAAATTTGATGTAATGATATGCAAATCATGTAAACCATATTTTTGAAGGAAAATACAACAAAAAATAACATATCAAATGTTGATACATCAGACAACGTTTGCACTTCCCCACAGTCCATTTTAAATGAGCTCTGATCCAGAGAATATGGCAGCATTTCTGGATCCTGTTTATATATGATTTCTTCACTGCATTTTAGATTTGTAACTGTTTTCACAGACAATGGTTTTCAGAAGTGTTTCTCAGCGCATGCAGTGATTTCCACTATGGAAATTATGTTTGTTTTCAATGCAGTGTGACCTTTGGGCCCAAAGACCATGGCCAGCAAATACTGGCTTTTGGCCTTGTCCCTTACATACATTTCTCTAGATTATCTGAAAATTTTTATGTTATTATGTAATTGAGCATTATTGGCAGCAAGATTAATACTGACTTTGTAGGCCCACATTGCCATACAGTGCTGGAAAAATAAGATCTAATTTGTATCTGGATGCAGTAACTACACTGAAAAGGGCAAGTGTAAATGTGCTAAGACTTGATCAGATCATGGTTATTGAATGTTAATGCAAGTGTAAACAAAGCTTTAATCACCCGGACAGGCACCTAGAGTCCCACAGGTCCAACGTCTCCAGTGACCTTTTGCAGGACAGTTTATATTTTGCATGTTGCAGCAACTCCATGGCCCAATAATGTCCAGAATTTGCTTCTGCAAAAGTGACATGACCTGGATAAACTCATTGAACCTCCCCCACCACCGCTATCAATGCCACTGTTGAGTGCTTTGAACCTATTTCATGACAAAATGATCAATAAAAGAGTGATAAAAGAGCAAAGTGTTAAAAGTTAATCAAAATGTACCAACAAGCAGACAGCAGGGAAAAGGAAAAGGGAAAGGCTGTGAATGAGATTCACATAAGCTGTGAATTTAAAGCTTCCTTCCTTTGATTGGTGGGAGTGTTTGGGGATCATCTGAGAATACTCTTCCCAGACTTGCACCACCAGTTCTATTTAGGGAAGAAGCAGCACATTTAATGTACAAGTCTGCCGTTTTCTAGAGCAGATTTAACACTTACTGAGACGTGACGATGCAGAACATACTACCTTTTTTATGAGCTGAGTCACCCCCTTCCCACTGATAATCAAGAATGTGACTGGTGCTTTATCATTAAGGTTTCTCTACAGGAGTATCTCTTTCTCTTGGTCCTGGAGCACCACTGCATAGTACATTAAAAAAAATCTGATTCATCTAATCAGCTGGTCAATAGGCCATTCCAGCACTGAACTGGTGAGTTACAGGAGGGAAAACTGTGAACATGTACTGGACCGGCCCCTATTAGGTCAAATAAAGTGTGTTAGGTGACTCCTTGGAGGGGCAAGATATTAAGTCAAACTTGCAATCCCATTTCACCCCTTTGCCCTACCTCTTAGCCATACTACACTGTTTGTGTGTTCATGCCTCGGGGTAGGGTGTCTCGATTTTTGTTGAGATAAGAGGGATAAGGCAAACAGAGTGTTAAAAAAAGGAAAACTGACAAGATGGCCATGCAAGTGACTAAAGAAACCCACAAATCTAAGTATATTCTCTGTTAATAACAGTAACCATTGTTTAATGTTGTTTTAATGTATTGTGGTCCTTCATAACAAGCATATAAAATCATTAGTATACTGATGTCTCAGTAGCTAGCTAGCTAAATTTCACATCCCACCTTAAATGGTGACGTTAGTCTTATATTTGTGTTCCTGTTTATTATCTAGAAACAAAACTTAAGGCTGTAGAAGAAGTTAAAATTTACTTTTACTGGGTCTTTAACATATATATATATATATATAGATACTGCATAAATGTATGGCATTACAGTGAAATTTGGTGCATGTGTACCACTTTGTTACTACAAACAATTATTCAATACTGAGACTTTTCACCATTCCTTCTGTCACTTTAATAGCCAGAATGTGTTTGGTGTAATTGCAAAATATATTTCATGCATTTACTTACTTTTAACCACTCATTCATTCATCTAATGGTTTATTTCTGCATTTAAAAGACTCAAGTTTTCGAGCCCCATTGAGTGCTCTGGTCTGAGCCATCTCAACCACCGAGGATCCTGGAATTCAGAAGTCGCCTGGGAGCTGGCCTCTCTGGCCTGGTCAGTAATCTATCCCTGCTAACTTTACATACAGTGCCTTCCATAATGTTGGGACAAAGGCATACTTTTTTTTTGTTTTTGTTTTTGAACAGTTTTATACTTTTCCTCAAACAGTTTACATGTTGTTAAGGTACATATTCTCAGATGTTAATACAGTGTATTTATTTTCTATGTTTTAGTTTTATCTTGTAGAAATTACAGCACTTTTTATACATAGCCATTATAAGGCTGAGCAACAAAAAACAAAACAGACAGAGGCATCAACCAAATCAATTATTTAGAACATTATTAAGAAGAAAGCTACAACTGATGATCTATAAATGGAGACTAACTATAAATGGACCGATATTCCCACGGAGACCTCCACAGCAGGTAATAGAAGAATTTTCCCATAATGAAAAATCAGAAACATGATTCAGGAGGCAGGTGTGGATTTGTCAATGACTGCTGTCCACAGAGGACTTCACAGAAATATGAAGCTACCCTGCAAAATGCCATTAGTTAGCCCCAAAAACAGGACAGCCAAATTGCATTTTGTTTAAAAATACCTAAAAGAGCCTGTAGAGTTCTGGAAAAGGACAGGTCTTGACAGATGAGGCCAAAATTAATTTGCATCAGAGTGGAACGATCAAAGTGGGGAGGCAAAAAGGAGCTGCCAAAGATACAAAGCATACCATCTCGTCTATAAAACATGGCATTATAGTCTAGGCCTGTATGGCTGCCACAGGTACTGGCCCACTCGTCTTCATTGATGCTGTAATTGCTGATCACAGTAGCAAAATGAATTGAGGTGAACAGAATCATCTTATCAGCTTAAGTTCAGGAAAATGCCTCCAAACCAATTTGATGGAGCTTAATTTAATAACAAAACGGTAATTCTAAGCATACTGCCAAAGCAACAAAGGGTTTTTTCAAAGCTAAAAGCTGTAAAGGTCTTGAGTAGCCGAGTCAGTCCTCTGATCTGAATCCCCTTTTATGTGTAAAATAGGGCTGTAATGTATGTTTTCCTACACAAATATTATGGAGGGGTCTGTACATTCACTCATTTATTTCTGGAGTCCTTGCACTAGATAACACTATGTGGCAGATTTTGACAAATGCACAATATTATCCAAAATACAAAATGTGTTCTCTGCAAGTCACAATTGTGATACCCCAAACCTAAAACAAAGCCCTCCAATTCATTAAAATCATGACAGCCGATCACGCCTGTCACTAAATACAAAGGAAAATGTACCATATGTGCTGTGTTGAGTACATTCATTTTGCTGGTGCCTCCTCTTCCTCTCTTTGGTTCTGAACTTGGCCTCAAGGACTTCTTTTATCTGTGGGAAGATTTTGAAAGGATTTTTCAGTGTCGTTTTTTTTTTTCTCTCTCTCTCTCGCTCTAACAACAGTGTGGGAGTGCGGTTTTGACTGCAGAATTGCTGAGAGTGTGGGGGAGAACACAGTGTCAACTGCTTACTGGATTTGCGCTCTCATTGTTTACACTGGCTCGAGTGATGCATGAACTCATGTTTAAATGTACTTTATCACAGGCTTTGTAGCACAGATGCTTATAAACTGTCTACGTTTTGCCTAACCAGAAGTCTGGGTTGATGACAAAGCAGCCAGGAAGTTACATTATCTGTTCAGCTTATCTATCCATGCTCGGTCCACAAACACGGAAACTCTAGTGAAGTTGGACAAGCAACACGGACCACTAGCAACAATTACATTAGACCTATTGAAAATCTGTAGTGCACAGGTGTTTTTTGTTAAAGTACAATGAATTAATGGTAAGTCTCTGACGTTTTGCTGTTGGGGTCGATCTTATGTAGCGATTAGCTTATTTTCTGTTGTTTTTAAGCTAACACTAGTCCAGCTCAGTAGAAACCAAGTAAAATGTAGCAGCTCAAAACAACATAAGCTACAATTTCTCATTGGGTGTAATGATATTTTTACCAATGGTCTGTAAAGCTTGTTGAACTCAGGATGTTTTGCGCTCTGTTTAGACAGCGAATGGTATAAAGACGATCTAATGGTGTAAGGTGACAGGCAGACAGCGTCTCAGCAGTCTTCACTATCTTGCGTAAGGTCTTACACACTGAGCTGGTAGTGTGGCCACACCATACTGTAATGCAGCTTGATAGACTCTCTACAGTTAAGTTACTTGTAGTTGACTAATGGTGTCAAAGTTAACACATTGATAATGTATTAGCATGATAAATGATTAGCACAACGATTAACATTAGTTAATACAGCTAGCACAGTTTCCGATGTCGACCCTTTAACCCATCTGTAGTTCAGACGCTCATGTGCTGTGTGTTGCTGTTGCTTCCACATCACAGTCTTGATAAAACCAAAGTTGGGAAATATGGGTAGATCAACAAGTAGCAAACTAACAAGAGCAAGCTACAGTTTGTTTGTTTTAAAGACAAACTTGAATAACGGTTTCTTCCAAATTGGACTGTAGTGCACAAACAGAAGGAGTCTTATATACAGCTAAGGGCAAACACTAACACCACAATCACACAAAGTCAGACATCTCATGAACGGCAACAGCAAGAACCCATGAGTCAATTATAATACAAACCTTGAGGGGCCTGAAAACATTTTATTTTTTATTTTAATAAAAAACTTTTATTATTTTATCAATTTAATCCCTTCTACACATTCAGCGGCTAAAAGAATGTTATTACATTTTTGAAAGTTAGAAATACACCCTAATTAAGTTTATTTTGCCCTTTATAACAAAATACATTTATATTTAAGAATCTCTCTTTTGGGTCAAATTTAAGCAAGAAAGACAAAATGGATTAAATACAAATAACTAATCACAAGAACGTGCTTAATTATTTCAACAGCCCTAGGAAGGGCCCATCTGAGGGAGGACCATTCATTTGACAGGCTCTGTGTTACACCATCAAGGCCATACCTCTCAGAGAAAGAGGGCTGAGCTAGGACATATACAGTATCTGTTAAGGCTTTCACTTATACAACCATTTGAATGATCTAGGGCAGGCATGTCCAAATGTTTTGGGATCTCAGCAGGTTACATGAAGCCTACACAGCATCATGACAGCAGCACACTATCTGCAGTGTTCAGCGCCACTATAAATGTATATTCTTGTCTAATTGAGGCAAAACGGTAGCAAGATTATGCCCAATAGCACAAACCCATCAAACTTAACACAAACTCTACAACCAGTGTAACATGTCTTTATTAAGAAAGTGTCCGACCTTGACAAGCAAAACATTTACTCTAGTGAAGATGACATATATTAAAACTAGACATGTGAAATGTCGATACAGACAAAAAAAAAACAAAAAACGGCAAACCGTTAATGTTTCTAGTCACAGTGCACTGCTATAACGGGCGTGACACATGCTTTCCTTTTCAGTGATACACTATATTGCCAAGTATTCACTTACCCATGCAAATCATTGAATTCAGGTGTTCCAGTCACTTCCATGGCCACAGGTGTATAAAGCCGAGCCCCTAGGCCTGCAGACTGCTTCTACAGACATTAGTGAAAGAATGGGTCGCCCTCAGGAGCTCAGTGAACTCCAGCGTGGTGCTGTGATAGGCTTCATTAGTTCTATTGATCAGGGGCGTTTTTTTGCAGAGAAATGCGAAAAAAGGCAGGGAAGCAAAAAGTTTGTTGCTACACTCCCAAAGTTAACTCGTTTTTGCACACTGCACAGGCTCAGCACACTGTACATAAGGGGTAATTACATTTAAATAAAATTGTCTATAAATAGGTTAAATCACCTTCAGTCATTCTTACGTCAAACTCAACATGAGACGTATTGGATTCATTGACTACAATTAACATAATTGTACTTGCCAAGACATTTTTTGGAGTGTAATGTTGAGTGTTGGGGCACTTAGGAGCCAAGAGCCTTAACTAATTTAAAATTGTCCATCCATAAAGGGGCCTCAGTCCTGTCCTTTGCTTAGTGCCAACATCACCTCTGCAAATGAGCTAATTGAATGACAAAGAGAACCAGTAAGCTGGTCAGACAAGCAGAGAAACGCCTTCAAGAAAAGTTCAGTCACCTTGACTGACCAATACTAGGCAAAGATCTAAGAGTAGCCGTTGCTGTTTACATCCAAATAAATACACAATCACAACAGCTGATTACTACTACACACCGATCTGATATGACTCAGCCAAAAAGAGCTGGAATCTCTACTAGACAGCATACATGACCTTTGTGTTGTTAGCTGAGTTACTCGTCTGAAGAGGCAGCCTCCGTTACTAAGTTTGAATAATAAAACTCCTTTTCGAATGAATTACTCTATGAGCTGCTAATTTTTTGTGCTAATGAATTTTCCTGCTCTAAATAAAATGAATTGATATTTCGTTGAAATGGCAGGGAGAAATATCACTCTATAAAGTGTTAGCATAGCTGATTTTTGCTTGTTTTTTAATATTTATGTTATTTGTTTCATTATTTATCACTGCTGTGAGACTGTACAACCAGCACTGCTCCCAGTAGACAACACACACACAACATACACTTACATGCAGAATGTGAACATGCTTCATTGTGCAATATGCTAAGTGCAGTACAGATTCCTATGCAACTCTCATTTTATATTATTATTTTCCCAATTTCATGTAAATAGTCTAGAGATTTAGCTTTAATTTTTATTATTTATAATGTTGATAAGGTTTATACTGTTTCCCGTTTCTACTACTGAGTGCCTTACTCCTGTTACTCTGCTGCTGCTCTAATACTGTGAAGTTCCCCGCTGTGGGACTAATACAGGATTATCTTATCTTATCTTATCTTATCTTATTTTAACTGGGAAACCCATTCACATACAAAAACTACATTCAACACTTTTGTTTGACTTTAGTTTCAAAAGAATTGTCCTGCGAGCTTTTTGTGGGTTACTTTACCATGTAGTTAAAATCTGACATGAAAAAAACATTTTAATTCACTATGAACTACTCTAGTTACAGCGAAAGTGCAGTAATGGATGGGGGAGAAGAAGAAGGAAGAAACATTAATATTCAAAATCCTACCAAGAGTGGAGTCACCATTCAGATGTGCAGAGGAGCTGCAGAGAAGGTGTTCTGCCTATGACAATCTGCTTATAGAGTACAGAGAAATCAAGGCCTTCATTTATAAATTATATCGCTTTCTACTCAGTTTTATAGCCGACACTCTGCGGTTATGGATGAGTTGCCATGGGCGACGGTCCGACTCGCTCCAGTTCCAGCGAGAACAAATGGTCTTCTCTTCTTGGTGTCACCAAAAAAAAAAAAGCCTTTGTTCACTCACCTTCGATTTCACACACAGGAATTTGAAATTGATTCTTTTGAAAGTGTATAACTGCTGCTTTTAGTGCGTTTGGCCTGAGAGTTAACACTTCTTTTGCTTCTCTCTCTCTCTCTCTCTCTCTCTCTCTCTCTCTCTCCTCCTTGTTCAAACAGAATTTTTGATATTACAATAGAACTCTGTCACTTTCACCATTGAAAGTCACACACATGTAAAACATGTAGAACTTGCTGAATCTGCGTTACGTGATATGAACTCAAATTCATATCACAGTAATTTTCACTATTTGGAAAATAGATATAATAACTCTACTTATTATATCTACTATATCTATATAACTACTACCACTCCTCATAAACACCCCTGGTGAAATTGTAGGTTCTTTTTTTTGTTTTGTTTTGTACAGTAAAAATATACACACATTCTTTACAGGGAGTAAACGAAATATAGCATTTTTCTGCAAGATTTTAGAGCACAATTTCTACGTATTTGCTTTTTAATATCTTTAACATATTACCACAGGCCTCATTTCCCCCTCAATATGTGACCTATCAGCAAATAAACAGTAATTATTCAGTAAAATCTGCAGAAGTGTGGAGCTGTAACTTCTTTTTACTTGTAGGATCAACAAAACATGATCAGGGCACCCAAACCTTTGCATTTGACTGCATCTAAAAAAAAAAGAAAGAGTGAAAAAGAAAACAGAGTGTTGACTGAATCATCAGCCATCAGCATTCAGTGAATTTGAGGATGAAAGTGTCCTTAAACCTAGTGGTTCTAGCACAGAGGCAGCGTACCTCCTACCTGATGACAGGGTTGAAAACAGTCTAAAAGCTGGATGTGAGCTTTCCCTCAGGATGTTTTGCGCTCTGTTTAGACAGCGAATGGTATAAAGACGATCTAATGGTGTAAGGTGACAGGCAGACAGCGTCTCAGCAGTCTTCACTATCTTGCATAAGGTCTTACACACTGAGCTGGTAGTGTGGCCACACCATACTGTAATGCAGCTTGATAGACTCTCTACAGTTAAGTTACTTGTAGTTACATTACTACCATAATGTAACAGCATTAATATTCTGTTGCCCATTCATGTGCAGTATTCATGCTGTATCAGCTTTTAATTTGAATGGTTTCTCTTGAATGCAACACTAGTTTTTAGCCTGAGCTGATATCATACTTATGTTTTATAACCAGCCACAGTTTCTGATGGATAAAGAAAATCTACCCACTAGATGTAAATATACAGATGCAGAAAAATTTGAGGGTCAGATTTAAGAGTAAATTGTAAATGGGCCACATGAAGCTTTAACACAGGCTGGCAGTCTGAGCTCCCGATGATAGATCAGTAGCGATGTGTACGCCGAGTTATTTGTATTTATAAGTGCTGTATAGGAATATGAGTAGACACTTCTTTCCAAAATCCCATTACATCACACAGGCCTACACCTGACATACACTTTGATACCAGCATATATCCTAAGCCTACAGTGTATTTAAAAATAGTCCTCTTAAAGGGTCATTTCTAATCAGTACTGCATATCTGTTTCTGGACAATACCACTGTCTCCATTCATGGCCCAGTGCCATTCTCTGAGATGGATAATTCTGTGATGGCTGCATTTGCTTGTCATGAAGAATCTGCATCTGCCGTCTGCTTTCATATTTTCCTCACTGTGGCCTAGCAAAGGTTTCATTTTGCACTTCCACAGGTTAAACACTGTAATACAATTCATTCACAATTGGGACTGAGATGGACCTCCTGCTGGTTTAGTCCCGCTGGATGCTGCTAATCAAAAACCTGCCTGCCAGGTGGTCCAAATTACATTCCACAGTTCAGTAATGAACCGAACACATGACGGCCTGCCCAAAACTTGAGGTCTTCCCTGTTTTTTTCCACCATCACCAAGGCGACAGTTGACAGCCTTATCCCCCGCAGAAATCTGTTGTCGTGTCGCCACCACCCCCCAGCTTATCTCATCATATCAACTTTAAAGAGCCTTTTGTTGCACTCACCTGCCACAAAAATGTCAGGAAAATGCCAGCCGGTTAACACGGCCAGAGCCAAAAGCACGCTAGCGCTTATTCACGCCATGCTAATGAGGTGACCTTGTCCTGCGTCATTCCCCCTGCAAGGCTGGCTGCGACGGACTGACACAGGCGCAGACGGGCTAAATCATTTTCCTGTCAGCTCTGCATTAAACACCCCTTAGATGGAGAAGGGGAGGCCATAATGAGATGTAAGGGTGCACAGGGGCTTCAGCCTTCTAGGAGTTCTAGCCCTATTTCCTGTTTGTGATGGAATGACAATGTTATGTCAGGGAATTGTGGCAAAGAAACATGAAAAAAGGCAACTTTAAAACGTATGAATAGCCTTCACTTCAGAACTTTTCAACCCGCTGCATATGTAGAATGCAGTGGATTAGCATGAATGATAATTTTGACAGATGAATGTTTTGAGTTAGTGCACTTATTCTGTGCCTTTGTCACTGTTCCTATCTTCAGGAGGCTTGTTTTCAATTTGTTCACACCTCCAAAGTTTTGATATTTGGTCATTTGTTGTCCAGTTTTGTAAGTGGATTATCTCCTCAGAAATATCTCTGTTAAAATATGAATTTGTGCTGAATGGCAGTTTTTTTTTAATTTAATTTAATTTATTAAGTGATTTTAATTTAATTTATTAAGTGATTTTGTACAAAATTATACAGTAAGAGTGTTTTGAATCAACAAGGCTTTCTGTTTTTTTTACTGTGTGCAGAGAAATGCATCAGAATCGTATGTGGTAATAATATATTATAATGCATATGAAGCATATACTGGAGTGAAAAATGCTGCAGTATTCCTTGAAGGGGAAGCATTTGATCTACTGGACTGTAAACAATGAGATTTTGCAATGTAAATGTAGCATTCCTCTACCACTGAAGTATTTTGCAGCAAATTATGGTTGGAGTTATACTTGCAAATCTATAAATGGCAACTTTATATTCAGTAATATACCATATCAATGGAAATTCTGGCCCAAGTTATGTGGGAACACTTCTCGGATACCTTAAGCAAATGAGCTCGATAATATTACTATATTAGATAAGGCCATGTGCAAATAAAATTGTACCACCTGAGGGTGAGATATACGAAAAAGTGAGGAATATGAAGCCTATCTGTCCTGAAGCTGAATAACTTCCCAATTATGATCGGCGTGTTGCTGGGGCAGTAGAATTGACACCACAAATACATGTAGTGTAGATTAGGCTCATCTGCAGAGAGTCCGTTTACAGGAAAGATAATCTTTAGGACCAGTAGTCAAATGAATAATATTAAGCATAAGTGGTAAAGCAGCCCAATTACAAAACACACATAATTAACCTGTGCATGAGAATTAATGCTGGTGTAATAGGAAAACTGAACAAAGCCATTAGCGTTTCCTACATAAAATATCTTCTTATATGAGTATATAAGGGCAAGACACCTCCATTTACAGCGTACATCACTGGTGACAAACTTCTCATTTCAGTGAGTCAATAGAATTAGCCTTATAACTGGGCCCTCAGAGAACACCCCCTCCACTATTACTACCTCTACTTCAATAGGGGTGGTATTAGGAGTTGCATAGACTAGTTGACTAGTCAGCCAGTTGGTCCACTAGTTGGCGCTGTGGGCAGCTGTCCAAAGTACTTTATTAGTGTGCAAATGTGACACAAGAAAAAAATCTATTCTACTGTAAGTGTGTAAAGCCACGCTAGGAAAAGGCCTTTTGACTGTCATGCAAAACATCCAGTCTCAAACGGTTTAGTGCAACCAGCGCAACAAAAACAAACTTGTTTAGGCTGGTCAAGGATGTCTTATTTACTTGCTATCTATGCTTTCAAACACAATTCAGCAGGGGTATCATGCGTGTGTTCTGGTTCTGCGACTAGGCCTATAGCTCCCTCTGAAGGCTTACTATTGAGTAGAGATGCAACTGCTTCCTATGAGCATAGCTTGATGAACAATCGTTTGTTTCCCGTCGGACAGTGTTACGGACCACAGCCAGTTTAAATACTACATAAGACGTGAGATGGTAAGATTAGGGCGCAGTACAAATCAGACAGTCTGTTTACGTATGTGGGCAGATTGCCTGAGGCTGAAACTCACTGAAATATTTCCTCCTGTGGGGTAGTAGAGCTTGGATAGTCATAGCCTACTTTTAGATGCTCATCTTAAGTGAAATGCTTCAATTAAAAGTAGGTCATTTCAAAGGTTTGCCGTTTTTGAAGATGAATGATCTGACTGGTAGTGGTAGCATTTCCAAACAGAGAACGGAGTCAGCGACTTAGACTTGAGTTCCTTGCTAACTGACTTTTGATTTGACTCGTCCTTAAAAGACTTACAACTTAACTCAGGCCCTCTCAAGACTCGTGACTTGTGAAAGCTGGGCCATCAACTTCAATGCAGTAAGTGAACAGAACCTTTCATTTCCAATCGTACATGTGGGACTTTGCCTGTCAGTTTTGCTATGATGACTCACAGTCATTACTGCAATGCCATTCTCCCACAGCTAGCAGTAGCATCTGATTTTATATTGTGTGGACTGCAGAGGAAGAAACCAAGGGAGGTCATGATTCTATTGAACACACGAGAGGAAAGGGCACATACAAAGCACTGAACCCTGATGATGACCAACCCCCAACATGAAGCCCGCACATCTCGCCACAGAACAACACAGGTGGCACATACACATAGCTAAAACAAACCAGCTACAACAACAAACAACACAAATAGTACTTTTGTCAGGGGGTGTTGAGCCTTTGTTTCTTTGTTTCAGCCTAGTCACACTTCCAGAGTCTCTCTGCACTACAATATGGATAAAATAGCAAGCCTTTCATTGCAGAAAAACTATAGCACACTAGCTGAAGCTGACACCCAATCTTACTAAAGTTCAGTAAATCATATCCTTTTAAAACATACTGAAGTTTCAGCACTTGGGTCAACACCCAAGATTTTAGTATTGGAATTGGAAAATATCATCTATACTGAGTAGCGATCACACCTTGCAGTGCAACAAGTGAGAGCAGTGACCTTCAGGTCAAATGTGACGTTAGGCACTGATATTAGGAGAGAAGGACTGGCTCATAATCAGCACTCCAATTCATTCAAAAGGTGTTCAGTGATCTAGCGGTCAGGACTCTGCGCAGACCACTGGAGTGACACACCAAACGTGTCAAAGCATGACATTATGGACCTCGCTTTGTGTGAAGGGGCACTGTCATGCTGGGGCAGTAAAGGGCCTTCCTCAAACTGTTGCCACAAAGTTGGACACACATAATTGTCCAAAATCTATTTATATGCTGTAGCATTAGCATTACCCTTCACTGGAACTTGGCAGCACCATTCTGTGAGTTTGCGTTGTCTATCGCTTCGTGGCTGAGCTGTTATCACTCCTAGCTCCCATTTCACAAAAATATCACTTACAGTTGACTGGGGAAGATCTAGCATGGAAGACATTTCATAAACTCACTTGTGGCAAAGGTGACATCCTATGACAGTGTCACGTTTAAAGTCACTGACCTGCCAGTGTTTGTTTTTAGAGATTGTTAGCAATAATGAACGCAATAATTAGGAGGGTCAAATAGTATACATTTGGCCACAGAGTGGACACATACTGTATGTTTGGCCAAACAGTGTACATATAGTGTACATGTGGCCTGTAACAAAATAATGTGACCATTTTATCATGTTGTATAATTGACATTTTTTCTCTGCCTTTAACCAAACATCAATTTTTTAACTCCTACAGATGATCAAAATTAGTCAGGATACACATCCCTAGACTCAGACCTGGCCCTAATATGATGTTCCCGTATTCTGCTGTTCCATCCACTAAGGTTCTATCATAAATCAATTACATAACGTTGAAATTTCAGAACATTAGGCCTGGGGGCAGCAGCACAGTTTGGATGATTGCTGTCAACCACATTCCTAATCTGAATTCACACTCATCCTCTTGGTTTGCTGCTGGAGCCTTGTGCTACATTGGCAGGGTGACAGGACGGGAGGTGGTGGTGAGGGGGGTTGTTTGTGCACTCCCGGGTGCAGGCAGTGTAATGACAAGCCTGAGAGCTGTGCTCCTGTCATTAAAATGCCGGGGAGAGCTCATCTGGATCCTACCACAACAACTCCAGACATAGTGATTGCAAAGCAGTTGCAACTCAATCGCGTTTGCTTGGCGACTTTCGTCATGTTCCAGAATGTTCCGATGCATGTATGTTGATTTGAGCCGTGAAATAGCCAAAATTTTAGTCTGCAGGGGACATATATATATATATATGACTGCTGGGATAGGCTCCAGCACCCCCCACGACCCTGACGGAGAAGCGGCTTAGAAAATGGATGGATGGATATATATATATTTATATATGGTGATTACAAAAGTATTGTTCTGTGGCAATGACGCACAATAAGATGGTGAAAATTTTTCCCAATAAAATGCTAATTCAAACCAAGCAGAGACCGTTGTTGTTCTATTACATAACAGTCAGTAATGTTGTGTAATGTTTTTCTTTTTTCCCAGAGGCCTCATGGTTGCAGGTATAAAGCTTGAAAACTGTGTAACAGCACTGATTACTGTTTCAAGATTTACCATGGCTGTTTACTGACTTTTTCCCGGTCGAGTGTTTCGAGTCTTGCATGTCATTAGCAGAATGAGTGTGATTGGCTACTGATGCTCCTGTGTTGTGCATCACAGTAATGAATATGCACTAAATGTTTCTGTGTTCATTAAATGTCTGTTTGCAACACTTTTCTTGTTAACTTATGCTGTAACATAACATATGCTACGATAGGATAATTTATTCAAAGTATTTTTCAAAGATATTTATCACAACATGCAGATTACACCAATTATTTAATTCAGTGTATTTCAGTGACTAACAATGGAACAAAACCATCCACTGTAAAGGGGCAAGAGACTGACATGGATCATTCTACCGAAATAGTTAAAAACACACTTTAATGGCCAAATAATTGAATTACATTTATGTTATTAAAATAAGTGTTAGCTCATTCAAGTTCATCATAGCCAAAACAAGCGCAACACTACCAGCTTTAACAAATGTTTTAGTAAGGACTGTTTCGATAGTGACAATCTCAGCTATTTTTGGGCGTATCTCAAAAACGGTAGCCAATGTTTAGTAAGCATAGCCTTGAGCAGTTGTACACATGTAAAACCAGCCTATTTTTCATTACAAATCAAAACGTTTACTTCATTGCAGAAAATGTGCATTTCAGCTGTGACAATTCTTAATACAATGATTTTCTGACTTTGGGACACCACTACTTTAAACCGCTGGGTTCTAACTGCTCACCATGTGTTTCAGTAGTGACAGGAAAACATGAGAAAGCTGTTTTCTGATTTTTTTTTTCTGTAGATTAAACTCATCACAAATTTAAATCTTTCAACTTCAAGTATAGAAAAGACACAAAGGTTTTCTTTTTTTTTTTTTCAACAACTTGGTGGTTGGGAATCAGACACTTATCAACAAAAATTTCCCATAAATGATGAATGTGTATGTTTTTTTGTGTGTGCATTTGCAAGCCTAGTTGCTTTAGCCTCCTAACGTTGATCCACTTGTCAGACCAAATTTTCAGCCCTGTTCTGAGAGAACAAATAATACAAAGTTTCACCCGCACACTGGACACACACAATTCACACTGAGCTTTTTCTCAAATTCACACAAAGTCAGATTAATACTGACCACTTTCACAGTATCACACCCCGTTTTTAATCAGCAGCCATCTTTGCGCGACAGACGAAGCGAATCAGAGTGACTTGTGATTCGGCCGGTATTAAAAGCCTCGTTAGTGTCTGCGGCCGGGTTCTGCAGTGATTTTGTCATGTACTGTGAATGACCTTTCGGATGTGGCAGATTAAAACGCATTCAGCGGCGGAGCAGAGAGGGACTAATCACGTCAGCGGTTTATTATTAGGCTTGTGCTGGAACGAACAGCAGATCCCTACTGCAGCATTAGCATCACACAAGTCTCAGTGGGCCTAGCTAGGGGCTTTATGAGCTGCCTGGTTCAGGCTTCTGCTCTTATATAGATCTTTTCTTTTGAAAACAAGCACATGAATTCTGTCTGGTAGAGTCAGACTGAGGGTTTTTGCCAACTTTAGTATTGAAGTCCCAGGGAAACCGGAGTCAAGTGTTAAAAAGGGTTGTATGACACTAAATTTGAGTGGTATTATGAACATCCAGCATAGCTTGAAAGAAAAAAACTGCGACATAAGACGATAAAAACGATAAAACACGGCTTGGCTAACGCTGATCAAACCTTTCTGAGAACTGTGTGGTCATGGCTAATGAGCAGCTTGACTGACAGCTCTCTGTCCAACACTCCTAGCGTGCTCCGCCACTCACACAGAACAAAACTTATTATCCCGCATTTATGTGACCGGAACTGGATGAAAAGTCACGGATGAAGAAATGTGCAGACAGGCAGACAGACAGATGAAGCATTGAGTGAAGGAACATACGAAGGCATTGGACGAAGCAACATATGAATAAAGATGATAAACAAATGTTGGTTGTGCATGGATAAATAAAGGACATGATACTTATGTGGCCAAGATTAGATTGGAATTTGGAAACCATTGGAAGATTCTTTTACAATATAGCCCATATTGTATTGTGCATGGTAACTGCCCAGCTCAGATTTCTCTGCAGTGGTGGTGATAGGAACCAGGGGTCATAATGTCTACAGTGCCTGAATTTAGCCAATTTATTTACTATCCTAAACGATCAGTGAGCAAACACATCTGAGTTTAGAGTTAATGTTGATAATGGTGAAACAGTAGATCTGGAAAAATTCATTTTCATTGGTACTAATTTGCCTTATAATGCCGAGCTCTCTGCCTCTCTGCCAGGAATGGCTTTTTAACCTCTTTCTGCAGGCCCCTTAGTGACCGTTCCTCAGGTGGAATGGGAACGGACTCAGATATTTTTAATTAATATAATAAATTAAAATAGTTCCCCTCAAAAGTCACGATCAGAACACACAGTATGCCAGTGTTATGTCTCTATGTGTAAAAGACTGTGAAAGATGAGTTGAAGAGACTGAAATATTCAGCTGAGAGACTCCAAAACAGACGGATATTGCATTTTATGACTACTGTGAAAAGCTAAAGCTTATCTCAAAACTGTCATAACATGACGTCTCAGGCATCAGGCAACATATTCATAACTATTTCGTAGCATTAAATGCTTCAGATGTCTGGTTCATATCACCACTGGGGAATAATTCTGGCTCTGTAAGTTCTTTCAAATGGTGCATCACAACTGACCACTCTGAGCAACTTCATTTACATGTTAACCATTTAATTATGCAGAAATGTCCAAAAATAATGTCATTCTTTTCATGGATAGCACTCCAACAGACCACTGATGTTAATTGTCATAACACATCTGCAGGAGCCATCCCTCCATGAATTCTCTTCAGCGATTAGTTAGGACTGATGACTCTGTTGCTAAATGAATTGTTGTCCATTTATTCTCAGTTGAGGTTAGTGCCACACATTTGTACGCTGAATTGTACGCTCCTGTCCGCTTTATTAGAAACACAGCAGTGACTCTGGCATAGTAGTGTGTGTGGTGCGGCACCACGATTTTCAGGCACAGTGGTATTGCTGGAGGTTTAACACATATCAGCAGCACTGCTGGACTGAGCAAAGTCCACCACCCAAATACATCCAGCAAGAAAAAGTCACAGTGACATTTTCGCTTATTATTATTAATTGCTATATAAATAAGCCATCCATCCATCTATCCATCCATCCATCCATCCATCCATTTTCTAAGCCACTTCTCCGTCAGGGGCGCACTGGAGCCTATCCCAGCAGTCTTCGGGCGGAAGGCAGGATACGCCCTGGACAGGTCGCCAGTCCATCGCAGGGCAGACAGACAGACACAGACAGTCACTCACACCAAGCCATGATAGAAAAGGGCCATTTGACTGGCATGCAATACATCCAATCCATCCTGAAATGAAAACCACAGACATTTTCTAGTTCTGTGATCAATTTAAGCAATAGAACATGAAAGGGAGTGTGTGGCGACCTCAAGTGTTCTATTGACTTCATTCAACAGTTAAATAAATAAAGTAAGAAATAAATCAATTGGGCAGTGAAGGTGTCATTTATGTTTTAATGTTTACAGTTCCTTCCGCCAAATTATAGCTCTTTAAGAAGTTTGTTGCTATGTCAGAGTATTGAACTCCGCTCATTCGCTAATTATTGCGATCAGGTTAAATCATTGTGATTAAGCGATCATGTTATAATTATGACAGGAACCGTTCTGTGGTTAGAAATTGAAAGCTGATGAAGAGAGACAGGCTGGCAAATCGTACCTCAACAGATGGACAACAGTCTCCAGCAAGGTAGGGGTTTCGAATAAAGTGGCCAGGAAGTGTATTTAATGCTAATCCTTTCTGTTTTACTCTCAGATTGAATGAGCTGATTTTAAGACAGTATTTTCTTTGCTAACCACGCAGGGTGTTCACATATTAATTATGTAGGCCTCACATGGCCATTATGAATACACAAATCTGATTCTAGGCGAGAAGCTCAGCTTTCCAAGTGTTCTGGTGGGCGGAAATTAGCACTTTTGATTGGTTTGCATGGTTGTTATAGAGATGGATGGTGGGGAAAGGCGTTAAAACTTCCCGGGAAGTCCATCTGCTTGAGGGGGAAACCCAGCAACGTGCTGCCAAAACGGAGCCTCTGCATTGATCCTGCTCTCTCTGTATTACCCCTCCGCAGATGGTAGGAGCTTCTGCCAGAAGTCACCCACACAGCACGCGTACACACACACACACACACACACACATGCACACACAAAATACTCCAATACTCAGAGACGTATGATGACAAGCTACTTCTCAAATGAAGGATTATACCAAACAAAATAGTCACATTCAGAGTCATAATTGATTCAATAACCATATTCTCTTGTACTGAGACAGTGAAGGTACCTAGACATGTTTCAGTATTTGTAACAGATGAACAAACAGCTGAAACAATAACACATTTGTCCTTTTTCCTACAAATACATCGTTCAAGTCTATGGAATTTGCATACTGAGCCGAGTGGTACCACTTTCTGAGCTCTATACCCCGATCTTACATAGAAAACAGTGATTTCCTTTTAATAGGCTAGATATTCTTTCATAACGAATTGCCTCATCCCATTTCAAAGGCTGTTTGTCTGAGCAACAGTAATTAATTAGAACTAGACAGATTAGAAATGATGATGACACTGAATTTGCACCCATGCTAACAGTAGCCTGAAAATATTACATAGGCTACACCCTGACAGCCTGAACTGCCACACACATTCACAATAAATGTCACTATATATTGATAAATATTGGTACACTATGACGTCTCATTAAGTTGAACTGGATTTACGATGGACGACGTTCTGTAAAGTTGGTCCAACCTTGCGAAAGAAAACACATTCATGGACGGAGCATGAATGGGTCTGAGAGTTGAACTGAACTGAGTTGAATTAAATTGCAAATGCACACCGGTATGGACAGCATTCAACAAGCAATGACAATGTGATAAACAGTCATATTCAAAAGTTCGGGCATCTGTAATAAATTATACATTTCATTGATTTTTTTAAGTAAAGAAAAAGGGACACATTATCTACAGGGAACACACTTCTGCTCATTTTAAATCACACAAAGTAAAAAAAAGGGAAAAAAATAAAACATAAAACATGGCCTGCGTAAAAGTTATGGCACATTTTCGAATGTATGTCTTTTCCAATGTACTAAACTCAGCAAACAAAAGGAAACTATTAATACTAATTAATTAGTATGTTACTAATTATTAAAACGTATGTTGCATGGGCGTGTCATGTCATAGTGTCAGGATAGATTGAGGGAAGTATTTTTGTAATGTAATTAAGCTAGTGTTAGCATGGTAGCAAAGTCTGCTATTTATAACACGCCTAGGTTTAATTAATTGGTGAAGCTCAGGAGAACAGCATTTGAAACGTCATGTGGCATCATGGTCATCATTAAGAATTAAGAAAGAATGTTTCATAGTAACATGAAACATTGACAGGTGCTGAGTCAGAATTGTTCATGGGTGTGATGATCAGGTGCATCAACGAAGCTTAATGCTGCTAAAATCTACCTCTCATAAAGTTATTACACAAACTAATTATACTATACACTGCCTGATGTCTAAGACATTGTTTTATGATGTATGACAAAATAGTTCCTAATACCCAATTTTTTTTTCAGGTTTATCAGCATTACATGAAATGGAAACCACTTTGCGCCGTGGGCGTCTGAACCATGGGTTCCTAGCATCACCACTGTGAAGACATTTCAGTCGATAAGTTTCTATACAGTGAACCACCCAAAATACCACCCAGAATAACTTGGTTCACATCTATGTACAATTGAATTATACAGAAAAATTGGTCAAATTCTTCTTTAACTAGGTTGTACAGTAGTGGCAAGATTTTTGCCAGCGTTATGTAAAGCTGGGCTAACCTCTCAACCGTTGGTAAAAAAAGAACACATGTGGGTGGAGCAAAGTACAGTCTTTGGGAATGCTACCAAACTTTGGGTTTGCTCTTCAAAGGTACATAAACAGGCCTTCTCGTCAGAAATATCAGGTCATTTCAAGTTTCCAAGACCTTCATCCCGACACTTTCACTCCATCTAAAGTTATTTTGATTCAGTTATGGTGACCATAAATGCATGCCCTATGACCCACTTTTGCTGCTTCAGAGATGAAGTGGCATGCTTTGGATCATCAGAAGGAAATTTTTCCACATATTCACCTTACCATGACTTTGCTAGATGTTCAAGGGAGATTTTTGGTAGCTGTATCTTCATCTGATCTGAGCACACTCCTCTGTCTGTCCAGCCTTGGTTTTGGCTGTGAACTTGCAGACCCTAATCTGGCCATTCTATTCCCGGTGCTGTTTAGGGGTTTGTATCTTTTGATACAGGTTTTGTAATTGCACTTTGCAAGTTTTCTGTGAAAAAAACTAGGTGCTGACACCTTGACCCCTGCACTGCAGAGCTTGTTTGGGATTGCAGTGACAGTTCGGTGTTTTCTCAGTTCTTATTTTTTTGTCAGCTGCAGTTATTTCCCTCGGTCAGTCTGCTCAGCACCAAGTGGTGGCTTTCTTTTGGAAGAAATTCCAAACTGTTGACTGTGCCATGCTGACTTTCTGTGCTTTGGCTCAGACTGAGTTTTTCTTTCTTTGAACGTGCCATTTGCTTGCTCTTCTCTCATAGAAATTTTTGCAGGCTTCGTGTGGGTTTTAGGCCTGCCGACTCCAAAGGCCGCCACCAAAGGGAAGATCAAAGGCTAAATCCTGCACAACCCGTTCGCAACTCTGTTATGCTTGCACGCTGAACGCAAGAAGACACACCTTACCAGCAAGAAACACCTGGAAGTCAGCAGTCCCAGTATTTTGTGCAACAACATCCCCCAATTTCTCACACGGTTTCTCATCTCAGTAGCACAGAAATGGTCATTTTCAGAGAAATGCCAGAAACACTACAGCATTCGTGTCTCATTGTCATCTTCTTATTTCAGTTCCACCCTCTTTCAGTATGCAGCAAAAAAGCCCTCCATTGTCCTAGTATTTATGGGGGGCACTGTCCTCATATATGTCATTAGGTATGATTTATGACATGAAAATCAGATTCCAAATGCATTGCCCAGTCTGCCCTTGTGCCTAATGAAGGGTGGAATGGCGAGAGGAGGGATATAGGACAGGGGTCATCAGCTCCGATCCTGGGGCCAGGAGTCCAGCAACATTTAGCAGGTGTGTTAGAGCAGGGAAATCACCAAACTGTGCTGGACTCCAAGACCAGGATTGATGACCTCTACTCTAGAACATGCAAACAACTTAATCAGTCCTGTCTGCTTTTTGCCCTCTGACCAGTAGATGGCAGCACAAACCTGATATGACACACATGCTCACCTACACTGATCTGCCAGTCTATTAGGTACACCTTAAATAGATTACTATAGAGATCTCTAGTGTTATAGGGGAACTTTGATAAATGGTTACTGACTATATGCTGCTCTATAATTTGTCAGCCACCCTGTACCATGTCTATCAGTTATTACTGACACCAGCATGGAAGTGTCATTGTAGTGTTAATTAAATTTGTCAGAGTATATCAGGCACAGCACTAATGAAGTGATAGAGCAGCATTTCCCAACCAAGACCCTGGAGGCCCACTTCCCTACAATTGTACTTTCCTTGCATTAAGCAGAGTTGGGATGTAACAAAAGTAGGTATTCACACCTGTATTTATTCCACATTACATTTGTACACAGTATTCATAATACCCTTTTTTTCAGGAGAATACACAATCAGTGCATGTTAATTAACTGTTTTGAAATCAGTGCACAGCATGTGAAGATATACTCTAAACAGAAACACACACACACACACACACACACACGTTTTCCAAAAGTATTCACCATCCGAATCATTGAATTCAGGTGTTCCACTTCCATGGTCATAGGTGTATAAAGCCGAGCCCCTAGGCCTGCAGACTGTTTCTACAGACATTAGTGAAAGAATGAGTCACTCCCAGCGTGGTACTGTGATAGGATGCCACCTGCGCATGTCTAGTCGTCTAGTCTAGTCGTCTTCAGTACTAAATATTCCACAGTCAACTGTCAGTGGGATTATAACAAAGTGGAAGTGATTGGGAACGACAGCAACTCAGCCACGAAGTGGTCGGCCACGTGAAATGACAGAGCGGTCAGCGGATGCTGAGGGGCATAGTGCGCAGAGGTCACCAACTTTCTGCAGAGTCAATCATTACACACCTCCAAACTTCATGTGGCCTTCAGATCAGCTCAAGAACAGCGTAGAGAGCTTCATGGAATGGGTTTCCATGGCCGAGCAGCTGCATCCAAGCCTTACATCACCAAGTGCAATGCAAACCCTCAAATGCAGTGGTGTAAAGCGCCACCACTGGACTCTAGAGCAGTGGAGACGTGTTCACTGGAGTGATGAATCACGTTTCTCCATCTGGCAATCCGATGGATGACTCTGGGTTTTATGGTTGCTGGGAGAACGGTGATTGTCTGACTGCATTGTGCCAAGTGTAAAGTTTGGTGGAGGGGGGATCATGGTGTGGGGGTGTTTTTCAGGAGTTGGGCTCGGCCCCTTAGTTCCAGTGAAAGGAACTCTTAAAGCTTCAGCACCAAGAGATTTTGGACAATTTCATGCTCCTAACTTTGTGGGAACAGTTTGGGGACGGCCCCTTCCTGTTCCAACATGACTGCACACCAGTGTACAAAGCAGGTCCATAAAGACACGGATGAGCCAGTTTGGTGTGGAAGAATTTGACTGGCCTGCACAGAGTCCTGACCTCAACCCCATAGAACATCTTTGGGATGAATTAGAGTGGAGACTGTGAGCCAGGCCTTCTCGTCCAACATCAGTGTCTGACCTCACAAATGCACTTTTGGAAGAACGGTCAAACATTCCCATAAACACACTCCTAAACCTTCTGGAAAGCCTTCCCAGAGGAGTTGAAGCTGTTATAGCTGCAAAGGGTGGGCTGACATCATATTAAACCGTATGGATTAAGGATGGGATGTCACTCATGAAGTCTGTCCACTCATACAGCAGCTATAACGTAATACACTGTATTTTAACAATGCAAATTACTGCGATTAATAGCAATTCATCATTTTAATAGTTTTAACTAATTTGCATTTAGGGAATTTCTCATACAAAACACAAAATACTTCAGTGCATAGCTTGTATCCAGGTCCCCTGCTGCTATTATAAAAGAACTGTACCACTTCCTTAAGTTCATGAGACAGGCAGGAGTCCTGTGGGACCAACAGTAGACTGAAGCAGGCAATAAGGGAAAAGAGTAAAAAAGGAAAAAGAAGTGCTGAGAATTTTGAAACTTCATATAAATGATAACTGAATTTTTCATGAAACATACTAACAGAAGATTTACATGAAGAAAACTGCCAAGCAGTAACAGTGAGGAACAGTGTGAATTAAATAAACATGACAACAGCAGAGAATTTCTCATGTGCCTTATCAAGAAATACAGACGCATTCCAAATATGCTACTTTTTGACTTAACAATGCCAACTTACTCTTCATGGTCTTTTTATTATTATTATAATTCTATGCTTCTGTCTTACTGTTTTCACAGGTTGCAAGTTCCAATAGAACCGCAAAACTTTGCAAGATCATAGAGCCTGTGTGCGAATAAATGCACTTGGGCTTTTGAAAAAATCGGTTTTCATACAGCATTTGCTCAAATTTGTGTCCCATAGGAAATAAAAGGCAGAATGCTGAGAAAGTTCCAATTAATCATGCTGTTGTCACTATGATTCCTATTTATTAGTGAGTTTTAAGGTGTGGTTATCTGGCACGTGTGTGTTTTTTGCTTTGTGTAAGATAGCACTCTTAGCTCATTCTCCAGTGGTTTCTTACTCCCTAAATAATGTGCACTACAAGTGTCAATATATGACATCTTCTACAACAAATAATGCAAAACATGTCTAAGGAAAGACCATTTATACTCACTTTCAGCTGCATCTTATCTAACATTTAGTGTGATGTTTTTACTATTTGGGTGTAGAAGCCATGATTTTATAACCTATGCAATGCACAGTGTAGGGAGCAAGAGGCCATAGACTCCACCATAGTATGGGATTCAGTCATAGACATGCTCTTATACTAAATCAAAATAATAAACAAGTAACCCATACAAATAAAGATAATACTTTAAATAAAGTTAATACATTTAGTTAAGTTAACAAGTCAATAAAACTTAATAAAGATAAGTCTTATTAAACCAGAAAGATTGTGATTGCTTATCTAACTTATTGGATTCAGCATTAAACACCCCAAGTTAAATCGCACATGTTAGCAACCACCTTTACCATAGCAATAGCATAGCAACACCTTAGCAACCACCTTGAATAGCATAGCAACAACCTAGCAACACCTTAGTAACCACATAGGATAACACAGCAGTGGTCTATCAACATTTTAGCAACCACCTGGGATGCCATTGCAACAAGACAGAAACACTTCAGAAACGAGTTCTTAATGTGCTGATTAGTTGGATCAGTTGTATTGGAAGCCACAAAACACTAGAATCTCCAGAGCATTCAGGACCAGAGTTGGGAAACACTGCAACTGTCAACCAGAAGAGGATTGGTACCTCTCTGGTTGTCTTGGTTCCTTCCTTCCTTTCTTCCTTCTTACTTTGGTAGACGTTTTTGATACAAGTTTTGCTGGAAGCATTTTCATCTTTTCTAAGCATTAAGCCCTTTCGTTTCTGCTATTGCAGATTCAAATCTGGGATTTCACTTCTTCTCTCATGCTCACAGGGAGTCATCTTCATATGTTTATTAGAGGCTTAGGTCTGGAATTCTGGATAGCTGCTTTGTGCACACTTCTCATCAAAACTCAATTGAAGTGACTAGCTCACAGTGTGCATGGACATAGATGAGCTGTACCAACAAGGTAGATGTCTCTAATAAAGTAGGCAGTAAGTGCACATTTCTTCCGCAGCTCATTGCTTATTTTGGCCTGGAAGTGCTTTGACAATGATATACTATACTCATTTCCAACCCAGAGCTCTTGACGCTCTTATCCCCAGACGGTAAGTAAAAGAACTAAAAGGCGTTTCTAGTTGCGTTGCATGCGGTGCCTTTCTTGTTTCTCTGACTCAGCCCAGCCCCTGGAAGCAGTGGGCTGAGCAGAGAACAGATTTACTTGCTGGGAGGTGGCATGAGTCTAATGCAATCTGCATGATAAACGTGATCCCAGGACAGGGCTGTACCCTAACTCACTGCACTCCATACGCGATTAGGTTCTGTCTTCAGTGGACCTCAAAATGTCTCCTGAAGGGTTAATTTCTTCACTCAGTCCAAGCCTAACTCCCCCCACATGCGCATACGTTTGTACATGTTCGCGTGCAAGCATGCCTGTGTGCATTTGTGTGCAAACATGCTAGAGTTCATGTTTGAAGCCTAATTAAATTGCAGCCCCCAGCTGGAGGCTGAAAAGTTGACTGCGGTCAACTGAGCATCTGTGCAGCTTTGTACAATAAAAGCCTCCACTGAGCCCACGTCCCACCACTGTGGCACACAAACAAAGCCTAAAAACAGAGAATAAGGAAGGTTTTTAAAGGCATCCTTATTTAGCGTTTGTTTTTTTCAGAGAAGTATTTTGGCTCTGCATGAGAGATCTTGCATAGCTTCATTATTGTTCTGTTATGTCCATTTTTATTGTTTGGCCTTTTTTAACCTCTTTCTGCAGACCCCCTAGTGGCCATTCTGTTTACAGTTAATATAATCAAATAAAACGATTTTCTCTGTATCTATAATATCAGATTAGTTAGGACGCTGTAGGCACGCTATGTGTGAAATGTGAGTCTATGTTGAGCAGCTAGCGAGCAATGAGGGGAGAAAGGGGAGGAGTGGGAAGCCCTTGCTGTGGAAACAACATTCACCTGTCCATAAAGACAGCCATACTGAGGTAAGGTAAGGATGGTCTGACTGCAGCATTTTTCATATTAAGTGATCATGTATAACTGCTACAATGAAAACAGCGTTTAAATATAATAAAAGCACTTTTCTAAACATTAAAGATACAGTTCACTTATGGTTTTGTATATCAAAGATATTTCCATTAATGAGAATTGAGAATATAGCCAGTGTGCAAGAGAAAAAGAAACGCATATTGTGAAACTTAAAAGACCACCAAAAAAAAAATTCATGGATTCTGTGAAAAGCAGTTAAAATGTGAAAATGATTGATATATTGTCTGATTACAAAGGTTTCATGGACAAAGTCGGGATGCACTGATTGGGACATTTTAAGGTTGATTTCTTACTACTTTACAGCCCAACTGGCCACTGGGTGATTTATTTATTTTTATAGGACACAAATAACACATTATCACATTTCTGGCACTTTTTTTAATCCAAACTTACAATATAAACAGCAATATTTCCTCTTTAATGGGCCAAATTGGCATTTTAGTTTTTCATTTTAAATAACATGAATCAAATAAAGTGCTACATGCAAAGTAAGAGGCAGCTAGCTATTTAACCCAATAGGTCACGCATAATTATGCTACAAAATGTTTGGTATAGTTGTAGTATCCACATTCAAACACAATGCAAGTGCCATTCAATATTTACTTCATAAAATAGCAACACAAATAAAACAATAAATTGGCTAATTTAGGCCGATTCTATTACTGAATTCTATTACTATTACTATTACTTTTTCCTTTTATTGCTGTAAAGCTGCAAACGGAGAGAAACACAGTTAATCATGCAGCTTCCAGCATGTTTCCAACACGTTAGAAGAGCTACGTCAGCTTCAAATGCATTTACATGTTCAGTAATTTAGCTCATGAATTTGCATAACATGCTATAAAAGCTTCAGAATTTCCCCAGCGCATTAACACACACACACATTTCACATGCTACGAGAGGCATACACTAATTTCAAGTGCAAGTATGGCAGCGTTTTTCTCTAAGTAACTCGTTCCAATATGTGAACATGTGGGTTATGTGACAGATGAACAGATCGCTGAGGTTGTAAAATGGGTGTTATAGCTGCTGTTGTCAGTTTTAGCCTGTTTTACTGATGTTTTAAATATGGAGCAGATATAAAATGTGGGTTGACTGCTCATGTTTAAAATATGCTGTTCCATTACCATTCGTTTCATTTGCGCATTTTATCTAATGGCTGTTTGACTGTTCTCTTATATATATATATATATATATATATATATATATTTAGTCAGATAGCACAAATTGGCTGAGCTGTGACTTACATCCCATCAGATAAGTAATTGCATTATACAAACCACACTGAGTTGTTCAGTAATCTCTAATAGATTTGCTTAAAAGTTTGCTGATAATAAAGGGGGGATTCCACCAGACCATTTGTAGAGAAACCTGATGGTCGGAGCAGGGGGTTCTGGTGATTACAGTGTAAATATGGCCAGTTTATTTACTATCCAAAACCATCAGTGACCCTCAAATGCCTGGTTCCTACAAGTCTGACTCAACTCCCACTCCGAATGATTTTATGACATGTCATCTGCTTAATTATGGAGAAATTTTGAACAATCAGTCAAGCTCACATTTAATGACAATGTTATCTATAAAAACAGACCAAATTCAGGCTTCTGCATGATCTGAAAGCTTCAAGACTGTTTTATAGATAAAAGTGTGTCACAGAGTATGAGAAACCACATAGGCAAATATGTTTTTTGCTGAGCTATCACTTTAAGGCCAAACTGGAGCTCAGTGACTCGCTGTGACTTTCACATGCACACTCAGAAACTCCTGCACCAGTGCCCCCCCCTTATGATGAAGAAGCACTGTGTCCTACTATGGATGCCTTTTACTGTAATTTACATTGCGAGAATGCAAGGCTGCAGCCCGCGTCTGACTAATTCTGAGATTAATGTGTGTGCGCTGACTCACAGCGCTGTAATCGCCTTGCGGTTCCACCATGTGCCGTTTCAATGAGGGCCTCGCCTTTGTCCGATAATTTCAATCTGCATGCGTTTGTTCGAGAGAGGCTGTTCAAAGATTGTTGGCTTAATAGGGGGAAAATGAATGTGCAGGGCCGGAGATTTTCCGAACAGTCGGGGGGAGCGAAGCACACAGACAGAGGGAAATGGAGGTCATGCTTTGACCTTGAGTTCGAAATCTCATCACAGAGTGATGCTGTAATAGAGGCTCATATTACAAGAAGAGGCAGGATTACTATTAGGGAACCAGGAGAAAGACTCCACCTTGCCTGTACAGTATTTGCAATACCGAATGACTCTGACCGCTAACCATGTCAAATAAAAAAGGCAGGAATTATATTAGAGTGCTATATTCAATAGCTTTCATCAGCACCCACATCAGCTATATTTAACCTATTACGAGATTAATGTAATCATCCCTTACACTGCCAAGTAGACATGGCACCAGTCCAATACCCACTGTCAGTGAGGATCTGAATTCAAAAAATGCCGGACTGGATATCGAAGGACACAAAGGACAAATCAGAATGAATTCTCTCACAAATCTAGTCTGGAATATCACGACTGCTTATAGTATATAGTATAACACTTAGTGAAGTTATATAGGTCATGTGGTAACAAAAAACAGCCTTAAAAAACATGAATAACTGAAGTCACAGTACATATAATCTTACTTTATTTTAAATGGGCATTATGGCAAGTACAAGTACTGTTGCTGTTATAATGATAATTTACTTAAGTACAAGTAAAAGTATTAAATTAAATTACTCAAGAGTAAATGAGTAATTTGTAAAAAAAATTGCTTAAGTACTCAAGTTACTTATATTTCCCATTACTTATAATTACTCATATTTCCGCTGTTACATTTTCACTGATATCTGTTCAGAACATTTACACCAGTAAAATCAGCCACGTCAGCAATTTAGCCAGCTTTGATTTTTACTGTAATATATTTCACTGGTAATCATGCTGATCACTTCATACAGAATAGGCTGTGGGCGACACCTGTTAACTGAAGTAGCTGACAGACACTTAATAAAATATACTGCACACATTTCAAGTTTAATAAACAGAATCATTAACTAACTACAAAAGAAAGAAGAAAAGCATAAACACGGTACTCAGCTAACGCCGCCTCAGGCTGGAGTCGAGTTGTGAGAGCGGGTCCCAGCAGGTTTCGTCTTTTCTCGCTGATAATAATGTCGCTTTCCTAGTTCATGTGAACACAGGTGACCGTTTGGATGTGGTCTGTTCCTCGTGTGTGCTGGTCAAGTTCTCCTCTCTCCTTCTTCACTAAACTGGACATCCCTGTAGTGCTTTTCTTGTCGGAGCTGCTGTTGTATGATTGGTGAATCTTGTAAATTTAAGTGATGCTTTTTTTAATCCCACAAATGGGAAATCCGTGAAGTGAAACACCACACAAACACACACACACACACACACTAGGGGGCAGTGAGCACACTTGCCCGGAGCAGTGAGCAGCCCTATCCACGGCATCCAGGGAGCAATCGGGGGTTAGGTGTCTTGCTCAAGGACACCTCAGTCATGGACTGTCAGCGCTGGGGATCGAACCAGCAACCTTCCAGTTACAGGGCCAGTTCCCTAACCTGACTGCCCCACGACGTAACCACGCTTCGTTACTTTGACTCTGTAACGTTGTGAAAATAAAAGTAGCGAAGTGAAAGTTTTAGAGTAAATGTAATTTGTTACTTACACCTCTGTACATAACATTCTGTAGCACAGCATTTAAATCCCTTAGCCTCATGGGTTTGACAGCATTCCCTACAACACCTAGAGTGAACATGAATACATCATACAACAATTAGGAGCCCACGGCCACTGCTAGCATAGCCACAAATGCAAACATAGAAAGACATATAATAGATATTTGGCTTCCTAGCAGTAGCCAGGTAGCGAGGAAAATAGAAAACATCATATAAAACATCCCACCTTTGAGTTTTTGAGTCCACCCTAAAACAGTTGTAGTTTTCCCTGCCACACATTTTTCCTAGAAAATCCCAGTCTTAATGCCACTGGGGCGCCACGGTAGGAGGCGAGTAGACATTATTACAAGAGTTGTAGCAATATTAGCATTATTATGTAGCATGTAGCATTAGACAAGAGATGTTCATTTTCATTTTGACCTCCACCCTTTTGAACAAAAGGTGCTGCTGTGTATGTGTTGTTGGCTTTGCATCTCCCTCTGTAAGCTAGTAGTGTGTTTGAGCAGTCTGAGCACGGATGGCTATCTTAAGTAAAGTGCTTGATCAAAAATAAGTACTTTTAAAGCATTTTAAAGGAAACGCTATTGGATTAGATTAGATACACAAGATTTCAAAGTTGATATCAGTATCGGAAAAGTGGTATCGCACCATCTCGGCTGCAAAGGCCTTAATCTATGCTTTCTAACCTTTGAGCACAACAGTTAGTTGTTTGGTTTTATGGGCCTGCAAGATTATTCAGGGTTTAGAGTTTAAAAGCTGGAGGCTAGTATTGATTTAGTGAATCTGATTAGCTAAAGCCTTAAGTGGCAATGGTCATACACCCCTCAGGTGAGACATAAGTCGTGGTGATTAAAAATCTAAATGCAATCGAGTCCTGTTAGATTTAGCCTCTCGCAAAATGTTAAGAGAGTGTGGCGACTCTGTGTTCAGATGACCTTTTCTGCACTTTTGCTCTGAGATCCGAATGCCTCCCAGATCTGAATGGGAGAAGGCACCAGATTTTGGGCAGATATTAGCAAAAAAATGGCTGGATCGAATAACTGAGTGGAAAAAGAAAGGATTATATTAGTAAAAATTGATGGATCTAATATCTGAGGGGAAATGGAAGGATTTCAATGAAATCTTGTAGCAAAATCTAGCCTAAAATAGCATAGATTTGTTTCTATACTTGACATGTGGTGTGGTACAGTGTTTGAGTACAAGTATTTAGATTAATAACAGCATATTTTTTTAAAAAATGTGGAAAACTGATTTTTTCCTCACTATTTACAAATAAAAGACTCTAATGTAGTGTACAAGCAACGATAAAGCTTTAAAACAGAACAATAACTCCCCAGTATATGCAGTCCGCATCTGTACCATCCACAGCTGCTTGTTTGAAATTGAAATCAATATATTTGCAAATATACACCTGTTCAGCCTATAGCAGTTTAACCCCACCCTTTTACGTTGAAGTTATAAGGAGTGTTGCAGCCTGGACTGCCTTCGGAATGAGGCGCAGTACTGGGCAGCCAAAGAGAACAAAAAACTCACACCCCAGTGCATACAGGATACATATGGAAACTATGCTGTGAAAAAAGCTTGATTTAAATTCATTGTGTCTCTGTGTACAATTGCATACATACAGCCTACAGCAGTTGAGTCCAGCTCATTTATGGTGACATTATGAGGAATATATTAGCCTGGACTGCTTTTTCAAGTGAGGCACAGTACAGCTCAGCCTATCAGAAGAGAGATCATTTGCATAAACCAGTCTGAAAGGCACAACAAAAACAACAGGATAGAGAGAGGTCAGAAAATGGTCATGTAAAAATGAACTATGACTGATTTTGGAACATAAACTCACGTGTTATGAGGGGATCTTGGAGGAACAATTAACAGAGTAGGACATGGGTCTTTGTAGGATTTGTAGCTTTTAAAGAATGAATATTTGATCAGTATCGGCTCTTACAGAATCTGAATCTGACTGCGTAATGCATTGGCCCTACTATGCATGCAGTTCTGTACCCTGTTTTTCATTTTACAAACCCAGTGACCTCATTTCTTTCCTCAGAATCATGACATGCATTAAGCAGAAAAGGCTAAAGAAGGTGCACTCAGGAAATGTCCTCAAAAGATATCAATCACCATTAGTCCAACTGGTATAAACAAAGCAATGTTGCGTTCTTCTCTCGCCAGATATCACCATGGTTACAGTGCTTTACAAATCATGGCTGAAACAGATGCAAGAGAAACATGCGTCTGGAACGTGGAGCTCTTCGGTGCTGTAATTAGGATGGAGAGTCTGGTGTGCTGAGACCACACAGGACAGCGAAGCCCAGGAACATCACACGAGCTAAACGGAAGCCAAGGCCATACTCAGTCTGAGCTGGCTTGGAAAAAGTGGACCTCCCGAAACAACTGAGCACGTCCAGCAAATGCTAAACAACAGCTCCTCGCTTTTCTATGAAATGTTATCTATGTTTTACATATGGAGTTTTTCAGATGTGCTGCTTTTTTCACCATCTTGCCGTCAGCTATGTGCAGGGTATCTGCCTGTAGCGATCTGCTCAGATCTAAACTTTTTAAAATACGGGCAAGAATTCGAGGGTGAGAGACATTTAGCCTGACATTAAAGGAGGTGCATGCAAGATTTTGCAGTTATTTATTCACCAAACATCAGCAGTTTCCTGGGACAGAGAGGAGTGAGCGCACGCCTGGCTTCAACACCTGTAGTCTGGGCAGAAATACCTTCATGTAAGCATTTCTTAGAAGTGCCTTTCAGTCTCCTACAGTGTCTGAGAGAGATTTTTTTGGCTCACTTGTCCATACAGGACTGCTTCAGTTGTGTGCTGGTTGAGAGTTTTCTAGACCCTACTTGCCATTTGAAGTGTGGGCACCAACATTTCACATATCATATCTGGGTTCTGCCCTTCTCGGCCATTTCCAGTGCTCTCCATTTCTTCTTGAGCCATTCTGTTGGGGATTGGCTTGAGTGTTTTGGAGCATTGTCCTGCTGCAAGATTCATTTCTGGTTCAGCTTTTTGGCAGATGGTCCCACATTCTGCTTGAGAACTGTCTGGTACAATGTGCAATGCACGACTGCCTGTGCTATACAGCTGGTATGAGGATCTTTCATTCAAAAGCAGCTTGTGCATCAATCATGACTTGTGTTTTAACCCCTTTGTGCAAATAGAAAAAGGGATCATTCTGTCTTTTATTAAAGGGGAATGATTCAGTGGCTGAGAAGTGATTCATTGTAGAGAATCTTTTTTTCTCTTTCTCTACAGTAATTGTGGTGGGAACCGGGGTCGTGACGTCTGTAACTCAGAGCCTTTTTATTTATTACTTTTATTTATTTATTATGTGCCTTCTGAGTTTTAGTAATACTGTACCATTAATACTGGTGATAAAATAGCAGCAACCCTTAATAAATAGTCTTGGGGGACTATTTTGCTTTCAGCACCCTGTATGAAATTATTAATGCTTGAACATTTTAAAGCTAATATCATATCTCAAAGCTAGTGTGAAACTGTCTCAAGCATCGGGTGCATCTTTATAACCATTTTGTGTAATAATAACTTTCTGTGAGACACTGAACCCTTCGGATGTCTGGTTCCTATCACAGCCACTATAAGCAATACTGACTCACATCTAAAACAGACTGACGTGATATGTTACTTAGGTGGGCATAAGACCTTTTTGCAGCATCACCACTAGAGCACGCAGTTTAATAAGTTAAACACGTATTAAACACTGGTAGGTTGTACATGCCACCAATTATACCACTAGGGGGCCTGCATGAAGAAGAAATCAGATATATATTATGCTGCAAAGTTCTTTACTCATCATCAACAACCTTTTAACCTTGAAGCCTGATTGGGATGTTTATGTTTGGATTAATTTGGGTGGGATGGTTTCTAGATCGACAACAGAAAGCCATCCATTTTCATGAAACGATTGACTGTAGTCTTTAGTCTTGGAATGAGGTTTTAGAATTCACCATAACCCATAAAATGACTGAGATTCAGATTGAAATCAATTGCAGAGTCTCTAAAGAAAGATATATTCTAAACTTTTGCGCTATAGGAAAATGGATTTCTGCAACTACAGAAAACTAATAGTGTTATTTGGAAGATTAGGTCACTTGATATTGAAAACGCAAACACTGAAATCAATGCAGTGAGATATCTAAATAACTTGGCGTGGCTAAACTGTTCAGGGAATATTCGTCCACCTTTAGGCCATTATATGTATACATAAATGCACATTTTTATATATAGCCATAGATCCTTACTGTCCAAGGTACCACTGTTTTATTAACTGAGCAGACATTTAAATTCAGTTCAACTAAGATTTATTCTTATTGTTGTTTACAGCAGGCATTGTCACTAAGCAGCTTTACAGTTCTCCATGAAAGAAATGCAGGTGGCTCCATGAAAGAAAAGTTTATTTCAGATGAGTCCTGATTTCTGTGCGATCTATAACTCCCTTAGTTGAACATTACTGAGAATTTCATATTAATTAATCCCAAGATTGTCTCGAAACTCAACTGGAAAAAAAGCACTGGGCAGTAAGTAAAGCTTCAAGCACAATAGAGCCCATGACATAACAGAATTCCCATGACAAGACTCCTCCAGCCAGGGAACTGAAGGAGCACTACTGCCCCCTACTGTTTAGGCCTGCACAGTTTCAATCCCACTAAGCAGTGAAGAGAATAAAAAGGTTAAAGGATGACTTACGTTGAGGTCATCGTCAAGCACACCTTTTTGCTACAGCTTATACAGAACTCTCAGTAACATTCAAGCCCTTTCTACAGAGAGAAGTAAGACTCAGCTCCTCTGAAATACATTTTTCAAAACTGCTTGGTCAAGCGAAAAAAGAGATGCAAATTTAAGCAGTTGAGAAGAAATTAGAAGGCAAACGCCACAACTTTTTCAACTGTTTAATCGTTCACACTGTATTTCTCTTTCTCTTAGCTGTGATATTGCACGGTTTGCTCTGAATACAGTGACATTCACATATATATATGGTGGACATAGCTGACTCACAGTGAAACAAACACTGGAATGGTACCTGCTCTTATTTCCTGCTGTCTGCCGTCAGAGCAGTTTCACTCTCTCAGATTAGCTTCCTCTCGCTCTCTCTTTCACACACACACACACACACACACACACACACACACACACACACACACACCTACCAAACAAAGTAACCCACTAGTCCTGAAAGCTCAGGTTAAACTCATCTTATTTCTGATAAACTCCATCTGATAAGAAGTGCTACTTCAAGGAGCACTTCTGCTGAAGTAAGAGTTTTTGTTTTTTTTAAATCATTTGAAGCCTTATGGGAGTGTGCGTGTGTGTGTGTGAGAGAGAGAGAGAGGGAGAGAGAGAGAGAGAGAGAGAGAGAGAGAGAGAGAGAGAGAGAGAGAGAGAGAGAGAGAGAGAGAGGGAGAGAGAGAGAGACAGAGAGTATGCAACCCTTTATTCATTTCATTTCCAGTCAACATGGCCATTAAGTACATAAGTTATTCATTAAGTAAGTTATTCATTTTTATATGTCCGATAAAAACACAGACAACATATATAACAGACATTTACAAGGTCAAAATACATGATCAGCTATTTCAGTGTTTAGTATGCTGACCCTTCACCTTCATTATAGCATCCGTTCTTTTTGGGAGGCTTGATTTCAGTTTCTGCAGGTTTTTCCACACCTTCAAAGTTGAATCTTAGAAGTTGGTTCTATTTTGTGCTTTTCACAATGCCAAACAGTAATCCAAAACACATTTAGTGATGTTGAGGTTTGGACTACCCGGCCTTGTAAATGTTATTTTTTCCTTCTGTCTTTTTGCTTCTCACAGTGGAAGGATGAATAGAAACACTTTGGTGGTTGACCAGCTCTTGCATGTTTGTTAAGAATCTCAGCTTCTCTTTATCTTTTCATTTGAACTCCGTTCCTTTGACTTTGCCCTTCCCCTTATATTCATTTCTACAGTGATATTTTCTAATGTTGTCCATTTTCTCTGGAAATTAAACAAATGAAATAAATATTGAACAGTAGATGCACTTTGAAGATATAGTTTTGCAGCGGCCATTCAGGCCTCCAAGCCACTGAATCTTTTAGGAAAAATGATAGAAACTCTCAGTGAACATAAAACAGAGAAACATGTTTATCGTGTATATTGTATTTACAATTAACAAGCCCCATTCAAGTCAAGTTTTGGTCATTAAACTTGTCAAATAACAGGAAGAGATGCTCTTTTCGCACAACATAGTTAGCCAGACTGACATTTCTTCATTTTCATAATTTTCTAAATGGTAAAGTCTCATGGTAAAGAATTTTTGTGGTGTCGGCCTGTATTAACAGCTGACTACATCACATCCTTCAAACTGGCATTTGACACCCTGACGCTGAGGCTGCATCTAAGATGTGAGGTGGATGTGAGCAGGCTCTTAAAGAGACAGAAGACCTGGAAAGCACCAGGTCCAGATGTTGTGTCTCCATCCTGCTTTAAGGCCTTTGCTGCAACTGGACTACATCCTCCACACTTTGACTGCCCAGGGACATATGCAAGGGTCCTGTTTGTGGACTTCAGCTCCCTGCTCACTGTATCCAAGCCACCTGTCAGTGGATCACCAGCTTCCTGGCAGGCAAGAAATAGCAGATGTAGCTTGGGGGCAGGTCACTCCTGGTGTACAGCCAGTCAGCACTGGTGCTTCTCAAGGATTTGTACTCTCCCCACTGCTCCCTACAACGACGGCACCACTAAGGACCCATCTATTAAATTCCTGAAGTTTGCAGATGTCACTACAGGTTGTGTCAACCATGGATAGATTTCTGGGTACTACCATTTTCCAAGGCCAACAGCAAGTCCATCCTCAAAAAGGCCCAGTGAAGGAAGTCCTTTCTGTGGCGAGTAAGGAAGTTGGGTCTGCCACAGGAGCTGTTGAGCCAGTTTTACATCGAATCTGTCCAGTGCACGTTCCGTCTGGTTTGGAACATCCACAAAACAGAAAATGAAAAGACTGTAATGAACAGTAAAGCCAAGCCAAGCCAGATGGTGCTCCCCTGCTCACCATCCGGGACTCTTACTCTCTTGTACTCTTCAAGAACCACAAAACAGGAAGTTACTACGCCCTGTTTCACATCCATATCACTGTACACCACAATTTCATGATGAATACTACTGTTGTTTGCACTACCACACATGCTTATTTATTTATTAGTCCATAAATAATCTTTTCTTTTATTTAATATTTTAATTTAACATTTATTTAAGGTTATTTGTATATTGTGTGTAAATAAAATGTACATTGTTTGTATATTACTTGTCCATATATTGTTTGTATACTCTGTATGCTGTGTATAGTGTATATTGTGTTTTGTCTGTAAATTATATGTACATTTTCTGTACATTGCACATAATACTATATTGACACCAACGGCTGGAGCCAAATTCTATGTGTGTGTCAACATCCTTGATTCTGATTCTGATTCAAACTCACTCAACTTTTTTTTTGTAGTCATCATTACTGTCGGATTCTTTTTAGCCTTACCACGGGAAGTAAGACTTGCTGTCACATTACATATCGCAGAAGTAATGATAAAGTTACTATTAGCAAACTCCAACAAACTCTTATGATGAAATTAGGTCTGTGTTTGATCAGTCAGGCTCTGCATCTTGCACAAAGGGGGTGAAACAGAGTTGTTTTGTTACTAAAGGTGGATATTTGAGAAAGTATGTACATTCGGCTGGCCTTGTGGTTTGGTAAAAGGAGAAAAAACTCACAATAAAGTGGCCAATCCCACCACAGGCTCTGCAGTTTTGATGACCAAATTGTAAAATGGTGCGACCAGAGGCTCCAGGCAATCTTCTCTCAGGACCCCAAAAGACTTCCCCTGAGCAAGTATTATTTGGGTGGTGGAGCATTCTCACAGCAGTGACACAGACATGGTGGTGGTGGGTTACAAAATGTGTGCTGCACAGTCACTGCAGGACTGAGAATAGTCCACCAGCCAAAAATATCAAGTGTACCACATCCTGTGGTCAGAAACTGACCACTGATGAAGGACTAGAGGATGACTAACACAAAAGATGAGGTGGACCAACAAGGTAGGAGTGGACACAACCCTGCTGTGTCTGATCCACTTGTACCAGCCCAACACACACTAAAGCACCACTGCAATGCTGAGAATGACCCACCACCCGAGTAATCCTATTCATCATCATGACCACTGGTCATTGGGATAAAGAAAGGCTAACAAAAGAAAACAGATGGACTACAGTCTGTAATTGTAGAACTGCAAAGTGCTCCTATATGATAAACAGACCTGTGTTGTACTCACATTGACTTACCATTTGAGATCAATAGGCAAACCTGGAAACTGCACATTGTGTAATAACTGTTATAAATGTAGTGAGCAGTCCATTACTTCAGCTTTTGTTTTCGACTATTTCAGTTTTTAATGGTTCACCTTTATTACATAATCGGTTAGGTCTTGTTTTCACACCTCCAAAGTTCAATCTTAGAAGCTGGTTGCATTGTCTGCTTCTTGCAGTCCAAATAATCTTAAACACGTTCATTGATGTTGAGGTCTGGAACACCAACAGCTCCTTCGCTGTTTCTATTCCCTTTTCTCACTAACTCTTCTTGACAGCTGCACATGCTTTCAGACTCATGTTGTTGTTGAGTTGGTGTCTCACAGTTGAAGGATGGACAGAAAGATCTGTGGATCTGTGAGCTTGATTATCCTCTCTCTCTCTCTCTGTACTGTTTATCTGATGGTAATCGTTGTGGTGGTCTGCCAGGACGGGCACTGTTGTTTGGATTATTTTTTAATACCGTTTGAACTCCAGTTTTAGAAACTCCTGCTTTTTTCACTTATTATCCTTTGCCTTTCTACCTTCCTTGGGCAAGTGGATTATTTAATATTTAATCTCCTCAGAAATATCTTCTAAAAAACCACTTAAGTACTCAAAGCCTGCTTTGACAAGAGGGTAAATAAATGAAGGCTGGGGTGGTCTGGGGTCTCGCACAGTGCTGTGCATTGTAATATACTTTCTATATTGCTCTTTTGCTTATGTTTGTTTCTTTGGTCTGTATTGTTTTCTTGTGTTGAACAAAAACAGGCCTATGATGTAAACGTTCTCAGAGCAATACAAATCCTGGAATACTGTACAACTAACTTACAGTAAGTTCCAGCCAGGGACAATCTGTCTCACATCACTCATGAGTGTGGACTTTTTCCCTTCTGCTGTAAGCCTGTACACCTAAGATCCACTTACCAGAAGAAGCCTATTGTTTATTTCCCACGCTACCAACTGTGAGAATCACACATCATTTCCACAATACCAACATACATACCACACCATAGTTGCTGACAAACCGTGACAAAAAACTCTGTTTTGATCCTTGTGACTCCAACAAGAGTGTGATGCAAAGGAATTTTTGCTTATGACTGGCTGAAAATGTATATATCGTTTCGCATATGAAAGAGGAAGAGAGGGCATGGCTGTCTGGTAAATGACATGACATTCATTTTCTGTGTGTGACACATATATACAGGCTGTAACACACGTGTCAAATTCTCAGATATGACCACACAGTGGAGGGCAAATGAAGAGAATTGCAGTGTTTGGTGATGTCACAGGCTGAATAAGCAGAAGTGAGCCGCAGACAGAGCTATGTTCTCACAGGAATCGGCGGGTCTGGCCAGGAAAAAACAGTGAAGGGAAATCTCCTTGTTTTTCGCAGTGCTTTTCTGTGTGTTTGCGTTTCATGCCACTGATGCTCAAAGTGACATACGGTAATAATATTACAGTTTCATTTGGCAAAAATCAAAAAAATGTTTATCCCTTTCAACTCCTGGCTTATTATTCAGCAAGGGTGGAAAGTACTTCAGTAACTGCACTTCATTACTTAAGAATTGCACTAAAAAAAGCTGAAATTTAAGGCAGCTTCACAGCTTTATTGAACTCAAGGGTACTGGTGAACTTAAAGTAGTTCGGCTTCATTTTTTTTTTTGTTACAGAGATTTGTACTTTTAAGTATTTTTGCAAATCGTAGCTATTGGGACAAAATCTCTTCTGTTTATTTATTTTGCATAATTCAAACTTGCCGGTTGCCCTTTCCATTGTGTGTTTCATGATTAAGTGACCAATATAAACAGACCAAAATTATTCCGAAAGATTTTACTGACATTAATTTGGAGAAAGAATGAGCCATCTTCCGAGGTTTTCTCTTAAATTTGTTCTTGAGAAAGATTCTAAGAGGAAGCCAGATACATGTCATGTTTTCCAACCGCAGAACCGTTTGTGCTCTTGAGTGTGTGTAGAGTCTGTTCTGACCTAAACACAAATCCCAAAAAAGAAAACATAGTGAATATCAGTATCTGCCTGTCACGATTGGCCCCTCCCAGTCCTGTCCATGTGTTCATGTTTTGGTTTAGCCCCCTTGTTTCATGACTCCGCCCATGATTGTCTCCCCCTGTTTTCCACCTGTCCCTCGTTTTCCATGTGGATTTAAGCCCTGTGTCTGTCTGTGTTTGGATGTTTATGCCTGTGTTCATTTTGTCATGTCTGTCTCTCCTGTTCTCCGTATTGGCTATTTGAACCTGGACCGTTTAGACTATGACCCTGGATTTGCCCTTAATAAATCTCGCTTATCTCAGCACGTGCGTCTGCCTCCTCGCTCCCCGCTTTTTTGCACATTTTATTGCGCAATTTGTGAGTTTAACGTATTGGAAAAAAAGAGAATAAATTTGCAAATTCCATAACTTTTAGACAGGCCACATTTTACATTTTGTATCTTTTTCAATATAGTAAATTGTAATTAAACAGTTAATTAGGCATGAAAATGTCCAATAGAGGATGTGTACACATTTTCACTTTGAAATCAACCCACAAGCACTCATTTGACCAAACATTTGCATCGGAATATATGTCAACTTGTCTTTATGCAGAACATATTTCTGCAAATCAGTCACCACACCACACACCACCACGCAAAACAGCTTATTTATGTTATAAAACATTTACATTTACCAACAAAATTAGTTAATCATAGCTGAAGGAAAAAGTGTTACTGAGTCAGGAGGAAAACACACTGAAACATGGCTTCACAGTTGAAAGAAGGTCTGGTGCAATTCTTCGGTTTCAAATGCAAGATCAACATTATACTGATGAAGATATAATGACAGCAGCTGATCATTCACTTGCATCCTGTACTGAGTTCTAAAAGTGCTTTCAAATCACTGTCATCAGATACATCCACTCCCCAAAGGTATCTAAAACCCAATGTTACAAACTGTTCTTTTGCACATTTCATGCAATTACACATTTAAGTTACTATATAAGTTGTATAGCTATAGCTACTATGACACTAACATGCAAATTGTATAATCACTTAAAAGTTAAATAGGGACCTTTGCAGCTGTTGTGTTTAATCTCATTTCTCTTCCAAGACCCAAATCTCTTCAGTCATTATTTAAAATGTAGGCGACATCCATTCAGTGGTGAACTAGCAGTATAAGAACAGAATTGTTCAAGCCTGTCTGGAAACCACGCACAGGAGAGCATTCATGCTGAGTATTGAACCCTCTCCATTGCTAAGACAGATGGGAGACTGCTAAAAGTTCAGAGTGGGCCTTCACCTGGTGTTCCCTGATGTAAACACAGTCTGCAACAGACAATGTAAGAACTGAGAAAGTGAGTAACCCATAAGTCAGGTAACCCAGACTTATTCAAGAAAGAGCCCCCAAAGCTTTTGTTATCAGGGTTGAGAACAATAGCAAGAACTAAACAGAGACACTTCTCTCAGTGGAACTCATTTGGCTTTTTCTCTTTTTCTCTGCTGTTTTAGTCATGTATTTATTCACCGCGTAAATAAGCAACTGCAACACACAGGGTGAGGAGTGTTAGCACATTATTTATGCAGAGCAGTGCTTCAGATCAGTTCTGCTAGTAAAATGCCTAATAAAACTGAGGAGGAAACCAATATAAATAAGGTACAGCTTTAGATCTTCTGTGAAGTTTCACAGCTTCTTCACGTTTTAATGCAGCATTATGCAAGAAGTGGCGTTTTTTCCTAGGCTCCCCCTACAGTTGCAGAGCGTATTTCACTTTTACAGCACTGTTGTAAACACAAATTGCGCTGTGAGCGTGTCATGTACATGCAAATTTGTTGTTGAGTTAAAGGACACTGAATCTGACTCCCCTTTGCAGACACATGGATGCTACATATTACACTCAAGATTTCTATGTTTCAAGGTTTATTTGGAGTGAAATTAATAAAGACTGACTAAACTTTTTGGTGTGAGATGAATTTTTTCTTTGCGTGTTAGCCTGAAACAGGACAGAGTTGAAATGACTTTTGGCACCCAGAAAAACTACAGAACGCTGTGAGACAGGAATGACACTGGAAAGGGATGCAACATACCCTCTGGTGTTGGATTTACATTGTTTTCCTGTTACTGAGACTGTCTTGCTCTCTTTTATCTCTTTCAGCTCTTGCCAACGAGTAAAAGCAAGTCTGAGATTTACTCTTACTCAGTCAACCTCTTTGTCTTTTCCTTGCTTCCTCCAATAACATCTTTTGTTTTTTGGGGGTTTTTTTGGCAGCCATGTTGGGAATACTGAACTAGCTTCTTAAAGCCAGCTGAAGAGCCATAGTTGTTATGTGACATGATGCCATAAAGCTTGTGAGAGGTTTTGTGCCCCCTCCTCCAAAGTTACAGAGCTATAGCAGGTGTTCCGGCCTGGAGTGCCAATGACAGACACCATTCTCTCGATCACTCTTTAAAAATGTGTCTAAAAGTAAGATGTCTTAACTTGTTTTCCTTTAGAAAATCAACAAAACATGTAAACTGATGAGGGGCATTTAAACTTTTGCCTACAATTGTAATGGGTCCTGTTTGACTGGATTTGGTGCAGTGCAGTATGCAAAACTTGATAGAAGTGATCACATTAATATCCATCCATCCATCATCTTCCGCTTCTCCGGGGTTCGGGTCGCGGGGGTAGCTAGGGGCCAGCCACTAGCTCCCTGGGGGGATTCCGAGGCGCTCCCAGGCCAGCTGGGCGATATAGTCACGCCAGCGTGTACTGGGTCTTCCCGGGGTCTCCTCCCGGGTGGACTTGCCTGTGACACCTCCCAAGGAAGGCGTCCAGGAGGCATCCTAACCAGATGCCCGAACCACCTCAGCTGGCTCCTCTCAACGTGGAGAAGCAGCGGCTCTACTCTGAGTCCCTCCTGGATGACCGAACTTCTCACCCTATCTCTAAGGGAGAGTCCAGCCACCCTGCGGAGGAAACTCATTTCGGCCGCTTGTATTCGCGATCTTGTTCTTTCGGTCATTACCCAAAGCTCATGACCATAGGTGAGGGTGGTGATCGACCAGTAAATTGAGAGCCTTGTCTTATGGCTTAGGTCTTTCTTTACCACAACAGACCGGTAAAGAGCCCGCATCACTGCTGACCCAGCACCAATCCGCCTGTCAATCTCCCGCTCCCTTGTACCATCACTCGTGAACAAGACCCCGAGATACTTAAACTCCTCCACTTGAGGCAAGAGCTCATCCCCAACCCAGAGAGGGCTCTCCACCCTTTCCCGCCTGAGAACCATGGCTTTGGATTTGGAGGTACTGATCATCATCCCGGCCGCTTCACACTCGGCTGCAAACCGATCCAGCGAAAGTTGAAGTTCACGGCCTGATGTCCCCAATAGGACCACATCATCTGCAAACAGCAGAAATGTGACCCTGAGGTCACCAAACCGGACACCCTCCATCCCCTGACTGCGCCTAGAAATTCTATCCATAAAATTATGAATAGAATCGGTGACAAAGGGCAGCCCTGACGGAGTCCAACTCTCACTGGGAACGAGTCTGACTTACTGCCGGCCATGCGAACCAAACTACTGCTTTGTTTGTACAGGGCCTGAATGGCTCGTAGCAAAGAGCCATGTACCCCGTACTCCCAAAGCACCTCCCACAGAATACCCCGGGGAACACAGTCAAATGCCTTCTCCAAATCCACAAAGCACATGTGGACAGGTTGGGCAAACTCCCATGAACCCTCCAGAATCCTGGAGAGGGTAAAGAGTTGGTCTAGTGTTCCAGAGCCAGGGTGGAACCCGCACTGCTCCTCCTGAATCTGAGGTTCAACTATAAGCCGGACTCTCATCTCCAGTACCCCTGCATAGACCTTACCAAGGAGGCTGAGGAGTGTGATTCCCCTGTAGTTGAAACACACCCTCCGGTCCCCTTTTTTAAAAGAGGCACCACCACCCCAGTCTGCCAATCCAGTCAGGTTCAGATCAGAGAGGCCATTCCTCCCAATCACACCCCTCCAGGTCTCTCTGTCGTTGCCCACGTGAGCGTTAAAGTCCCCCAGTAGGACAATAGAGTCTCCAGGAGGAGTACTTTCAAGCACCCTTCCCAAGGACTCTAGGAAGGCTGGGTACTCTGAACTGCTGTTCGGTGCATAAGCACAGACAACAGTCAGGACCCGTTCCCCAACCCGAAGGCGTAGGGAAGCTACCCTCTCGTCCACCGGGGAAAACCCCAACATACAGGCGGTGAGTCGAGGGGCTATGAGAAAGCCCACACCTGCTCACCGCCTCTCACCATGGGCAACTCCAGAAAAGAATAAAGTCCAGCCCCTCTCAAGGAGATTGGACCCAGAGCCCAAGCTGTGTGTTGAGGTGAGCCCGACTATATCTAGCCGGTATCTCTCAACCTCGCGCACCAACTCAGGCTCCTTCCCCGCCAGTGAGGTAACATTCCAAGTTCCAAAAGCCAGTTTCAGCAACCGAGGATCAGAACGCCAAGGCCCACACCTTCGGGCACTGCCCGATCCAACAAAGCACCGAACCCCTACTACTGCCCCTCCCATCGGTGGTGGGTCGATGGGAGGGGGGACTCATGTAGCTCCTTCGGGCTGGGCCTGGCTGGGCACCATGAGTGAATGCCCGGCCACCAGATGCTCGCTGGCGAGCCCCTCCACCAGGCCTGGCTGGCGGGGTCCCAGTAACCCTGATCCGGGCAGGGTACACAAGTCCTGCTTTGTTGTCCTCATAGGGGTGGTTATGGATCACACTTTGTCTGGCCTGTCACTTAGGACCAGTTTGCCATGGAGACCCTACCAGGAGCTTTTGCTCCAGACAACATAGCTCCTAGGATCATTCAAGCACACAAACCCCTCCACCACGATAAGGCGGTGATCCATGGAGAGGCATTGTACTAATATTTTTAGATATTTTTCAATGTGGCAAGACACTCATTGTTTTCTCCGTTCCAACTTATCAAAGTACTTATCAATTACCCTGACGTGTATGAACATATCTTGAAGATATCCTGATATATTTTCCAATATAGTCCACCACTGGCCTCCACAGCTGTGGTGTGTATATGTGGCTGGTTCAACAGACATGATGAAACTCTGGGACATTTTAAATCGCCAGCTAAATCATCAGGCCTTATTCTCAGTTCTCAGTTTGGAACAGCAGGTTAGATGCTGAAATAGGCACACTTGAACTGAAAGTTGAAATGTGCACCTCAATTGTGGAAGAGTACCCTGCTGAAAAAGACCACAAGGATTAAAACCTGATAGTTTTGCTTACTAATAGGGATAAGCTTAATCGCTACCATGAGAGACCTGTTGTAAAAAAGCTCAGTGTAAATGATCTGACATTGGTGACTATTGGACACCATGTTTTCTATGATTTTGTCAGCATGGTGGGCTAGAAACGACAAAATCTGAGACTGCTGTAATCCTTACCTGACAGGACTGACACTAGAAAAACTAAATGAAGCATGTGACTCATCTTTTGTCTGATGAGCTGATACTGAGAATCTTTGAGGTCTAATGTTACCTGTCTTCTCCACCAGATGGCACACTGTACAACCACTGTGACTTCCATTCAGAGCTTATGGAACTGAGTTTCTTTCTGCTACTTCAGGCTGAGTGAATTGCTCTGCTATATCATAAGGAGGAAGCAGCCCTGTGATAGACCTGATTGACGTCTCTCAGAACGCTTATGCTTCCCAGCCTTCGAGGAAGTGGAACTCCCTCGAACTGAACAGCATACTTCTTATTGTTGAAAAGGAACCTAAATTATATACGATCTTCCAGATCATGTTCCCTTTCGTGAAGGAGAAACATATCCACTGATTCATACTCAAATTGACTCAGGGCCTACCCCAGTTCCAACTGCCGGGAAGCTCTCAAAGAGTTAAGTGATGCATGAATGACTCACCGAATGTGTACATTCCTCCCAGCACCTATGGGTGACACAAGCGACGAATGTACATCATTGAGTATGACCGCCAAAAGCTTCAGAGCTAACGAAAACAAGACATCTGGGGAGGGGGCACAGTAGGCACAGCTACAAGGTAGAAGTAACATCTCCTGGGTTTGAACCACATCACAGAAAGTGAACACACACACTGTCTGCCTCTCATGGAGCTTTTTCTCCATTTACTGTAATTACTGTTTCATTCCGTAACCATCAGCGTCATGTGGGTTTCTGCCCTTTTAGCTAAGGTGTTTATGTAGTTTAGTTAGCTACTTCTAGCTTTTTCGTTTCAATAACTAGCATGTAGGGCCTCTAACCAGGTGTTTAATGGCAATCACAGTCAGAATGCGAAATGAGAGAGCATGAATGATTACATATGGAAAGATTAAAATACATTGATTAAAATACAGACCAACAGCTATTGCAGCTGTTGTAGGCTACAGAACCTATACAGCCTATAGCAGAAGCTTGACTTAATTCTAAGAGAGATGATTTTTAGATGTTTATGGGCCAACTTGGACTTCCATAGCATGGCATCGCAACCTAGGAGTAAGCAGGAACAGTTTTTAACAGAATCTTGAATGTCAACTTCTAAGCAACTTCTAAGCCATCACTAAGTGTTTGAATATGTTTCAGGTGTTGGCAGTCATTGTGAAAAACAATGACTGAAAGCAATGTCATTATGCCATTCAGAAGGTTTGTGTTATTCAGTCTTTGTTTATAAGAACATTAATCAATGTCAAGCTTCATTCCACACACCCTTGTGTTGTTATAATGTACTAAAAAGGCAGGGCTAATAATCCAAATGGCTTATGACAACCAGTTCAGTTATATGCGCAGTATGTTTTTATGTTTTCACATCTGTTTCTATCAACTGTCTGAAATTGCGAAAACCGTTTGTGGGTAGATAAAAAACTAACCACAAAAATGCGCCATTGGTGACGCAGGCAGCGTTAGGATTGGCTATAATTTGTAGGCAGCCTAGCAACGTTTGTCATTTGTCAAATAAATAGAACAATCTAAGTACTCTTCATGCTGGAAGGGGGACACTGTTTCTTCACTCAGAGTATCTTACAGCTCAAAACAAATCAAGTGTGTTGATGATGCAAGGGGAAGTAGAAAAAGTAAAATTATCTTTGTGTCTTATTCTGAATTATAGAAATTGTGATTTATATGCATAGCTCCTAGTAACAACCTGAGAAAGCTGCATTGACCGTGATCTACAGTGACATAAGAAAGGGCTGCTGCAACAGACAGTTATCTATGGCTTACTGATTAGTACTTCGTCATTGATTTGTGATTATCAAAATCACAAAATCGCAAATATGATCTAAACATACCTAAAAAAAGCTGAAACAAAATCCATACATGGACATTTCTGCAACATTCACAGCTGAGACTGAACTTAAAGGTACTTAGAAGCACAAACCAATACTAGGCTGAGTAAACAAAAGAAAAGTGTTTCAATTGCTGTTTCCCCCCCCACAGTCCAAAAAATGCAGTCAGGCCAATTGGGCATGGTAAATTGCCCCTAGGTGTGAGTGAATATGTCTGACTGCCCTGGGATGGACTGGCGACCTGGCCAGGGTGTATGCTGCCTTCCACCCGATGAATGCTGGGATAGGCTCCAGCTCCCCCCGTGACCCAGAAGGAGAAGCGGCTTTGCAGGTGCTTGTGGTTTACTGAATAGTACGTTCTCAGAAGAACACTAGGAAGTGCAGTTAAAACTGCTGTAACTGGAACGTTACTGTACTATTTGTTTTTTCTTTTCCTCGACAGCTATTCACTCACACACACACACACACACACACACACACACACGCACACACACACCTATATATATATAGTTATGTGCAGTTGGTTTTCCTGTCTCTGTGTTTGTATGTGTCTATATATATATGCACAACAGGGATTACCTTAGTATAATAATATGTCAACATATATCAGCTTGAAATATCAGCCAGATCTAAACATTTGTCTAATGCTGTTAAGTTTTTTAAGCAGTTATCTGCTGATACCAAACTTTTTAATGTCCCGGTGTAATGACTCTTCCTCTGCCCCGCAAGTTAATACGTTAATAGTTACTTGATCCCTACATGAAACTCAATTGCACTTGAGTTGCATAATGTGAACCGTCCTGCAACTTGCTTGAAACTCTTCTCATCTTCGTGTAAAAAGTTTCCTGAAAGATCCAGGTAAAAGGTTGACAATGCATCACATTAAAAGACATTGATTTTAACTTGTCAGTGGTCAAGAGGATGAAAAACAAGATGGTTTATTAGATGATTGAAAATGATATCATGATTCAAATCAAATCCAATCAAATTTATTTGTATAGCACTTTTTACAACGGATGTTGTCACAAAGCAGCTTTACAGATTTTCGGAAAAGAGAAAGTTTCAACAGGACTGTAAGAATGTACAGAAACCTCCCCGGTGGGCAAGCCAGGGGCAACAGTGGCAAGGAGAACCTCCCTCAGATCTGAGGAAGAAACCTTGGGAGGAACCAGGCTCACCAGGGGGGACCCGTCCTCCTCTGGTCAAACTATCTACAAGTGATTATACTACTAATATTAATAGCAGTAATATTGGTATTAGGAATAACTAGGAGTCCATGAGAACATCAGTGTAGGGTGGACAGCTAGTCCAAGGCAGGTGGTGGCAGCTGAGGCATGGGCAGCTGGTCTGAAGTGGGTAGCAGGAGGGCTTGGCAGTTGGTCGTCCTTCAGTGTCCAGCCGGACATGTGGGTGATTGTATACTATTGTATAAGAAAGCAGGGAGAGGGAATTAGTTTTATTCTATCCGTTTGTACATAAACAGGGGATGTAAACATTTACAGAGTGTGGCTAACGACCTGTCCAGGGTGTATCCTGCCTTCTGCCCGAAGACTGCTGGGATAGGCTCCAGCACCCCCCCGCGACCCTGACGGAGAAGCGGCTTAGAAAATGGATGGATGGATGGATGGGCTAACGACTCCGGCAGATCTGACTATGACAGCTATGACAACTATGATTGACTCCATGCAAGCTTACTATTTTTCATTTTGTCAGCTTCCTAATCCATGACAACAAATAACTAATGTTTCTGTAACCAGCTTGTGAAAACAGCTGTTTAAACGGTTGCTTGTGCCACTGTTTATTCTGCTTTGGCCTGTTGCTTACCTGATGTAAGTCGCCACCAAATTTCATCCACAGCTCAGATACCTTTGGGATCCGATATGTGCTCCTCGATGAACTTGTTGGGCTTCTAGGACAGGATGAGTGAGACATCAGTTATGGTAATGGCCCTTTTAACATTACTTTCGAGGGCCTTAGTACAGAATCTAAACAGCTGTTTTGACTCATGGACTCATGGGAACTTTACTAGCAGGAAAATGAAAAATGAAGTAGTATAAGACAAGTTGTTGTGTTACAGCCAGTCATATATTTTTCACGTCTTTCCTAAAGGTCTGCTTTATTTTCTCCTCCAGTCACTGCTTAGCAACCATTTTGCTGTCCAACATTGCTTCAGTCAAGCTTTCAGGTTTTCTGGCTGCAGCAGTTAGCTCCAGATATTCTAAAGATGTACCTGATTAGTAAAAAGTGAGACCTGATACCATCTGTCTGCTGTGGCAGTATGCTTTAGCTTAGGTTGACGGTGCCATTTGTCATGTTTGCTGTTGGTGTTTTCTTCATCTTTATACATCTCAGCTGTTTTAGTTGATGCCTTATTTATAATCAGCTCCTGTATTTGGTTGCTTGTTAATGTGTGTGCAATCTTGCTTTTGCTTTGCTTGTTTGGTACCACTATAGGGTGCTGGATGATATAATAACCGCATTGCTCTCTGTCAGCAGTAGGCTATAAGCTCATATTATGCCATAGGACACAGCGTGTTTGGAAAACGTGTTGTTTGGCAACGTGTTGTTGTCTTTATGCAATCAGGGCAAGTCAACACAGTTCCCCTTGGATGACACCACATCATATTTCAGATCATAAAAGAAATATATCATTTAAGAGGTTTGTTTCTAGAAACACTTGGACACCCTGATTATAGTTTTATAGACCAACAAAACCCTGCACTATGCAGCTTGGTCAGAGCATTCAAAACAATCTTCAAAAAAGGAGGATCCAATGAATTAAATTTTAAAAATGAATAAATAAATAAACATGCATTTCTAACTGTCATTTGCATTTACACCTAAGTTAGTGTGTTGCCATCATGGTGCTTCCCAATTCAAGAACACCAACAAAGGTAGCCAGGTAGGGGCCCTTCAGACATTTGGGCCCAGGGGCCTTTAACTTAATGATCCAGTCCTGAAAACATCAGAATGCATTGTTTGTTATTAAGATTAAGTGACCCTTATTAGTCCCACAACAGGGACATTTCACCTCTGCATTTAATCCATCCGTGCATTGAAACACCACATACACACTAGTGAACACACACACTAGGGACAGTGAGCACACTTGCCCAGAGCAGTGGGCAGCCACCGTGCCCGGGGAGCGGTTGGGGGTTGGGTGCCTTGCTCAAGGGCACTTCAGTCGTATACTGTCAGCTCAGAAGATCGAGCCAGCGACCTTCCGGTCACAGGGCTGGTTCCCTAACCTGCAGCCCACGACTGCCCCCTATTATTATTATTATTGTTATTATTGTGAATATTTAGTTACGAATGCATAAGCTACTATATTTACTCAGTTATAACTACTGCAGGGGTTTCCAATCTTATCTGCCAAGGTTGGCTGTGGCTGCAGGTTTTCACTCCAATCAAGCTTATCAAATTCTACTATACTTGATTGTGGTTTGGGACAGACTAGGAGTGGAGGCCAGCATTCTACTAAGTCTTCTACTCAGAATGGGACCACAACCCTTAAGAGGCCATTAAAAATATTAACTTAATGTAGAGATAAGAATAAAACACATTCTAGTCCCTTGTACTATTTCATACTAAGATGCACATTCATGAAAAAGTTTGAGAAGACCATGAGCAGAATCTCACTACCCAGTGGAAGAGTTGCTAGACTTCTGTTGTTTTGATGTTGCAGTGTTAGAAATCAAGTTATTGATATACTGAGTGTAAAAACATCAAGACGCATGAGCCAAATAAACACCTCATCGATGTTTTGCCGCTTAATCATTGTGCCATACTGAACAAGTCAGATGTTAATGAGATGTTTCAGTGGATGCATTTTAGTCAGAGCTAGATTGTTGTCAATCCTAGACAAGATTGAGTACCACTGGCTGATTCCTTTTCGAAAATGGGCAATAATGTTTCTGTTCTATTAGGATCAAAGCATTTTCCATATTCTGATTCCACAATTTGATTCTCTGCTCACACTTAGTTTCAAATTGCCAAAATGGTAACTTTACCAGCACCAGAAGTGGGGTGACATGGCACAGTGCGGCGCTGCCTGCCTGCAAAGTGAAACATCTCAGCAACACTGTGTTTATGCAAATGAACAGCATGGCTGCAGTATTTTATACATGCCTCTAGCAGCATGATGCTCACAACATGGGGAAAAAGTAGACTCACAGCTCACGGCTAGTAGAGAAGGCTACATTCATTAGTGGCTTTGATGTGGTTTCCTTGGGCAGTTTTTGAAATGTATAACATAAACCTTTATCCTGAGTCAGTGTCCTACAGCAATAATCTGGGGGTGTCAGTGGTTTGTATTGGGCATATTGCACTTTGCAATAAGCATTAGTGACTTAATAATAAGAAAGAAATTTAAAAAGTTGTCAAGTGGTAAAACTTTAAAAAAAACACAGTCCCAAAGTCTCAATAATGCAGCCTTGAGTGAAACATTTGCCACCAGTCTGTCTGATTTTAGGCATAAAACAAGCTTATGTTGATCTTTTATGTTCAGTGATTCATATGGCACACAAACATAGCTGTACTGTAAAAAATATTGCTAAAGTGTCTAGTGGTAAACAGGTGGGTGTTGAGGGAAAAGGTTGAGAGCTATCTGCTAAGCTCTGTAGCTATCTGCTGTGGAAAGTGAAAATGAGACATGAGCCATAAATGTAACTTAACTTTGTAAATGTGTAAAGAGTAAGAATAAACATAAACAAAACAAACACTATATATATATGCACATTGAAATTCCATCATTTGACCGGCCACCTCACCTAAAATACCCCACGCAAAGCAGCAAGCTTTGTCAAATGTGGTAGTCAAGCTGCTTTGGCAGTAGTGGCCTACAGTTAGAATAGCTGATGTTGTCTAATCGTGTCAAAATCAGTGGCAAACCTTGAGAGCAAGCCCTTCAGTTCAAGCTCTAAATATCGAAACTTGATAACAAAAAAGACGATAATGTTTTTTTCACGCCAGCGTCATCTAAGGAATTCTAGCAGTGTGATGCACATGAACACTTTTTTGTCTTTCCAGATTAAACATAAACATTTGAAACTTGTAAAACAACTTTTATTTGAATCTTGAACATTTTTACCTTGTAGCAGTTTTACAGTGACCTCTGATGCCAATATTTCTCACGTCTGAGACATTTTTTGTTTCAGATATCACTCTTACTCATAGTCAGTGTCACATCTAGGACATGCTCAATGCCAGTGCCCCACAGAATTGAGTGCTAGCTTGCTTGTAGCATGGATATAGTATTATTCTGACTAATTACTGACCCTGTGATTCAGAGGATCTAGTGACCGTGTAGGACAAAGAGAAACGTACACAGGAAAAAAGAGATTGGGTTGGAACATTGTAAGTAACCACAGGGTGTTATGGTGGCAATTTTTGAAAAAGCTGCTCATTTTTTCTTGGAGAAAGTCTTCTTGGACATGAAGTTTGTAAAATGGGCAAGATGGTGACTGCAAAATACAGCACAACTTCAGAAGTCTATTAGCCCTGCATAGTGTAATGTTAACCGAGCAGTAGAATGCTAAGGAAGCTTGCACTGTCAATCAGAGGCAGATGAAAATCTCTTTATACACTTTATACTTTATACGCTGCCTCAGGGAGATCAACACTGCAAACCCAGCCAATTTGTCTCCATACGTAACTAAAGCCCACTTGTACAAAACATAGTGAATGAAGCAAATCAGTGATATAAGCAATATGCCATGATGCATGGAAATTGTTCTCTGACAAAAGGGCTTCTTTGATGTTCACTGCAGCAGACCTAACTTCCTGTGCTGATGTATGTGCTTCTGTGCAGCTGTGAGTGAAACCTCCAGGTTAAGGTCTTAGAGGCTTTCTTTAAGAATAGGCTAATAATTTCACAAGTCAAAAGAAACAAACAACAACAACAAAAAACGACCACTCTCAAACCCAAAAGTGGCACCGGACTAACCTTCATGAGGTTGCTTATTCTGTTCTCAGGTGTGTCTCATGCATAATTTCCTCTTGTCAGTCAGTAGTTTTATCATAAGAGGGCTGAGTATTTTTTAAAAGTATTTACTTAAAGAAAACAGTATAAATGGTTTCCTGGAGGGTTGGAATGTGCCTAGCAAGGCGGGCTAGGGGCCTGCACACGCTCACTGGTCTTTACACAACTCAGGAAACCTGGTGAGGCTAAAAATACAAACGTCTTACTCTTCCACTGGTGGCCATGGTCGGAAACAATGTGCTACTGCACCTGTAATGACAAAACCTGATCCAATACCGACCGTGAGTGCCTCGATGCCGGGCCGAAGCGCTGGACAAAAATATTCACTGTTCCTTCTCGCTGATTTATTTGTTATGCTTCTTAGGCAAGCCCACTTGGGGGTTTTTTAAGGGGAAAGTAGGTAGATTCCACATTTGCAGAGCAACTCAATGGATTTGGCCCTTACTCTTGAGAGGGCTGCACTTGGATAGCAGTAGGAGAGGAATGTAGCAGCCTGATTGTTAGCTTCAGCTGTTTCTCCACTCAAATGGACCATTAACATTTAGGAGCACCAAAGAGATTCAGAGCTCGTATGTTACAGTATGTGTTGCTTGCCATACCTGTCTCTGGAGCTTAACGGGGAATTCCACTGATTTTCCATTTTTTCTTGTAATTCAGTCATTAAGATGTAAACAGAGTTATTCAGAGTGGTTTGATGTGAAATGGACAGTTGTAGAGAAACTGAAAAAAGAAAAAAAAGGATTGCAACATCTACAAATATAGTCAATTAATATACCATTGTACCAAAATGCCATTGAACCTACTTTTGTTTGTACAGTATATAATGAACAAGCAGGTAAACCTGATACTGAATAGTTGTCTTCAGCATTATTTGGCCTTGTACCACTTTACATGTACCTCCCTGCCCTAAAAGGATTGAAAATGAAATTGAACAACATATTTATAACCGTTTCATGTAATCGCTTTCTGTAGGGGAAGTTTTAGAGACACTAAACCCTTAATATGTCTGGTTCCCATCACCACCACTGTGAGCAACTCTGATTCTCTAATTTTCTAGAATGGAGCACTTCACTTCAGGGATTGGACTTGAAAAACCGGAGGAATCCCCTTTTAAATGAATATTTCAACATTTTCTATCCTAATTCATATTTACAATCTCTGTATCAGTCAGCATAGGCAATAATTATAAAAACTCGTTTCCTCTAAAAGAATTTATAATAAAGGTTATTGGGCAGCTGCTGAGTTTTGAGTAAATATTTGAAGTATACGACTTTATAACACAATATATAATGTGAAATATATTACACAAGTGCAGAACTACAGCCATTGCATTGGTCATAGGATGAATTTGAGATGTGGGAATGTCTTACTAAAGCTGTTCTTATGACCAGTGTGGTGTCCAGAGCAATTTTTGAGGAGGGGGCATAGTGGGGCGCAGCTTGAGTGAGTGGTTCTGGTAATGAAATGTCACAGGTTATGTTACCTTCCTGTAGGAAATATAATTTGTACCATACTCTACTGCCGTTATATTTTTAAGCTGCATTGACTCCAAACACCTTTATTGCACTCCAGGGAATTTTATATTACTGTTCTGTTTTAAAACAGAAAACTTAAAACTTAGTAGTGAACTTTTGAGGTTACATTTACATAGTTTTTACCTTGATGAGCAAAAATGCACTTGATTTTTTCTGACAGTGTAGAGTTAAAAGCTGTGTAAAAGCACAACATGTGTACACAGTTGAAACGACATATGGCCAGTAGAATACAACCACTGTCTGCCCTTTCCTAGAGAAGCAATGGATGATACCCATGCTGTCCACTTCAATTTTTGCGGAGAGCCCCCCCAAATTAAAACACATCACATTCCCACTTTATATTGTGTGGCTAATAACAGTGCAGTTACATATTAATAACATATGTAACAACAATGTAACTACTAATGGTTTATTCGCTGTTAAAGATGCATTACAGAAGTGCTCATTATGTAATTATCAACTTCGGTTTTGCTTCATATAATCACACTACTGTATCCTGATAGTTCTACCAGTCTATTCACACTCATATTATGACACAAGCGTAATAAGATAAATGTAGATACATTTACAATCAGATTGAAACGGCAACTGTTTTCAGAAGTCTTTTCCAGCAGTAAAAGGAAGTATGCAATAACTTCCATTAAGACATTACTTGCACTATATTTCCCAGCTTTTCAAACATTTTCCAAACATGTCGCTAGTGCTGAGACAGTGTAACAAGACTTGTGTCTGTAGTGTATCAAAAAGATACACTTGTGTAATTACATGAGGCAAAAGAAGTTGATATGCATGTGTTCTGTAATTCATCTGTAACACTGACATTAATCATAGTTACATCGCTGTTGCACATGTTATTCATGTGTAACTATACAGTTTTTAGAGACAATATGAAGTGGGGCCCATGTCACTGCTATGTTTTGTAAAACTTTGCAGTAGAGAAAACAAAAAATTCTAGTAGGATTTATGGCATCGAGAAAACCTTGGTGGAAACATATCATCACAAATACTTCCCTCTAGAAAACTTGTATCATTTCTGAAAGAATTGATTATACAGATTTGTAGGTTCATTAACAAATATATTCCACCGAAATATCCTAAAAGACGTTTGTGTTGCGCAATGTCTTCCATTTGTTTTTGCTGGGAAACTCAGCAAAATCACTGTCATTGTAACAGTAAGAGATTAGGATTGAAATACTGGAATATTTCTTTGATCCCTGATCATTGAGAAACGTTATGACACACAGCTGCATTGTATGATGAGTTATCATAAGTAACATGAAAAGCAGCTTAAGGAAATCCGTAATTTGTTAGCTTCACTGTTAAGTGTTTCTCAATCAGCAACACTGCTGACTTGATGTGTGTGGGCGCATGAGTATATCCACCTGAATAAGTCATAATCTAAGAAAGCTAAGCTTGTGTAGTAATCAGCTGCATTTAGAGCCTTGAGAAAACACTATTAGAAGAAAATGCTTAAATGAAACATCTCTTAAAGGGCCCTGATCATGGAAAGTCAGATTTTTCAAAATAAAGGAGTGTGAGTGAGTTAATACGTAAACTCTGCCAAAGTTTAAAAACAGAGCATTTACTTGGCAGCCTGTACAGTCCATGTATGGAAACTAAGCTGCAAAACAATTTTTCTTTGTTCCTGTGATGTCGTGAGAACCAACGCATTTGCATACTCCTCTTACTTTGAATGTAACTTTCACATAATGTAAAGGGCAGCTACTGTGCTCAAATGATGTAGAAAAAAAAGTAAAAATCAGACCTTATTTTGGAACAGCAACGATATTTCCACCTATTCATTCTACCGCCATTTAGCTATTATAAGTTATAAGGAGTTTTTCAGCTCATAATGCTTTTGAATGATGCACAAACAGGCATTCAGCCAGTAAGAAATACGTTTTTCATATTTAAGAGTTTCATATTTAAAAGTAATAAAAACAGCCAGTTTAATTCTAAGAGATCAAGAGTGGTTGAAAAAAACGTATTGCTGCTGTTGGAACAAAACCTTGCGTCTCCAAAATAGTAACTTTACAGGAAAAGGAAAAAAACTGCTTTACTTTTAATGTAAGTCAATGGAACCCGACTTTTTTCCCAAGTGATTATGGGCAGTTTTTATTGGTCCATTCGGCTTTGTTCCATCAGCAGCGTTATGTAAAAAGTGACTGTTCTAATTGTTAAATAAAAAGCAGGAAAAATGAAAGGCCCTTTAATTCACTACTAGAGAATTAAGCAAGCCAAAATGTTTGTGCTCTCTTTAGTTCTTGCACCAAGCAGACTAATGAAAAGCCTGATCATCTTCTTTGATCTATGAATTAATTCAGAGTAAGACTGGCAGTTGAGATCAATATTCACAGAACGCTAGTAACAGTATGACTGTACTTTCGGTATGACGTTTCTCACTATGACGAACCTACTCCGACATTGGTGATGATTCACAGAGGTATTAATCGATTTGAGTAATAATGAAATGTCTAGTGATATTGTTCAGTTTTAAGAGAAAGGAACACATTTTTGTTATTTTTTATTGTTTGGGGTTTTTTCCCCACTTTTTCAGAGGCTTAAATTTTCCATCAGCTCTGGGCTGTGAGACTCAGTTAGATGTGGGAATGGAAACCATGTACATGTATTCTGCAGGTTATTTTCAGAGTTGAAAACAAGCCCCCGTACGGAACAAAGAGCCCCTGCTTAAGGCAACTGGAAGATACAAACTAGGTCATAGATGTACTGTAGATCAGAGCGTCGATTACGTAAAGGTCAACAAAGAGGACAGACAAGAAAACCTCGACTCTGCTTAGGTGGAGAAGAAGGGTAATGTGCTATCTGATCTGCAGGTCAAAGATTAAGTGGTAAAGTTAGTCACTTATTAGAAATAAAGCGTAGTAACCATAAAGATTAAACAAATATAAGGAAGTTTTATATGAGGACTTTCTAAAGCAGAAATAAAGGCATGAAATGTTATTGATTAACAGCTAATTCTCAATATTAACAGAAAGGTTTATGGCATGGTAGATAAGCAATGATCAAGCAGTCAAATGTTGGTCGCCTTTTCAAGCCTTATACTTAAAACTGGACATAGGAATAGGCCCATGGTATATTCATGATCTAACATCTGTTTCAGTTTTTGATTTTGAAAGTCACACCTGCTTGAACGAGTGGTGTGAGGAGGAGAAGAGTGTAAACGGAATGAGAAACTAACATTGTCTGAACACATCACTTCTTCCATGGGGGTTCATACAGAAGACTTCCTTACTGTCTCGCCATTTGCATTAAGGCACTGTTAGGCAAAACCACAATGATCTTTCTGTTCAGTTCATGCTGCTTGTGTGTTGAGTATGCTAAGCAGGAGCTCATCGTCGCTGTCATAAGAACAGTTAGTACACGTTTTTATAGTTCTATTTAAAAAAGCAGAAAACATCACCAGAGGCTTCAACAACTAAGTATAAAGTCTAATTCTTCACTATTTGCCTTCATTACCATTTCCATTCCTTGGTTTTTGTTACATGTGCTTTCAGTTTTTCAAAAAAATCTACAGGGATATTTTTACATACCTGCAAAATTCAGTTTTAGAAGTTCTTTTTCTGCTTATCGCAATCCAAATAATCCCAATAACAAATATAGATTCAACAGCCCATACAACATTACTCTACATCTCAGTCATGCAGTTTTGGTGTTGTAGTGCAATTTGTCAATCTGTCAGTAACAGGTTCTTACCAGCTACATGTCCTTTCAGACATAAAGTGTTGATTATGCTGATTATGTACTTGTGAACAACAGAAGGAACATCTTCTGAGACACAAATAGCTTGTACTAAATGACTGAAAGTTGGTGGCCTATGACTTCTTTGCAGTACTGTGTTGTAGTCAAGACCATTAGAGTAAAGTACGACTCAAGACTGAGACTTGGAGACATCAACCCCGAGCCCAGACCAAGACTGTGTAGTAGTCGATTCCAAGTCAAGACAAAGGCCTGTGTTATTCTGTTTGAAGGCACTGCTAATATTCTGTTATGATAGAAAAAGGTTTCATCACCAGTTACACTCAGCCAGTCTTGAGTCCAACTTACCCTGAGACCAAGAGAGGACTGAAACAAAAAAGAGATTGAACTAAGACCAAGATTGTTCATTTACTCAAGTTTTACAACACTACCATATCACTGCTGTCGGAATAACAACTCAAATTTCCATTCTTGTCATTTTTCAGTTTTTGACCTAATTTGAGAATGAATAATGCCCTTTATATTGTCATGATAAACAGATCAAAAGCAATGGCCCAGACTGTCCTTCTCCTGTAAAATTTCTATTTTAGTGATGCAAGGTTTTGTTCCAACAGCACCAATTTGGTAATATTCTTCGTTTTTTTAGAGAACATGCATTTTTATCACGTGATTTCAAATTGTTCTCCTAAAGATGCCTGAGTCTCTTACAACACAGACAATCTGATCACCCTACTGTATTAAATGTGTTAAGATAACACCCAGTGAATGTACTACTCTGACCAGATTTAATTTCCTATGTATAATAACAATATTTCCCCCAGACCACTGCACGGAAATAAAAACTGCTGACTGAGATCTTATTCACATTTCTTATGAGATTTGGTATATCTCTGAATCCTCTGTTACGTGTCCGATCCTACAGTTTTACATAGCGAGTGAAATACACTAGGAATGTGGGCCAGAGCCCAAAGCCACATTTTCCATCTGCACATTCCCCTCAGCCAAAAGGAAATAGCAGGAAAACTGGCACAAAGGAATCAGCTCTGTAAACGAGTATGCTTGATTCTTTTGGAAACGGACACTCACACAAGGAAGGCAAGTATTTTATAAGGTTGCAAATGCAGTTAAATATCAATCTATATCTATCTCAATGTGTGTGTATAAGAACAGGATATGATAAAGGTATGTCAGGTGTATATTATAGTGCCCCTATCATGAATTTAGTGTTTTGAAATAAAAGTAAATCTAACATTGCAAAAATTTCAAATTGTACCTTTCACTCAGGACTGCTTTTTGAATGAGACAGCCAATCAGACATTGTTAGAAAGGTTCTGTGCAGGTACATTTTTCTTTCATCAAGGTACAATCGATGTAAATGTTCCCTCAAAGGTACAGCAGTGATTTTAATGTCCAATTGTGTATTTAACTAATTTATTTCATTTCATTTTTTTTTTACTTTACAATAAAACAATACAATAAAAAAAGGCTACAGACAAGATTGGGTCTGTGAAGTCAATACAACTTAATATATAATAGAATTTATAATAATATAACATAAAACAAAAGGGCTACTGCCCCAGTGGCACTTTACTACCTTTTTTACCTGAGAGTACAAGTAATTTGCATATCTTTACAAAACCATTTGTCTCCAAAAATGTAAAGCAAAAGATATGACTGACGTTTAGTCCAAGTCAATATAACAAAATTTTATTTTAAGCTATTCTGGCCGTTTTTATTGGTCTAATCGTTGTGAAATTTTGACACTGTGTAAATATCAATTAGTATTTTCAATAAAGGCCAAAAAAAGGAAAATGTCAAAAATACAGTAACAAACACGGAGTAAAAACATGCATACAAATACACAATAACTAGACCCTAACTAGCAAGCATGATGTCATCTAGCTGTGATGTCAGCATCAGTGAGTAATTCAGCCTGGAAACCACCTAAAATCCTTTTATTAATGCTCTGATTTTTTTGCCCTCATATTCCAACAAAGGGTTAAAAAGCAACATGATTCATAAATCAGATCACTCATCGGTCTCTGCCCTTACAATCCAGAGTGATTACATCCACCTGTGGCCATCCCTCCACCAGCAATCCAGCTCCAAAATCACCCAAACCCTCACTACTGTTATATTACATCTCTGCTTTTAACCTTCATATTATAAACAAAGGGTTAAAAATAGCAACATGATTCACATTTACATCACTTAGAGGAACCTGCCATCACTTGCCAGAGTGAGAGAAACCAGCTCTAACACCATACAACCCAGGAATAAAGCTCCAAACACACCCACAACCATTGTAAAACCTGCTATTAGCTATCTGCTTTAGCCTTCATTTGCCAACAAAAGGGTAATGTGTTTACAAAAGACCAGGTCTCTCATGTTAGAAGAGAGTTAAAAAAAGGTTCTGCACAAACTTTCACTTACATTAGTGTTCATAAGAAGAAGGAGAAATATGTTATGATTTGAATTTAATAAGACAGTATAATTGTATATAGGGCCTTGTTTTGGGGGGAAAAAGCCATACTGTCCATTTTTGCCACTTTGTTGTCATTTACTGACATCAAACAAACTTAGACAGACTTAAAACTGTCAAAACTGAATAGTAATCAAAGGTATGTGTAATGTGTTGTATAACTCACTATTATGCCATCATTTTTGTAATAAAGACATTTGAATAGTCTTGACTGGTTACACTGACCTACACTGACAACCCTTAACATCTCAGGAAAAAAGGCAAGCTGCTTGTATGAGTGTATGAGTTAGCTGATGTTTGAATATGACTGTGCTACGCTTAGCAGACCAACGTATCTATGCGTACAACTAAAGCACCCGCAGGAATGAAGTCGGCCCACTCATTTCAGGCACAAAGACATAGCCCATCATACTACAGACTCATATAGCTGTGATGAGCTCATTCTCTCATACCTCCTCCTCCTGTAACCTCCACCTTCCTCCTCCTCCTGAAGCTTCCACAGAACTACCACTCACTTCGTCATCACTGCCCCATGTCCTCCTGCTTGGACATTTTAATGGCTTGACTGACTCATGATTGGAAGTTTGGCTTGACGTCAATCTCAATCTAGGCTATGTTGTAAATGCACCTTTAGGGTTTTAATTCAATGTGATACAGTATTAGACTTTTTAAATAAAACTACAGTCGTATGCAAAGCTTTGAACACTCCTGGTCAAATGTCATCTTTTGTTGATTTGCTACATAAAAATGTCTGTTAAATTCAGCAATAAACAGTATCTGTGCATTAGAGTGATGTTCTTTGTGGAGGATGTGTTCTTATTTTCACTTAACCACAAAACGTGCAACTGTAGTCACCGTTATATCAAAACCCCTTAACTCTGTTTCACTGTTTTTATTTTTTCATGCCTTTTGAAAATGTCGTTGCTTTACATTCTGTGAATATAAAGATAGGACCAATCAAAATGGCCCAAATGTATGTGGTACTCTAATTTTTTTCCTTCTTCTATAAAGTTACCAGTTTGGAGATGTGGGTAAAATAACTAAAATTATATTTCAGTACAAATATTGTTGCTTCTTATAACAACAACAATAATAATAATAATAATAATAATAATAAAAGTGATACTGAAATAGTAATGATAAAAACAAAAGATAATAATAAAAGTAGATGGAATATTTGAGCAAAATAAATTTGTAAAAAAAAATTTTTTTAATTTTATGTTAAAAAAAATAAATAAATAAATAAATAAATAAATTAAAAATAAAATTGTAAAAATACTACTCAAGAAGTGAGTTACAGGACAAATATGAAGATGACAATGAAACACTATGACTGAGGATTGAGCTGTAATAAGTCATGTACAGATTAATGTACCAGCTGACACAAAACAGAAGAGCTAATGATTTTAAGCCTGTTTTAAATGATATGACACATTTTATGTTATATTTTTTTCCAATTTCAAGCAACTGATTTCCGCTTAGAAAATCAACAAAGCATGTCATTAGAATCTGAGGCCAGATGTGATCTCCCGCCCACCATTTCAGACTTTGTTAGTCCTGTTAAGTGGACTAACACAGAGTCTGATAGAATCACAATGTCACGTTTACAGTGCAGGTGCTCATGCTGCTGTGTTTGATTGATGAAATAGTGCCCTGTAAAATGTGATTCCTTAGAGCTGTGGTGATGACGGACGGACAATAAAAGCACCAACCAGGAATCTCTGGAAGAATGAAACACACAAAATGTGCATTGAGTTAGTAGTAGTTGATAGTAGCTTGTTAGAAACATACTTGAGTAAGAGTATAAATGTCTTCTATTGAAACACCTTGTACAAGGAGACATAAGTATAAGTAATGCTGTACTACTGGGAGGTATTACTGAAGGAAACAGTGTATTGATGTAAGAGTTGGGAAAAGAAAAGGAACATTTCCTTAGCTAGAGCCAATAAAACTCTTTTATGCTGCTTTTGTGATTGAAAAAGCACCAACATATTCTTTAGTTGTGGTCTTTGAAATAGAGAACTATATGGAATTACTCATAAAACATAAAAATGAAAGTAACTGTCCAGAACTGTGTTCAAGTGAAAGTGTGAAAACATCTCATCTGAGCTGCAATACCAAAAGTCATCATGGAAGTTTAACAACATCAACATCTAATTTTCCTCTTCACAACCCACAGGCCTGTCACACAGGGTTCATAGGCTCACTAGAAATTTCATGGTCGTTTCAGGTTCTGCCTCAGCACCTCATTAGGTTTTAGGTCAAGAGGGTTCCGTAATGGTTCTTGGTGTGGATGCATGGTTTTTAAATGCATGGTCTTGTTTTGTAAAAAGGAAAAACACTCACCCCGCATTTATGCCATGTGCTTGTCGTAGTTTGACAAGCAGAAAAAAGCTGCAACCTCAAATCTTACTGATGCAGAATGTGACTCTATTGTAAATGCCATTCATTACGTAACTAACAGTGTAATTAGTTATGTATTTATGCTGTTATGTTCAGTGTAAATCCACAATAACAACACTAGCCTCCTGAAGGTTTTCTTTGCCAATGGCAATTGAGTCACAGTACACTTTGTTTCAGGTTCTGCCACAGCACGTCTTTAGGTTTAGCTTGTGTTTTATAGACCCACTCTGACCTGACCAAAAAAACCCTTCCTTGCATGCTTTGATCAGTCTCTTGTTGCATGACCTAGTTGCAGAGCTGCCTCAAGTCATAGAGGGATGGCCTAATGTTCTGACAGAACAGAATTCATGTTCCTCTTATGATGGAAAGTGAGACTGGAGCATGAAATACTAAAAAATGACGCTCTTTTAAATGAAGGTTCCTTAATGGTTCTTGGTTTGGATGTATCGTTCTAGGAAAAAAAACGTATATACTGATATAAAACCTGGTTCTTTAAACCTTGAAATGGTTCTTCACACCCATTTACAAAAATAGTTGATTCCCTTTGTCTCTAATTATTGTGTTATTAAACATACATACATGCTATAGCCAGGAAAGTTGGGATTTCCCGTGTAATTGCATATGTTACGAATATACACTAATTACATGAGTAAAAACACATGTTATATACATGTATGTACATCAGCTGTACCACTGTGGCCCATCTGTAACAGGGAATACATCACCAGTAGTTAAAAGAAACCTTTCTGTCACGATTGTTTTCAAGAGTTTACAAAAACTGGCCCCATAGATGAAATGTTGAAATAAAAGCACATATATCAGAAATTTGGTTCTCTGTGACTCCCAGTACAACACACAAATATAAAACAATCAGACACTTGATATCTTTCCTTGGGACTTCTCGGCCAACAAAGGGAGAAAATGCTGTGTGGTCACTGCTGAGGTGAATAACGAGCCTGAAACTGACCCATTTTTTTCAAACCTAACTTCCTTGTTGTGCCATGTTTTTTTTCTGTGCTTATCATAGGAATTAGATAGTGGTGTAGTTAGCATTCAAGGCCAGGGCAAATCATCATTATCTGATTATTCTAAAAATGAAGCGCACTGATGTGCTGAATGCGTAACTGGGCCAACGGTAATTAAAGTGAGTCACCGGCTTATTGTACAATACTTTGAGAAGTTCCTTTATTTCTATCTTTCCTCTAAGGGCCTTATCGAGCGCTGCTACAAAAGTCCAGGCTTATCTAGTGTCTTTTTGTCTGCTCATATACTTGCTGCTCATGATAGTTAGTGTATACAACCTCCATAGTAGTGCAGTATTAAGAATGGCAGCAATAAGTCACCTTTACAAGGTACAGTCATGATTTCTTTTCATATTCAAGCACAATTACTCCTTTGTACCTCTGAGAAAACACAAGAGAAATTCTGTCAAAAGCACAGATTATAAACTCAATCCTGTTTGTAAATAGAGGATATCAGAGATGTCTGAGTCAGGTCTTGAGCCTGTGACACAAAGGACAGAACTGAAGTGCTACATGCAAGAATGAAGTGTGGTGCATGTGCAAATGAAGCACATGGTAGCTAGTGCTTTAGATTATATAGCTGAAGTTTTGAAGGAATTGTTTTTAAAGGAATGTGTCCACAATAACAACTCAAGGCTCTTGAGAGTTAATCTGTGAGTTTGACAAAGCTAAATTTATTCCAACTCCACACAGTTAAACGGCCATTAAAATGGGTCACAGCAAACTTTACTTTGGCAAGCTCCTTTAATTCCTTTCCAGTAAAGATCATCATTGAATACTTCTATACATCTTCTCATAATCTTCAGTCGTTCAGCTGCTGAGTTTGAATACAAAAGCTTAAACAGCCAAACTATTATACATTCTCACGATTACAGTTATATAACAGGTTAGAAATGTGATCAATTTTGCTTTGAGAAACAAAGAGCAGTAGAGTTGAGTTTCATGGTTTGAGGGGTGAAACAGCTGGGGAGTGGCATCTACCATGAGCCTCAGTAGGTTCTTTCCTATGAAGGTCCAGAGGCATTATAAAGTTGTACTCCTATCCCAATACTGCATACAAATGACAACACTGTATCACATCTGTAGACTAGGTTTTCTATTGCTGTTACATGTAAAGTAACATTCTTTTAAACCCACCCGGGGGTCCACATGTCAATTGCTCACTGTCTTAAGTGTATAACTAATGTATAAAGCCAGGGGTAAATTATACAACTTTTAGATTCCTAACACATTTGTAAAATAGAGTGTATCACACACTTAACGTCAGCCTTTTTACAGAAGTTCTTGTTTTTTGGTCATGAAGATGCTTTTCGACACCTGCATTCAGCTAATTCAATTCCTCAGAAGCCATTGATTGGCTGGATATGATGCATTAGCCTGTTAAATGCATGTTAAATGTAGATTGTAACTAAACTACAGGAAGGTAGATCATTCATGAAGAGGGCAGGTGACCACTGCTTCACAGAGGACACACTTTTGCCCACTTTCATGCATTAACACTGTTTATTTGCTGAATTTAACAAATTAGGGCCAGAAAGGAAACCTGAAATGTGGCCTGTGCAAAAGGTATTTCAGGTTTTATTTGAATTGTGCAGCAAAATATGCAAAAATGTTAGTTTTCTATAGAGAATATTAACTTATTTTCACTTAGGAACATGTAATTTGAGTGGTGGTGTTCAAACTTTTGCAGATGGCTGTATCACAGTGAGAGCTGGAGAATCTTTTCAGACAAACTGGCAGCTGACTGGAAATTGTGAAAAGATTGACTTGATGTCTGGGTCCATACATTGTAGACATTATAAACACTCTTTTCTTGCCTGTGTTCAGTGTATTCCCATTTTCTCCCTCTAGTGCTCATTAGCAGTTGTGTGAATCTCTCATTCAGTTACATTGCTCACCATCTCATACTACAGGACACATGAATGTTTTGATCATTTCAGAGCTCTATTGTGGTGTGAAAGTTTGTCAGAAGGAGCAAATCAGACTTCAGACTCAGTGAAAAGTCATGTAGTAAAGGCCCAGCTTTAGTTTCGCAGGAGTTACCAAATAATTCCCGATAGTTGTTTCCTAAAATGCCTTAAAATGAATAACCGAACGAATAAGCCTCGGGTTCTAAAGTGAACCAGCCATATCTGCTTAAGCTAAACTTGGTTCGCTTTCTTATGCATCGCAAACGCAGGAGAAGCGTTCAGTGCTTCGTTTCCTCACCATGGTGTTACCTGTGAAATTAAGGGTGAAGTCAGAAAAGAGGGCCAGTTACATTGTGTATTCAATTAGTTTGTGAGCTTATTTATGTTGCTGTGAGTGAGTTCATTAGCAGGCTTTAGCCAGGGGAAACAAACACCTCCTACATGTGTTATTTCAAGGTTTTGAAAGTGTGCAGTGACATCCTCCACTCAGCTCATGTGCTCTGCAGTCAAGCCTCTGCAATGGCCACAGGATGCTGTGGCCGCCCTTTGGAACACAGTGTAATCTTCACACCACCCTAAGTGCAGAGGACATGACGTCTTGGTCAGGAGAGAAGTACATGTTTATATTTGACAGAAGTCCTTTACCCATGGAAAAGCTTTAATTAGCTGGTTGTTTTTTGTGAAATATATATCACAGCCAGTTTAAGTTTGCAGTACTGATGTGCAATAGGAATACAATAAGTGTAGTTTGTTCATGTTTGAGCACTATAAAATAGTTTATAGAACTAGATAGATAGATAGATAGATAGATAGATACATAGATACATAGATACATAGATAGAAATTCATACTTGTGACCAAAAAGATGAGTATTATTAAAGCAAACCAACAGACAGAAAGTTTTCTAAAGTAGATCAATAAAAGTGTTCCCTCTAGACACTGTCTGTGTAAAAGGTCCTGTGTTGCTGCCAAACTACAAACACCGAACATTGACGTCAAAAGGAAGAATTAAAGTGTAACCAGCAATAAAATAACTAGCCAAGTGCAAGGACCTAATATAAAAAAACACAGTAAACGCATAACTGAGTCCATTCACACTCATATGAGCCTTTAGCTGAAACAAGATCACACAACCAAAAACAAGAAATCAAAAAAATAAAAAGTTAATTAGTCACACTAATGCTGGACACATGCGTAATGTATATGTAACAGCTCATAGCTTGTCCACTGATCTGTGAAACGAGACAGTCGCAGTCTAACCTGTGATGACACAGGGTGGCTAAGGCATGCCTTTGGACAGGGTGGCTCTATAATCCTGTGAGTCAGCTCTTGAACTTTGTGGCTTAGAATAAAGTCAACTTTCATATCTTCATAGACTAATGAATCATAAACTGCTGTCGCTGGGCAGCTGATGTTTGAGCGTTTCCAGAAAGATGTGCTCTACGTGAGTGATACAACAGCTGATGTTCGAGCATTTCCAGAAAAGTGTGTACTACGCGAATGATACAGCACTTGATATATGAGTGGAGTGGTTCCAGAAAGTTCTCCACTGGAAACACACTACCAGGAACATAGAAAAAAAACCCAAAAAACAACAAACTGTGTCATTGCAGTTCAACTTTATGACAGCTTTGTGACCTCGGTAAGCTGATGAGGTCCATCTCTGGGCCAGTGTGGTGAAACAGCCTCATATATTTATTTAGATAACTGCAGTGGTTTGGGTTTTGGGTTTTGATTCCCCCCTTTAATTTCAGTTTGTGTGAGAAAGATATGGGGGAATCATCAAACATCTTAAATATGTCATTTAAAACAAACAAAAAAAAAAAAACAGATAAATAGGAGATCAGATATTACTCACAACGAAAATACCAGCGGAAAATGGTAAAAAGATAAATTAACCCCTCCATTTGTTGCCGATGAAGGTTACACGTGTTAGGCTGTGGACTGTATTATGTACTTTTTTTCCACACCCACGTGGAAGATACAGTAGAACTGTTTCTCATGTATTACACGTGACTACATAACTGACTGCTCTTTACACCAAATTAACACCATAAACTCTATGTTTATCATTCAGCATTCAATCTGAACACTTCAAGGCCATTAAGTTATTCATTTTTCAAGTGATATTTCTAAGGAGATTAGATAGAAGATATTACAGTTGATTAATAAAGGAAGCGTTAAAGGGAAATAAGTGGGGGAAAAAACTGTTTTCAATCATTGAATGTGAGAAGCAGAAAATGCAAGCAACTTCTCACTTTTAGAGGTGTGGAAAAATATCCCTGCAGTCTTCTGAGTAGAATTAAAGCTGTAGTAAAAGCAAAAGATGGGCTCCAGTCTATAAAGAAGAATTAGAATTTTTTTTTTTTACATGTTATTTTCTGTTAAATATGTTTTCTGTATTTTTTTTCTGAAAAAAAATTCAAATAACTTGCACTTGGAAATAAAAAAAATAAAAAAAGTTGGATGTTTTACTCAGTAAAGATGAAATAATACTCATGTCAAAACTACAACACTAAAAATGACAGCAGGCAAAAATTTAACTCCACCCTCTATAGCAGATTAGGGTTACGTGTATTAGGTATGTATTGACTGTATGATGTACTTTTTCCACACCCACATGGAACAAGTACAGTACAACTGCTTAGGTATCACACATGGCCACACAACTGACTGTGCTTGTACTCACTGTACAAGTCTGCACCTTCATGACACATTAACCCCTTAAAAAACCTTTAGTTTGTTAATCATGTAGGTTAGAAAGTGAGTAGAGTTTTAAATTTTGTGAACTGTGCTGCTGAGCGATTCTCAGAGACTAATCTTTGGCCGATTCCACAGAGGAAAACCACAGTGAAAGCTGTGGAAATGAAAACGTTGTTAACCTGAACGCTTCATACTTAATCAAGGTTTACTTCAGGAAGCTTGATCATAGTGTACTGCACACATTGTGAGGAATATCTGATGCTTCTACAATATTCTACTATGTTCAAGCCTGTGTTATACGTTAAATGTCCTGTTAAGGACAGTTTTGAGTTGGATTCTGGGAAAACATTCCTAGTTCAGGCAAACTGTACGCTAACAAACAGCTCGCTGCAATGTCAAATCAAATCAAATCAAATCAAATCAAATCAGATTTATTGTCACATCACAAGAGTACAGGAGTACAGGTGAGTTAAAAACGTGGGTGCAGGTTCCCACTGAATGCAGCGACAGTATTTACAACATGGAGTAGAATGGTGAGAGAAAATAGTAATAATAATAATAATAAGTAGAAGAAGAAGAGGAAAAAAAATTATATATATATATATATATATATACAATAAACTAACTTAAACAATATACACAGACATACATTATATACATAATCTTATTGCACTGAATGTGAGGTAAAAAGTCATAAAATATAGATACTGCAATGCTGTGTACATGTGCAATAATCTATGTATGTGTGTATGTATGTGATAAACATGTGTCTATTACGTTAAGAGCATATTGTATCATCAGCTTTACTGTAAAACTAGATGCATCCTGGTGGAAAACCCAGCACAGACCAGCATGACTTGTCACCAGCTAAACCAGCATATCATCATGGTCCAGGGAAAACTTCTGGACACCATTCGAGTACAGCAGATTTTCATGATGAATGGTCCAACAGAAAAGCTCCAAAATTGTTTCAAATAAAATTCAATTTAACTTACATTAAAAAATTCAAGAATGTTTTTCCCTCTTCTGTAACTCACTATTTCGTAGATACTTGTTTATGTTTGGACAGTGGCGATGTGCTGTGTTTTGGATGCTGGTATCCTGTAACAACCAGCATAATCATGCTGAATGACCAGCTAAACCAGCACCAGACCAGCCTGAAACAGCTTAGACCGGCACGGAATTCAATTCTGTGAACCAAGGCACAAGTAGTAAGTGTATACTTACTAAAGAAAAAGTTAGTTAAAAAGTTAGAACTTAGCTATCTAATAGCACCAATATAAAATAAAATATGGGATATTCCACAGAGTTTATGGACTTTATGTGTGTGTGTGTGTGTGTGTGTGTGTGTGTGTGTGTGTGTGTGTGTGTGTGTGTGTGTGTGGTGTGTGTGTTTGCTATTGAGACTTGGGGGGGTGGGGGGTTTACACATGTCCTTTTATAACAGACTTTAATGTAGAAATGTTCCTGTTCTTTATAAATATATGATCACCACTGCAAAGCAAATGGTCATTTCAGCTAGGTCTGGGATTCAGTCTCTACAGGATTCACTCCTTTAAATATAATTGTCCAGCCAGAAATCAACATTACCCAGTTCATTACTATAAATGCAGTCATGTTTGGTGGCAAGTCTTTGCTTCCTTAGGTCTTGGCATTGGAGCTCTGTGGCTAAAGTGGCTAACAAGTAATGGAAACTTAGTCACAAGTTTAACATCATGCAACCTATGCCTACATCATCACATACACTTACTTGCTTCAAACCACACTGAGTTGTTGAGTAATGTCAACTATATTTGCTTATGGCAATAAATGGCACACAGTTATTTTAAAAAGACAGGCTTCAAGAAGGCTAATACTGTAGGCTAGCCAATGCTACTGTTTTTAGCAGGCTGGCATACGTTTATCTGTAAATTGTGTAAATTTGCTTTTTGGCTGAATCACTACTTAAAGATAATAAAATTGATTGATGAATTGAAGAATGAAGTGCAAACTGATTAAGTAAACACCTCACCCTTTGTCAATGAATGGCTTCTCCACCCTGGCTGCATCTAAATTAGCTCTGCATTTTCCATGTCTGACTGAACCGGTTCTGTCCTGTTCTACTGGGCCTGTCTGTCATAAAGTCCTGAATTCAGTCACCTGACTTGATGTTTTCAGTGTCACTTCAGCAGTCAAACATAATTCATCTTATCAGTCACCAGACACAGTCAAGGCAATATTGTACTTTCGTCTGATTGTATTTTTCCACCTGATTAGCTAACGGAAACCTAACCCGTGTTGTAGTTTTTAAACAGTGCCAAGCATCATGTGCCATAGAATGACTTCATACCTTTTAACCGTAACCTGAGAGTATCATAAAACGTCTGTTTACACCTCTCTGATGCTGACATGATGCTGATGACTGAAGTGATTCGCTGTCCATTTGTAAAAAACAAAAATTAGGCCTGTGTAAGAACTTTGTGTTTTTAGGAATTCACAGCATATTACATACCCCAGGGTTGATACCCCATGCATTACACATTACTACTACTTCTCTGTGATGAGATCATGTTTTGCATCCAAGGAAAGGTAGTGTACTTACTCTGTAAGACTCTGTGAAACCCAACTAACCTGTACCGACTGAACAAAGAACAGCCCAATTCAAGGCTACTTTCAGTGCTTTTGTTGTAAACAAAAAAAAGTAAATATCATTTAAGGTCTGTCTCTGTCTTTGAACAACACACAGCCAAAAGCTGATTAAAATGGTGAACAGCTAATGCTATATGACAACCGAGAAGCAGTTTAAAACATAGTTGCCTCAATTCAAAACCTACATTGATCAAATATAAGTCATACAGAGCTCTTTCTGCATAAAAAGTGAGGCCTCTTACTTTTTTCCATCATTTTCATATTAGTGTGATTAGATGTTCAATTAATTGTGCTCCACCCCCTCACCTCCCACACTCGTGTTGCTCATATTCACAATCAAAGTTCAAAATCAGCGGTCAGAGTTGGCACGCACACACAGAAAGAACAGAAATAGCATAATAAGATAATCTGCATGACTAATTTACATAGAATTTACTATTTAAATCCATCACAAGCGATAATTATCGTTTTCTGAGACACAGCAAGTAACATAATCGAGTCAACAAGTCAGTGATGTGTTTACAAGTAGTGGTCAAGTTGTAAAAGGTCAGGTGGGGGGCACATGAGCTACTCGGTAGTGCATCTCATGGGCTGCTAGATAATGTGTCTCAAAATGTTAGTTCTATTATTAGCATTTTATAATAAATCTCTAATAAACCTCACAGCAACAATCACCGAAGGCAACGTTTAGAATATCAGGGATGATGCTAACAGCATAAGCAACACTTCTGGCTGTCAGTTCCCTAAGCGCTTCTCATTCTAGAGACAGAGCAGGAAGTGCTGCCTTTTCATATCATTTTTACCTCTTATTTAATTAAATATTAAGATCATTCCCGGTCATTTTGAAACTCTAATCGTCAAATTTTTAACTGTAGACATCTCACAGGTTAAACACTACTTATCATAAATATTGATCTCTTCAAGAGAACACAGACCTTGCTGTATTTTAGCCTTCTCTATGGCACGTAGGGTTGCCAGGTCAAGCAAATTTCTTATATGTTTGCTTAAATAGCCACCCACCAGAAAAGGAGAACTAATTCTGTGACTGCATTTTCAAACTAGCCCCATTTGGTAGGAAAACCAAAACCACACACCCTGAAGGTGGAGTAAAAAACACTCCACGGCGTAATTTATGAAAATTGAAAGCTTTGACTTAAAATAATTCATTTCAAAGCTTAGAAAATAGGGGGGAAATGCTGATCAGTATTGGGTGACACTTAAGATTTTAATGTGAATTTAATACCATTTGGTACCGTCCCGTTTCTATTTAACACCAAAGTTAAATGTTCTTTACATTTGCACGTCTTCTATGAAGTTTTTTTCCATTGGACAAGCCAAAAATAAGCACCACAAATCACATATCTTTATATGTCTAACTTTAGACCTCAGCAAACATGACAAAGCAAATATTTTCAGGGCTTTTGGCCACAGCTGCTTTTTAGCTACTGTGTCGAAGGTCTAAAAAAATCCAATATTGGCTCAAAACCAATGACCATGATATGCATTTATGTCACATGTCAGAAGTAACCAGACAAAAAAGTTCCACCAAACATTTCCTCAAAAACAAACCACACACTTCTCTGGCATTAAAAATTCCCTTTACTTTCTAGAGGCATTAGATACACATTTCAAACTGAAAACTGTAATTAAACCCTCAAAAACGTACAAAAAATAACACGGCGGCATTGCATGAATTGTGCTTGGCAGGGCACTGGAGTGATGAGTGCACACGTCAGGAGCGAAACGTTTACACACGTCTGACTCACTGTGGTCTGCACTTCCGCATTCACATCATGTGACTGTGTGTCATTGCGGCTTGGCACATACATCAAGCAGTCACTGACATGAACCCAAACATCCAGAGAAAAAAAAAAAAACTAAACGGCTGGTCCTAGAAACACTTTACTCTGACGATTAAAGCCTAAATATGAGGAGGCCCATTTAAATACATGTAGTATTTCAGTTTGCCTGCTGTGATGGAAGCATGATAGCTTTTTACTGTCTCTGGCAATTCCTCTCTGCCTCCTGCAGTAAAGACATTCATTTTTGCTTCAGTTCTGTAAATAATGCAATAGAATTACGTAGCTATGTTTGTTCCACAGCTGGTTCTTCCAAAATAAGGTTTGCGTGACAACAGACAAAGCAGTAAAAGAATGCCACGCAACGAGATATGAACAGAGCACAGAAGTGGAAATACAGCTGCTCCCACTGATATTTAACCTCATCTTAGCCGTTTGTCTCACACACATTTGGATACTTTGACGATATCGATATCCTCTTTTATACACTTCACCTCCCAGGCGTAGTACGTGCTAAAGTTGATTATTCGGTAAACACATGCGAAAGCAATGTAAATCGGCTGAGTCATTCTTAAGTTATGGGAAATCAAAGTTTAGGCATTTAGAGCTGTCAAAGCACTTGCATGTCCAGGTTGGGAATAGTAAAATGAGTCAGCATGAGGACCTGGGGCTTTCTGCGTGCTACTGTGTTTTCTATAACTGCATAAAAGAAGCAAGAAGCTGCTTTTATCATTGGATACACTGTAACAGTTCTTAACCAGAATTCAGATTTCTGAGAGATTGTTACTGGTAGGCTTTGTTTGCCCTCTTTACAGTTAAAAAATGCAACCACAGCTTTGAGAAATTGTGTTTTTACAGGAGAAGAATCGATTCCATGACAGAAGCAGCTGCTTTAAAATGTCAAACAGATCACACTATAACCACATATTTGCAAATCGGGCTGGTATCTTCTTCAGTGATGACTATGAGTGATGCTTACAATGGTGATCATCAGCATTCCTAGTAATAATTGAGAGTGTTCAAAAACTGAGCAGTGAACATCTCCCAGGTCATGTAGAGAAGCCTTGAGTGAGGTTTATGTTGAAGCCAGTAGTCTGAAAATGAAAATAGCCTCAACTTCATATATAGTGTATACTTCATATATAGTGAAACTGCTGCAACTCACTTGAAACTTGTTTCATGAACCAATCAATCAAAATGGCAATAACACATCATATATTCACATAATAACACATAACAACATATATTGAAACCATTGGCTAAACAGGATCAATGGACAAGAAAACTAAACAGAAGATGTTTAGTACACGATTGAATGGACAGCCCCCCGCCAATGACTCAAGGTTGGCTGCTTGTGTCATTGTTTTCTGTCAGCCTGCTGTTATTATAATGTGTGACCCTACATTCATTGCATTCTATCTTAATGCCACAGGGCTCAGATTCAGTTGGGTTGGAAATTATTACTAAAGGGACTTCTTCAATGATCTTATTGTATTTCTAGGATAAAATAAGTGAAAGACCAAGTAGGCTATAACTGTAATGGCTATTTAATCTCTTTCTGCAGGCCCCCTAGTGGGCATTCTGCTGACAGAATGCAAAATGACTTTGATGTTTTTAATTAACATAATCGAATCCAATATTTTTTTCCTGTAAATCTCCTGCCAGTATAGCTAGCGCACTGTTTTCTCTGTGTGTGAAATATTATGACACAAAAAACAAAAAACCCTTGCTGTGAAAGCAATGCAAGTCTCTCCACAAAGATGGTCGGCTTTATTCTTATCAAAAAAAAAACAAAAAAACATCAGGATAGAGAAAACAGCACCGTAAATGCAAGAAAAATACTAAATAAATACATGTTGGCTTGTTTGCTCACCTACAGAAACAAAAAATCCAGTTCCTTTTTACATTTATGTTTAAAAATATGACTAAAGACTAAATGCATTGCTCAAAAATGGAGGGACTTCCAAAATAAGTGAAAATGAAAACTTAGAAGTTACCATTTGTTTTCAAAAACTAAACCCTTTAAAAGGCTCATACCTCTATAGGTGTGTATTTTATTATACACGTCTATAACCCAGCTAAGCCAGTTTGCACTGAAGTCCCTGTAGTGGAATAATAAGCCTTATAAAGTAATGAGCCTGTGGTTTCAGGGGCTAACATTCACTAACAAATACAAAAAACTCAGACAGATAGTATATAACCTAGATAGATAAATATAGATATATATCTAGATATAGAAAAGAAGTAAATAAAAGCTGGCAAGAATATTTAAAGATGATAAAAGTGCTGTAAATGTGTAACTGTTGCATTGTGTAAATGTTGCATGCAAATAGTTGCATGGAAGTTTCACAGTGTAAAGCCAGCCTACTCCCCTCTGGGATCAATAAATTAAATAAAATAAATAAATTAAATAAATCAGTAAATTAAAGTGGCCGGATTAGTTGGCTTGCTTCCTAACTGTTGATAAATATTAACTCCCAATTGAGGACAGACACAGCTTGAGCTCAAGTAAACAACAGTTACTACTTCATAGTGTCAAAATGCATTAATTAGTATTGCCACGCACAACATATCGTCACTGTCCAAAGAAAGAACAGTATCCAAAATAGTAACTTTACAGGAGAGGGCAAAAAAGTTCTTTACTTTCAATGAAAGTTAATGGAAAGATATTTTAATCAAAGCAATTTTGGAGCATTTCTTTCGGCCCAATCGTCATGATTTATTCACACAGTGTAAAGGACGGCTACTGAGCTCAAATGATGCAGAAAAGTAAAAATGAGTGACGGTTATATTCTAGGCAGCTTTAATTTTGAGAAATAAAAAGCACCACATTTATACTGTTTGTGTACATTTGGGTTCTAATAATTCTCCTGTATAGCCGTTTAGATGGTGGGGTCCAGGAGTTTTTTTTGCCACTTGAAAAAAGTTGGCAACTCACCTGCGAAGACATTACACAAAAACACACAGTCAGCCCTGGGGATGAACCCGAGTGAGACTATTTGCTTAGGAGACATGTCTTTTGGCGCTAAATTGGCAATAACAATCAGGAGTGAACTCTGATGCAACAGAGTGAGGTTCAAGAATGAACTCCTTTACATAGCCAAGGTCTGCAACCCCAGCGTTTGCCACAAAAATTCCATAGAAGGCTACAGGAAGCTGCATGAATGATCTGGAATTGTCCATTTGCCCTGTTCCAAGTGAGAAAAAAAAGAAAAGGCTCCGCAAATTTACTTTTATGGAATTCCGCCTTCCATGGGATATGTAAGGGCAAGTCTGTTACATCTTCAGTCTGATATGCTTTACTTTTAAGTGCTCCAAACTGAAAGTAAATCAGTCTGATTTACCCAGAGATTTGAGTAACATCAATTATTTCCTTGGAAATTCTAAGCCAGCACCACTGCAAGTGTTCCACTAATTTAGCCAAAACAAACTTTAGAAATTTCACACAAAGCACTTCCTGCACCCTTCCCTAACTACTACACCAGAAATTTATCATGCTAAACAGACAAGTTTCCACCAAATGGCTCAGGAAGCTAAAATGTCCAGCTTAGAGCCGTGCTTTGCCTTTGAGTAAACAGGATTCCATCTAAGTCTGCTCACCAGCTTGCTGTGACTAATACCGCCCAGCTATATTTCACTGACAAATGAAAAGAGATTCCAGATGATGGGCAGTCCAAGAAAATTCACCAGGGAAATGAGGAACATGTGGAGATAAAAAACCTCTGCTGCATTCCAGAAATGAAAATGTGCTGCTGGGGACATCGGAACTCAAAATAATAACAGCCTGATTAACTTCAGGGTTCAGATATTTTTCACATGAATTTCATCAAGAGTTCAGAGAAGAACACTGAAGTTATTTGGCAATTTGACTGAGATTCAGAACATTATGTTTCAAAGGAAAATACTGAAAATCTGGGAATTTAGCTGAATTGAAAGCAAGCCATCAGTTCAAGCTAACTTCAGTATAAAGCTGAGAATTACACAGTGAGAATTAAAGTATCACTGCTTCAGAAAGTTAATACGCCGTAAGTGATCACTTGTTGTTCTGTTGTACTATTCAAATGTAATTGTGTATTTACATATTGAGCTACAATGGGATAATTTATGAATGAACTAAATTGATCATAACTAGGGTATCCCAGGTGGCTGCAATTCAAATCATAATTTTAAAAAATCTCTTCTACTCAAAAACACAAGTATGGCATAAATTGAAAGTTCAGAATCTGTACTTTGAAAGAATTTCTCCACATGTTTCAGTGATCTATGTGTGAAAAATCTAATAAAATGAAATATCTCAATGACAGCTTAAGAAAGTTAGTTACTGGGCTGCCTTAAATTTTTACTTAATTGACCTAATTGAACTTTTAACTTTTAACTTTTTTTAAAAGTGCTGTTGACTTTCTATCAAAGGTTCAATAAACTCAGTTTCATAGCAGAAGTAAATACATTTTTTCATTGATTCATTTATTTTTTTAATTCAGAGACCATTTTATCAAAAAAAAAATTGTATAAAAAAAGACTGTACACATAACCTTTCATTATTCAAACCATATTAAAAGACTTTCTACTTATTTTTTTATTTTTATTACAAATGTTCTACTTCTAAACACAAATGCAGTATATATCTGAATTTTTGACAGAATTTCTCCAATTGTCAGTGAGCTTCAAGTGAGAATTATTAATGATAAATTTCACCATGCAATTGTTATTCTCAACAACAACTGAGAGTTCTAAGGATTAAGACATTATCCCTAAGTATGACCCTCAGTCAACCAAAACCTGGGAACTAAACAAGAAATCAAGTAAAAATTTCATTTTACTTATTAAATCCAACTGTGGCTGTGAATTTCACAAGGTGAAGTCACATGAGTGACTTGGACTTACAATTTTGAGTAAACAATAATAAGCTTTAAATAAATTCCAAGAAGAATTTGACAGGGAATAAAACTTTTGAAGTTCAAGTAACTTTTAACAACTTTTTTAAGTTAAAAGCCCAATTTTTAACAGCATGGGTGAGGGAACTCTCTTGTGGAGTTAGTCTGTGGCACTTTACCAAATCACTGTTGCCCAATGAGCATTTAAATGCTGGTGTTAGCATCACTATGCTTGTACTGTCTTACACTGATAACCGAAGCGAGGCTCTGGCCTACATTAGACTGTGAGCCAGGCGATGAGTCAGTGTAATTCAGCCACTCCCTCTGACTCAATGTAATTGACCCCCCCCCCCTCTTGCTGTGTAATAGTGAAGAGCTACATTCACCTGCTGTGTCTGCGGCCACCTCAACAGCCATCAAGACACTTCCCATAGCATACGGGGTGGTGATACAGCACTAATTCCAGAGTGTCCCTCGCTCAACATGTGGTTCTACTTAAGGGTCTGTGAAGAAAAACCCCTGTGAGTCATTTCTAAACCCTAGATAGCACGAAATGAACATGTAGGTACTTTACATAAATACCCTCACCATGTCACTTTACATATAATTTTATATATAAAAACTAGGGTTTTTTTGGTGGATCCGGTCGGAGCACCGCTTCTTTTATTTTGGCTATAGAAATGTTCTAATCAACACACATGATGGGAAGCCCCATTTACAGTGTTTAGGTTGTCCTCACTGTAAGTCTAGCTACCAAGAAAGAAGCCCATGAGCTAAGTGAGTATACTGGCTTTGTTGATCACACTGAAAAAGACGGAAATAATAAATAGACGGAATCATCATAAAAGTGTAATATAATAAAGTGTCAAATAACTAAAGGTTGGATTGTGTTTTGAGGCTTAAGGAATGTTTGAACATTCAAAAAGTTTTTAAAAATTGCCTTTTGATTTTTTTTATAAATCAATTCACATTAAATGTACATTACAGGTAATATCAATCACACCACAGTTGGACTGTTTTGATTAAGTACAAATAACAATATGCAACTAACATGTCACTCCTGTCAGATCAAAACCTTGTATCTCCAAAATTATGACTTTACAGGAAAAGGAAAAAAAGTCAGTGGAACCAGAATTTTCACCAAGTAATCTTGGGTCGTTTCTGTTGGTCCATTCATCATTTACATAAAACATATAGGACCAGGGGTACTTTCAAATGATGACAAAAACTGAAAAATACGAGGTTTTGTTCTGACAGCAACGATATGTTGAAAATGTGTTTTTCTTGTTCAATTTTAGTGTTTTAGCAAAAGCAGAAAACCCCAATGCTCATTTCATGTTTCAGAGTTAAGTATTCTATCACCTGACCCAAATACAGCACGCTGATTGGCTGAATGGATTTGGGTTCTGCTGGAGAACAGCACTGGTATTTGACTGTTTCTGCTGTAAAACAGGAACGTGCAATGCCCGTTTTTGTGGCAAAACGAATGTAGGGTTCAGTATGTGTCATGCATTAAGACTAACTCATGCCTGTCAACTCTTTTTTTTAAAGGATGGCTTATATTTTTATATTTATTCATTTATTTCTCAGTTTTTCAGTTCTTGATTGAATTAATCCAATATTAACCAGATATTAACAATAATACGAAAAGCATTGTGTAGTTTGATACAAATACAGTACTGTGCAGTGCTCATCCTTCATTTATTTTATTTCCTGTCACAGCAGCCATTAAGTAAAGTTATTCACTTTCCAACATCAGAAAAAAAACATATATCTGACAGAAGGTTACACAGCAAATTTTCACAACTAAACATCGTTTTTACTTTTCCAGTATTTAATGAATTCCATATTTGATCTTTATTACAGCCTCCATTCTTCTCACGTGTCTTGTTTTCAGTTTTTGTCTCTTTTCTTTTGGCTTCTTGACAACAACACATCCTTTCAGACCCATAGTGCTGCGTCATCTTCTCACAGTTGAAGGATGGACAGAAACACCTGTGGATGCTTTCAGATCTGAAGCAGTTTAATTTTGCCCTGTCTCTCAAAGACAAAAGCTTTAAGCGCTGTTTATCTGATGGTGACCGTCTTGGTGGTCAAGCAGGTCTTGCACAGTTATTGTGAATCACATTTTCTCTGTACTTTTTAATCATTTTTTGAACTCTAGTTATTATTACTTATTTTCCTTTGACTAGTCTAATCTCCTACTTGAGTACTTGAGTGGAATTGCTTATGTTATTACATTTGAATAGTGTAGCAAACAAACAGTGACAAGAAGCATTCGTGGTGCATTCATAAACAGTAACACTATTACAATTACATAACCATTTTGAAGGATCCATTAAATACAGCCATGGGATTAGAATCTTATTTACTGTGTCAATCAGACATGTTCATAAATACAACAGAATACACGTTCCTTCTTTTGACACAACAAATAAGCTTTCTAAGCCCATGCCCTTCAAAAGATGTGCTTCAAAAATTGTTTTCAAAAAACTTTCAGTGCAATTTATTAACATTTCACATCCCTACATATTACATAAAGCAGTTTAGAAGTTTTATAACTATATTCACTAATGTTTGATGAGGTTCATTTTAAACACCGAACAACAGTAAATAATAAATGGATCTCTTGAGAGGGTTTGCCAGATGTTTAGTATCATAAGCTGTAAGCAGTTTTTTTTTTTTTTTACTCATGAAAATATCATGAAATATACTCTAAGCATCCCTGAAGGTGTTTTCAGTTCAGTACATTATGAGTTTGTTATTTAATAATGAATGTAATAAATGTTTGAAGATGCCTTATCGTAAGGCTTATACATGTAGTTACTGTAAAGTGTTACCCAATATAGTGCACAGACATACAGCTTCCCTCATGCATGACTTAAGATAAGTTTCCCAAAAGCTTTAAGAAGTGATTCAGCGCTCTTTAGCATAAGCCGTACCAGCCTGTCTCTAAGCGTGGCTGTTGAGCGAGGAAGCTTTGATTGACATATAAACTTCAAGGACCATTTCATCACAGTAAATAAGGGTACTGAGTCCATGGAAATATGCACCAAGAAAGATCAGACCACTATAATCAACTCTGAGTTAACACTTATATATTGGTGTCTCCAGACAGTGCTGTTTTGCCGGGGTGGCAATGACAGGGATTTGATAAATGCCCCCTGAATAGACTCGAGTCACATGAGTGTGACACTGCAGTACACGCTAAGACAAAAGACATGTATTCCAGGCACAAGAAAAGTGTTTAATCAAGAGCTGACTTCCTTGCAACAGAAACTGGTTGTACCTGTTCTTTGTCACGATGATGCATTGCTGGATTAACTACCCAACAGCGCTAGTTACGCAATGAAAGGCACGCCCAGGCCCCAAGATGGAACGCTGTTGATTTTTCATGGCTAAAGAAAATGCAAGACAAGTAGAAGTGCTGAGTCAGTTTCGTCAAAGCAGTCTGGTCCCAGGTGGCCTTCTCTGGTAAAACTGAGTGAAAACGAAAACTCAACTGCCATAAGGGACTAATGATGATTCACGAAGCTCACAAATCAATCAAATCTGTGAACTTACAGGACATGGCCGAGCAATTAAAGCTCTAAAGTGACAGTCATATTCAAATAACATTCAAGTTAATTTATGATCATCTTCATGAATCCTGCTGCAAATGTGCCAACCAAAGAGAGAGCAAAGCTATCAGCAAAAACGACCGTTTCACAACCGACCGCCACGTCTAAAGCTTAGTGCTTAATCATGTCGGGGTGCGTAATTGACATTAGGCGGCCCAGTACAAAATGGCCTGCATTTAAAGCATAATCATATTCCAAGAGGGAGACACCAGCTGGCACAGCAGATTCAGACTGAGGCCAAGGAACAAAGACATATTGAAGTTTCACTGTATTCTAATGCATCTATACCAAAATCAACACACAGGCACTGCCTGTATTGTTATTGGCCTTGGCAGCCATTAGCCACATTTACATGCAGCCTACTAATCCATTAATAATTCCACTAATAGCTCAACTGGAATAGAATACGTCCATGTACACACCTCAGTTATGGCCATTCAGAATACAATTTCTATCTGAACAAGGTAAGTAATCCTGTAAACAGTCTGTTATAGAATAATAGTAATAATAATACATGGCATTTATATACCGCCTTTCTGGGACCCAGAAAAGCTTACAAATTATAGTTAGTGGCACAAGAAACATACATAACAACATACAAACAGATGACACAGCAGAGACAGAGATACAAAATCACAGCACAGATGATGAACTGATATGAAATATAATAGCTTTATGGTGCATCCTTTAGACTCTATAGCCTCCAATAAATGTTTATGGTATGTCACGAGCTTCTGACATATCTCTATTCAAATTGACTGAGATGGCCACTCAAGGACATTTCAGGACTAATCCCTGAACCACGCTTTTGTTGACAAAGGCTTAATTGTGTTGTAGCACAATTTTATAGCCTTACAGACAAGCATTGATTAAAAAAACAGGCTTGTGACATGGCTGTATATATACAAACTTGTAAATGGCATTTTCTGCATATTTTAATGTGTACTCTTTTCTTTTTTTTCCTAAAAGATGTTAAAAAGTGTGTTCTTTGTAGATGATATGTAGTTTTTTCATTTAGAAAATCAACAAATGGTGATTTAAATAATGCCTGTGACGCTTGTCAACACTACATGCATGCTCAGCTTATCTTTATGTGTAAGAGTAATAAGCTCAGGTCTAGCTTTAGTGACTTTAATGAAAACAAAGCCCGTCCTCTTGTTTCTACCTTTTACAAAACTTTTACTTTCTAGTTTAACATACATTTAAATATAGTATGTTTTAATGTAGAAAGTTTTTGACTTTCACTCAAGTACATTTTTGACTTTATATTTTGACTAGACATATTTTCAGTTAAGTACAGTTCCTCTTCTACTTTTTCCATCAGCAAAGGTACAGAGAAGAATAACAATGCTTTCTTGTCACCTTTGTGACTCCTGTGGATGTTAGTATGGAGGCAACACTAACCACTGCGCAACCACCATCCATAATCTAGATCGCAGGTGATGATTTGTAAAGAATTTCACAGCTGCCAATACCTGCACGAACTTCTAACCTGTTTCTGGATGTTGAAGACTCTTGCCCAACATTCACATTTACACTTCTTACCTACTATGTTCAAAGTTCCAAAATTTCTTCTGATAGTTTTCCAACTGGCTTTTGTCACAGATCTTTCCTATGTATGTGAATCAAGTTCCTCTGTGGATCTCATTTATGAACTTAATTCAATTCCACTATCTGGTGTCAACCATGACCTTTTTGGTTCCTCTCAGTGTTTCCTTCTCATGCTTTTGGGGAGTTTTTCATGCCATTGTCAGCATCAGCATTCTCATTAGTTTTTTTTTTTTCTCAGATTTCTGTAAAGCTGCTTTGTGACGGTGTTTGTCTGACTCCGAACTGAATCGACCTCTATAGAATTGAACTGGCTTGAACTGTTACAGCAATTGTTCAGTCCACACTGATGGGCAGATAAAAGGTGATAATAATGGTTACAGATGATTGCCTCATTCAGTCTGAACTGCAGTGCAGTGTAAACTGCACACTAACACCTTGTCAGTACAAGTCAGGGCAGTATAAGGGTTTTCACAGATTATTGAAACACACATCATTTAAAAAAAAAAAAAGGCTGAACTGAAACTGCAAAGTTAAGTTTGCAAATGTTACGCCTCACTACCACTTGCGTTACTGTCAAACAACTGTGTTGTCTGTTCCAGCGCAATTTTTGGGTTGTATGCCAAACAATGGGCCTAATTCACCAACAGCGCCTAAGAAATTTCTTCAAACCCAGTTTCACATGGTATCTGACATTTACCAGTGTTTTCTTATATGGGATGTGGTCTTAGGTAATAACAGAAGCTACACTTTTTCTCAGGACCTTTCTCAAAAACATACTTAAGAAAAAAATTAAGATATTTTCATATTAAGATATTGGTGAATGAAGCCCTGTGAACTGCTACTAGTTTTTGTTGAGAGAGCTACTAAAAAAACTGACTCCTGAGTCAAAGAAGACCACAAAGACTACAATCTCTCTGAAGTTTGAAAGCTATTGTTCATTTCATGGAACAGATGCTTTTCTTCTAAGTGTGCTGTGTGGTGTATTTGCAGACGATGACACGTGTGCAAAACTTGAAATCTAAAACGCATCGGCCAGGTGGAGCTGATTTAACACATATTTAGCCAGTGGTGCGCTGACTGGCCCTGACAGCTTCTAAAGGCCCAGGGCGAGGAACACTCAGATGGATCTGCTGACCTAAGGGCTTTTGCTCGCACGAAACTCTGTCACTGAGATGGACAGTAATATCAGCAGCTCTGTGAGTGGACCCACATGAAGGGGAGGGAAGTTAGACAGGATTTCCTCAGGAATAAGCCTAAGGCCTCCACACCATTTAAATGGGGCAGATATACTTCAGGGAGGGTCTGACTGGTTAACCCCTTAAAGCTCACACTTCAGTTTCTCACTTTCCTAACCACGTAACTTATCATTCACAGCAGTTTCTAAATAATTCATAGAAGTTAATAAGTCATTCATAGTAGTTACTTTATAATTCATAGACGATAATTGAATACTTCAAACCAGTTACTGAATAATTCATATCATTGCAATTGGTGACTAATTCACAAAATGACTTGTTCTATCTTATCATTATTTTTATTTTCAATGTGAGTATTATTATTATGATTATTATTATTACAGTAGTTAGTAATAATAGTAAATCATTTACAGTAGTTACTGAATAGTCAGTCCTGTGATTAATAACTGAATTGTAAGTTCGGTTATTAGAGTTTAAAGGATTAAGTAACCAGGGAAAGAGTCACTTTCAGAGAGGCCCAAATGTTCTGGGGAAAAACCAAATCATGTAACCCTTTTGAAGACTTAGGCCGCAGACGGCCACACCGCATGGCCCCCAGGGTTACACGCGTCCGCCTCCAAATCCGAGTCATGGTGTTCTAGTCACACCAGAGAAAGCTCCTCTCACAGTGGCCTGTTTGCTCTGCACCGTCACAGGCAAACAGTCACATGTTTGATTGCAGAGCGGGTGCGATAAGCTCTTACGTATGCGCACACAGGACAAAGTACCATAGAAAGTCAGAAGTGTTTGCTGTCCCCAAACAGGTTTTGGCACAACAGCAACATCTGACCTGGTTCTTGGTATAGTTACAGTATACAGAGTTTTTGTGTGCATGTGTGTGTTTGGCTAAAGCTGACATCGATAACAGCCGAGGTTCAACTGTGAGATTTTGAATTTAGTTTGATGCTAAAAACAAAGGTTCAGGGCCGTCTGCACTACAAACAAAGCTCTGCTCTCCTTGCAGTTTTAAAGAACCAAGGTCAAATGCCTGGGCTGAACTGTGTGTATCAAGTTAAGCGTGTTTTGTCAGATCTGACAGTTGAACTGAACGTGACAGCTAGTTCAGTAAACCTTGACCTGACTGACAGGTCAAAGACGGTCACAGAAGATCAAGCTAACATCATGTGTAGTTTCAGTATATTACACATGAGTTTGAATCCCTCTCTGAGCTTCAGACTGGCAGAATAAATATACCACGGGTGTCCTTCCAGTGTTACCTTGGGCAAAGCATTGAACTCTGATATGCTTCAGAGTTGCTGTAGATAACGCCCACGATTTTCATCTGAGAGCAAGATCCAGTCAATGTGACAATTATGAATTTCTTAGACTATTTTGAACTGAATAAATGCATGAAAGTTGATTTACTTTGATCCTTACTTTATCATGTTTCCAGTCAAAATGGCCATTAATCACAAACAATTGATTTTCAGAAGATATTTCTAAGGAGATTAGATTTTAAATAACCTACTTGCAATGGGGAAAGTTACATGTGAATAAGAGAAACAACAGGAGTTTCCAAAACTGGACTAATGGAGTAACTTTAGCAATTATTTAAAGATGCAGAGAAAACATGACTCCTAACAAGCATACGAGACCTGGAACAGATTAAAGCTTGCCTCTTTGAGAGAGAGGATGTCACGATTGGCCCCTCCCACTCCTGTCCATGTGTTTGTGTTGTGTTTTGATCTTCCATGTGCATTTGTTTTGGTTTCTTAGTACGGCCCCTTGTTTTGGTGACTCCTCCCCTGATTATTCTCTCCTGTGTTTCCACCTGTGTCTTGTGAACCCTTGTTAGCCCTCTTGTATTTAAACCCTGTGTTTTCATTTGTCTAGTGCTGATCTTTGTTTGCTTTGTTTGCTCTGTTGTAGTCTGGTTTATGTCATATCTGCCCCCCAATCTATCCGCGTTGGCTCTGTGACCCTGGACTGTCTCGACCCTGATTTTGGATTTGCTCTTAATAAATCTCGCTTATCTCCGCATATGCGTCCGCCTCCTCGCTCCCCATTACAGAGGAGAAAATCAAGCTCCATTCTTGCTTCAACTCAACACTATGGGTCTGAAGGCATGAGTTGCTGCCAAGAAGCTCTCACTGGATAAGTGATAAGAAGCTATTACTAGAACACTGTAACCAGACATCTGAGATGTAGAGTAAGGTTTTATGGCCAAAACATTATAACCACTTTCAACTGAACTTTGGAGGAGTGGAAAAATATCACTGCACATTTCTTTCAAAGTCTGCAAGCAAAAATAATGGAAGCAAAGCGTGGGCAGACTAAATACTGAAAAAGTTGATATAGTTTTTGAGGCTTCTGTGCAATTTGCTGTTACATGTATGTTTTCTGCTTTTTTCCTTATACTTGAATGTGGGGTGGTCGCTGACTTCTGCACAGTCCTGTACATAAAATAAACAGAAGAATGCCTGCAGTCCCCACATACATTTTAAAATTACTGAGGATAAATATACAATACAGCCATAAAAGTTAGGTAAGATAAGCTAGTCTGCCTATTAGGTCAGGTTTGTAGTCTGTCCCTATTCAGAGAGATAGGAATCTGGTCTTGTAGTAGGAATATCTGCCCCAGGGCATTGCCAAGGTGGCCAACCAAGTGGACAGACTCTCTACAACAGTAACATAGTGGTTAAGTTTTATATAGTGGACACCCAATCCATTAAAATATGTCTGAATTGGTTCCAATCCTGATGATTTGCATCTGATATACCCATACTTTACCTCATCACATGCAATGCATACCATCGCTGTCCAGTATCTCCATTGTTTGTGATTTTACTTTTCTGCATCATCTGAGCTCAGCAGCTGTCCTTTACATTGTGAGAAAATTTCATGACTGTAACAATAGAAATGGCCCAAAATAGCTTAGAATAAAAACTTTTTCTATTAACTTTCTATTAACATTGAAGGTAAAGAAGGTTTTTGACCTCTCCTGTAAGGTTACTATTTTGGGGATTCTTGTTTTTTATTGGACAGTGATGATATTTAGAAGTACTGTCTACTTGATATTTAAGACAAACTGGACATTCCTTCCACACATCGATCACAATTGCAAACGTGATTCTTCTGGAGCTCTAGTGGCAAGCAGCTTGAACTGGTTAAAGAAGCTGGTAAAATGTGCTGTGTTAAATGAGACACAGCTGAATCTGGATAAAGCATGCTGAACTGTGTGAATAGAATTTTGACTGCCAGTTTGCGTGCAGTGCTGTGCTTTTTCTAAGTATTTCCAGGCCTGTTTCGGTGCATAAGTGTGGCGTGTTGTGACGGCTCCACACTTTTGCAGCTTTCACTTACTGTGCCAGTTCATTCCGCTGCGAGTGTCAACAGAGAGCCGGTGCCAAATACAGAGAGTATGTGCGAGAGTGGCAGGCATCAGCAGCTTTTCCCCAGGAGGATAGACTGTTCTCTGTGACAAAAGAAGCATAAAGAGAGGAAATCGGCAACTTTAATGTGTAGGAAACATCAGCATCTCTGTAAAACACAATTATATTAAAACTTTGTCCCCTAGGCCTGTTATCAGTTATTCTTTAATCTTTAGACCTGGTTTGTTCCCATTATCTGCATACAAAAAAGAGGTAGTCTAAAAGACAATGAGAATGTTTGTCTGACTGACTATCATGCTTCTCTAAAATGACACCAGTGTCATATCTTTGCTGTCATACTAGAACCTGGTAAATTGCACTTTTTCTATTTCTGGTTCTTTACACAATTTACACATGGCTGAGTGAACATGTCATGACAAATTGACCAACATAAATGGTCCAACATTTACTGGAAATTAATCCTGTTCTGTTAACGTACATTAAAGAGACAGATATTGGTCAACTATCTCTACGTCAGCAAGGCAGCGTGCTCTCACCATTTCTTGTTCAACGTGTTGAATATATTAAGAGACTCAGATGATGGAGAGCTCAAGATGGGTGAAAGGAACATCAATAACCCTTAATACGCAAATGCTCACAGCAGAAAGTCAGGAAGACTTGAATGACCTTATAAGGAAAAAAAGGTAAAAACAGTCGATAGGTGAAGAAACTATGACAACTAGGAAGACCACAAATTTTCACCTCGACGTTGAAAATGTAAATATAATGGACAGCTTTCGACTACCTGGTTCAACAGCAGTCATTAAATCGACTCAGACTAGCAGAGTAAAAATGAAGGAGCCTGATAAGATCTTCATATATAATATTGTGTATATACTAATAAAAATAACACTTGTACAGGCTACAGTCTTTTCTGTGGTTCTTTATGGAAGTGAAAGCTGGATGATGAAAAGTAGGACAAGCAAAATACTGATGCCTTTGAACTTTGGTGCTGCAAAGACTTTTAAGAGTATCTTGAACGGAAAGGAAAAGAACAAATGGATCCTTGATTAAATCTATCCTCACCTCTCAGTTGAAGGCCAGTTTGGAGCTATTTTATTTTGGACATATTCAGAAAAGACCATTTTGCTTGGAACAGCTGAAAGTAACAGAGGAGGGGTACAGCCAGCAACAAGATGGTGGAGACACTCAGAAGAATCATGAACAAGTCATTGAGAAGCTTGAAGGCCCAAACAGAAGACAAGACAGTCTGGAGAAACATTCGCCAGGAGTGGGAAACAACTTGACGGCAATTAATAATAACAAGTTAGGAACAGCTTTTCTTTCTTCTACAGAGTTTCTATGTGTGTTTAGTATTTCACCAAAGTCAGTAGTACTACAATCTCAACAATCTCACAGGTCAGGCGTGAGTGCAAAAGCGGTCGCTGAAGAACCTCTAGGCGTATTTAGCCTTCAGGCATGTGCTGGTTCCTTCATTAAGTGCATACTTTTCCTTTAAAAGGAGTCAGCTGGCTGTGGAGAAGCAGTGGGCCCTGTTATCAGACAGCGAGGGAATGTTGACAGGCAGAATAGAGCCGAGATAACACGCACACATCAATGAGAGCATGGGGCCGGCAGTGACGCACAGCAAACTCCCACACCCACTCTTATCCTCTCTAACCTCAAGCCTTCTCTTCCATTCTTTCTCTCTCTCTTTCTCACATGGATCCACATTCTCCATTTGGGTTCATCATTGCATTCCTACCTCACTCCAGGCTTAATCTTTTCCCTACTAGAAAAAAATAATGTTTTTCTCTTTCAGAGAAGTCTCCCAACGCTCTACAGACCTTATTCTATTTGTCTCCTCGGCTGTTAGGCCCTGAGGGCTCGAATTGAGCCTTAATTTATGGCTGCAGATGTTTTCCCCACTATCAGCTGAGACATCCAAACCCTTTCACAACTTTCTGCCTTTTCTTCCTATCTGTTTCTCCATCTCACTCACGCAGAACGAAGAAAATTTCAGAGATTGCAGAACAGGCCCTGAAACTGTTCAGGACATCCAGTTTCTTTTGCTTCCCCCCCAAACCCCTCCTTGTTCCTTCCTGTCTTCCCCCACCCCCCCCCCCCCCCCCCCCCCCCCCCCCCTCCCACTTGATGCCTCCCCCCACTTCCTTTCCTGTCTTTGGGTGGAAAGCACGAGAAAGGCAGGGGAACAGAAATTTATCAGAAAGCAAAGAAAATAAATAGCACACATTAAATTCGTTTTAAAAGGATAGATCAAACAAATGTCAGCTTGCCTTGTGCTGTCAGTTCAGTTCAAGTACAACTGAACTGAAGTGTTATGTCATTTTGCCATGTGCTGTGCTTATAGTGTTACTACAGTTGAGTATCAATGACACATATGGAGTGAAATCCAACATTGAAGAGAATTGCCCTTTCATCATGAATGCTGTAGTGTTATGTGTCCATACAGTACTGTACAAAAGTCAGTGAGTGGCCACCAAATTGTGTGGCAAGAGATGAGCAATTACCAGTAAACCTACATAGTGAACCTACAGTATTGTGCAAGCAACAAGAACCTAATTTATTTCCAATCAAAACTGCCAAGTTATACATTTTTTTGCATGGACAAAAAAGTAGCAAACGTATATTTAACAAAATACACAGAAATCTCAGCAAGTGAATATAATCTATGTTTTGTTTTCAATATTAAATCTTTAATGTCCGCCTCCATTCCAGCTTCTATTCTTTCCAGGGGACTTCAAAGATCTTCAAAGATTCTGCAAGAATATTTCTGCTTAGAAAATTTTTGGAAAGTTGCTTGCATTTTCCTGACCCACTGTTCTGAGAACAACAGCAGCTTCTTTTTCTTTTTTGTCTTTTCTTTGTTCTCACTTAGGGCTTCTTGACAGCTACCCATCCTTTTAGACCCATTGAGTTGTCTTCTCACAGTGGAACGAAGAATTGAAACACCGTGGATCTTTTCAGATATGAAGCAATATGAGTATATGAGCTTGATTTTCTCCTCTCTCTCAAAGACGAACGCTTTGAATGCTGTTTATCTGGTATGGACTGTATGTCAGCTCCTGCACAATCCCATTTTATCTATATGTAGTAATCATTAGATGACACTAAAAGGGTGAAGGGTGGGCTCTGGCATTTTGTAGACATTGCATGAAGAAGATCCTTGATATAACTAGAATACTATAGGCGTCTTTACATGAAAACAGTCTAGAATTGAATCAATCACAATGAATCAATATCAAGTTAAAAATGACTTTTGTTTTTGCATGTTCGTTGTTGCGAACCTGAGTCTGAACCAGGTTGGTGCTCTAATGTAGGTTAATGCTTGGAGTATATTATTAGATCACTCATGAGTCATAAGGTCCAATAAAGACATTACGCCCGGTTGCCATTGACCCATCAGCAATGCTGGTAGTTAAACAATCGCTGTATGTGGTGTTAGTTCTCAGAGTGCCATCGATCAGCATTCAAAGAGGAGGAATTCATGTAATGTAGCATGTACTGTAACATCATGTAATGTAATGTACACCAACATAGTGCTACTGAAGTAAAGGTACTTTAATGTAGTCATGCACTTACTTTAGGCCTGGCTTTTAGTTCATGTCTTCATGTGCATGAGAGAGAGAGAGAGACAGAGAGAGAGAGAGGGGGGAGAGAGAGAGGACAGTGCTGATGGAGAATTGCCCTGCTAAATAGTGGAGCTCACTCTTGGCTGGCAGATTCTGCACCCAGTCTTAACTCCAATACCACGCTGTGCTGTGAGGCGCAGGCCCCAACGTTCCCACGCAGGAAAGGCCATGTGTGTGAAGGCTAGATGCTGTTAGAATGCACCAGAAAAGGAATAATTGCATCATAACAATAAATGACTAAAGCAATAAATCAGGAAATGCCATGTGTTACAGCGACTTTATTTCTATATGTAATGCGAGGGGGGTTTCCAAGCCACTCAGTGGTCAAAGGTTATTCAATGAACAGCTCAATGGCACATTAATACAGAATGCAGCCAATATGTGCAGTTCATATGGACTGGAGTATTGGAATAGTTCCAAATATGAATCAGCCAATCAGAAATTGAGCTTTCTATTTACTTAGACTGATCCTTCAGATCAGCCATTGTATTGCCGGCTGAAGCCCAGCTGCAACGCGTTGTATGTTGCTATGATATCTTCCACAATTGCAGGCCTCTCATTAAAATATAGCTCTTACTCTAGACAGTGCCACAAGAAACCTATGGATAAATCAATGAGCAGCAAACTAACAAAAGCAATAGTAAAATGAAAAGCTCCAGTTCTGTTCGAGAGCCTCCACTCTAATAAGGAGGTACAAGGTGTATAAACAAGAACAAGAGTGAGTTACAATTTCAGAGGAGTTGAAATCATTGAATGCATTGAAAATTAATAAATACATTCTGATGAAGCTTACTTTGTTCACTAATATAACTATAGGAAGGCAGTGATATTTATTATTATTATTTTGTTTGTTTGTTTAGGAGCAGGGGCGGCATGGTGGCGTGGTGTCATCTCACAGCAAGGGGGGGCTTGGGTTCGATTCCCCGGCCGGGTGACCGGGGTCCTCTCTGTGTGGAGTTTGCATGTTCTCCCCGTGTCTGCGTGGGTTTACTCTGGGTTCTCCGGTTTCCTCCCACAGTCCAAAGACATGCAGTCAGGCCAATTGGACGTGCTAAATTGCCCCTAGGTGTGAGTGACTGTCTGTGTCTGTCTGTCTGCCCTGCGATGGACTGGCAACCTGTCCAGGGTGTATCCTGCCTTCCGCCCGATGACCGCTGGGATAGGCTCCAGCATCCCCCTCCCCGCGACCCTGATGGACAAGCGGCTTGGACAATGGATGGATGGATGGATGGATGGATGGATGTTTAGGACCAAATTTAAGCAAATAAGACAAATTTGATTACACCATATAATGTAATTAATCGCAATTACTCATTTGAATTGTTTGACAGCCCTACAATTTATAGTTTAAAATATAATGGCAACATATAACAATATGTTCCATATACATAGTCGACCCAGATAAAAAAGTTATTTTACAATTCGGAGAAAGCAGCTAATGCTAAAGCCTCTTTTCCTGCCAAATGACTCTGAAACATGCCCAGTGACACAAATACAATCTAAACTCAGTCAAATCTGTAAAACGATCACTTTATGGGTCTTCCTCTACATAACAGGTTTTTGTAGTGTCTCACACTTTGTTATAAATAGAGATGTTATAAAGGCCATAGTGGCCCACATGTGTTGGCCTGCTGTGGTTTATTTGGTGCATGTGGGTGTACATAAACATAGTGACAGGGTAGACGGGTGGTATTTTGTGGATAAAGCTGGGTTTGTTCCACTGAGAATATTTCGCACCTCAAAAAGGTGTTTCGGACGACAGTGTAAAATCTAAGGCGCCCTGGTGAAAGCACGGGGGAAAGAAGACGTGAGCGGGACAAACAGATGAACTTCACTTTCAGCCCAACAACTCGAAAGTGACGAAACAAGTGAAGATTTAGGGAAGAAAAATAAATGCTTGGCTTGCTGAAATGGCAGTTGGCATATTTGGCAGCACACTTTAAATAAATAGAGGGGTTTCACAACATTTCACAAAAGTACCCAAGCATTGTAGCATGCGCACTGGGAATAAATGAGGAAGTTCAAACACTGATTTTCGCCTTATTTGGAAAGTTAATTCTGTTGGAACTTTGTTCCGCAAATATTTTTTTGACGTGTGGAAATCCTTCTAATATTGCTGATCCGGTCTTCTTTAAACATGATGTAAAAGGCCTGATTGATTTTACCTCTGAATTAAACTTTCCAAGAAGAGCTGTAAAGATGAATAAAAGTAATAAGTAAAAAAATACGAAGAAGAATAAAACTTGTGCAAATATTCCAATCTCAAAAGAGGAAAAGCATTTCGATGAAAATAATAAACGGTGTGTCTGGTCTATTCTCTTTAAAGTTAAGGAAGCTAAACTTGGTCAGATGGTCTGAGGACAGGCTGCAGACAGTTAGTCAGTGGAAGAAGCTATAGTGTCTGTACACTATAATTGGCTAAGGAAAGAGAGGTACTTTCCCTCTTAAAGGTTTGTAAATATGGGCTCAGGCCCAAAAGCGCCATCCACTTGTGTTGAGTCAGGCCTGTATCATGTTTATGAGGTCATCCTGAAGGTAGAGTACACAAGGCATAATATGGTGGACTAAGCTTTATCTATGCTATACATAGCCTGAAGCTGTGTAAATGCATCACTTCTCAGAAGACAGAGGTTCACTCTTGAGGGTAAATTATTGCATGAATGTGTGTTAATATGTGTTAAACAACATTCCCATACAATTTTAACAACCTCATCTGAAACTAAACTGTCATTTGAGAGTTTGGGACCGTAATATAAAAATATACAGGTGGGATTCATTTAGTAAATATTCTTTAACTTGGAATATAATTATTTGCCAACAGTGAATGTAGCCGGAAACACTTTCTTCTAAACAAAACCCTCAAACCGCTTTGCTCCACCTTGGACTGATGGCCCAATTTCAGTCATTTGTGCTGTGAGGGGGATATCATAGCTTACTTTTATTTGAGCAAAGACATGTGAAATGCCTGCAGAAAGGAGGGGAGTAAACATTAAACACAAATGAAAGTGTGCCACATTGAAGTCAGGCTGAAGATCATTATAGTAATGTTTGCTTTCAGAGCATTGTGTTCAAAGGGGTTCATCTAAAAACCATGAATAATTTAGTGATTGGATTCTTGGCCATCTATTTGTACCCCAGCAGGGACACTGTATCTATTTACTTTTAGTTTCTCCTCTGAGCCTGTGGTCTCTGGCACATATAACATCTAAATATGTCGTATGGGTGCATACGTGACCACAGCGCTAAGAATATACGCCTGAAACCCCCTCAAATTCTAAGTGTGACTTACCATTGGTCATAACAGATTTCCCCCCTCCTCCTTAGGATTTCAGGCCAGTTGCGTGAGCGTGTTTACTAGACATGTCACTGTGACAAACTTGGGACATGATGTGATTCATATCTGGTCATAAGCAACACGATACAGCATTCCCAATACCCATTATTCCTTATAATTATCTATGGTCAAAGGAAGAAAACATCTGCTACCCTGCTTTCATCTCATGTATTGAGACATGTGCAGCTGTGATTTATCTTAGGCAACACAATGATCGTATGATACATCTTCAATGCATATTGTCACTGGTGTGACCAAACCACATATTCCCAGAATGTGAAAAAAAAAACATTACTGGCTTCTTCTGTCTGTTAAAGTAAGATTTTATTCCGGACCATTTATATTGGCTGTCATATTACACAATGTAATTGACAGCTAGCTTTTTTAAAAAGCGCTCAAAAATGATTTTTAATATGACAGCGTAATATATTTGAACTACCTTTCCCAAGACACACCCATCCCATCGTAGCGAGTTTCCATACAGCTGGACAGCTGCCAGAAATGAAACCAGGAGGGCTCAGAGCCTTAAAGAAATGCAAATGACACAAAGGAAAATTTCCATGTGTCATGTGCCTTTTTTTTTTTCAAGTTTATTCCCAGCCAAAGTGGACAAACTGAAGAAGCTATTTAAAACTGAACATGAGAAGGCATGCCTGTTTTTAGCTTACACTTTGGTGTAACAATAGATGAACTTAGGCTTGGCTTTCATAACCCCTGGAGGTATACAAAAGCCATGACTTGGTAGGTTATGTGCTTAAAAAGGTACCGTGAGTTTGTGGTGTAATGAGGAAATTTATTGTTTTCCATATACTTTCCATAAGGACTGCTCATCGATCCTTAGAAATAAGGTGACTCGTTCGGTTGTTCATATGCCGTTACAGAGCTCTGCAACTTTTCAAAGCCAAAGCACTATAAAGGAAAAGCCCTAAACACGGCTTAAGTTTTAAACCCAGGTCAGTTGCCGCCGGTTTTCTCAGCCGTTTTCTGGCACAGACTGGCACACGTACCTGACCTTTCACTCTGCTCTGTTCCACTTTTTGAAATGTTACAGATACAAGTGCCAGTGCGCAAGCCTTGACGAGCAGAATCAAGGCTAATTCACACTTTGTGGATACATTTAACGTGTTTTTCTCTCTATTGTTGTTTTTCTTGTCTTTTAACAAACTTTATGGAACAAGCCGTGAAGCCAGATACCTTTGGGTTATTCTGAAGTTGATCCAATCTAGAGATGAGTTCAGTATTTTTACATTTGTCAGCTCAATATGTCAACTCTAACAGCTCATTAGCCCGGTTAAGCTATTTTACTATATTACTTAAAATGACATAAACTAAGAGTTTTCAGGTTTCCAGGAGTTAAACTGCCATTTTTCTTTCTCATGATGATGAAGGTATGTGGAGCCGTTTCCTGATATAACAATATGAGTCAGACGGATACTGGAAGAGAAACCAAGGTCCAGCTGTAAGCATTCATAATTCCACACATATGTTACTTAATAACATTGACTCATAGCAAGACTATCAAAAAGTTTGGGGTAAAAATCTCATAGTTGCCTAACAGCATCCATCTGTCACTTTTTGACACGCTTTTGTGTTGTGAGTAAATTGTATAACGTTTCAAATCAATTCAGACACCAAACCTGCACCAAAAGCTTCATACAAATCATATAATTCCCCAAGACACTGTTTTATATAACGAGCTTTTGTTTCGTTATTGATTTATATATTTGTTATTATGTGTTTGTGTATGCGTGACCCTCATATTTAGTGGAAAATAAACAAATATCATCAGCTTACACACCCAGCTTAGACAACCTTATACAACCCAACTTCTCTGATCATGTGATTGCCTCAGTTCTTTGATATCTAGCCTAAGGGCGTGTGCCAAACCTGTGAGGGCTATTTTTGTTGTTTTTCTATTTCTCTTATGGAATTTTTTAGTGTGTTTGTGTTTTTTCCCCACCAAATGTTGTACTGATATCAATGTGTTTCTCTTTATTACTAAACTTAAGGGCTATTTTATTTTAAAATGTATTGTGATGTACTTATTGTGCTACAACTTCACGGCTAATTCATATAAAGCTGAAACCCGAAATGAGTTATGTACAGAAAAATGAATAGATACGTACATTATCCCATGACTGAGAAAGCTGCACAATAGTGGGAATGAAGTTATACTAGAGCTTTTTGAACAAACATCCTGCTGGCCTTGTGTTTTGAAAGTGGTGTTTAAATCGGAGGCTTATGGCTTTCTGTACGTCGATAAAGACGGTATATTATTTATCATTTCAGAACTTGTTGCTGTTCCAAAAACTTAAATTATCGGACAAAGCATTTGATGGTATTTCAGTCTAGACTGAGTACATTATTAACTCTTAATTTGACAAGTGCTTCCGAACTTCTGGGCTTTCATCATTAACACCCGGACCAAAACGTCTTCTCCGCATCATGTATTATGGTCTGTGTCGCTGCGAGGCAGACCATAATAATCTCAGCTTTAATTACACCTTCCATGTTTTTTTTTTCTCTAGAAAGGAGATTCGTGATTAGCTTAGCAGCCGTTTAGTGAACTGTAATGAACTACCTCACGTAGGCAAACTCTAGAGATAGCGTGGGAACAGCGTTTCGCTCTGGGGACGATCGCAGCGGCTGCTTACAGTAAATGCGCTCCAGTGCTCCCGCTGGTGAAACTAAACATTTTCCCTGCCACCTCAACGTGACTGACTTTACGCCGCCTGGCCTTGACTACGGCTGTGTTGTGTATGGGAGGGCTGTACGGGAACTGAGCTTCACTCCTCCCCCTTCCCCGCTGTCCTTCCAGCCAGCCAGCCCAGCAAACCGAATATAAAGCGCGGGCGACCGACACGAGCTTCATTAAACTTACTCGCGTTCTCGCCACGCGTAGTTCTCACGGAAACTTTCAGACGACACGAATAACTTCGCTATGTCCGACACGTACGACGACATTCTTCGGGTAAGTTGGCTCCCACGGCGCCGTGCAGCGCTGAACTTTACTTCCCCTGAGGTTTTGTTTTTGTTATTTAGCGCAAGGCTAGCTCGTTTTTTCTTATCGAGCTAACTACGTGGCGGAGTTTGGGACCGGCTGCAGCGTCTGGTGTGGCTGTGAAAATACGGGGTTTGTTGACGTTGGTTTGTCTTCTGTTTTCAGAATCTGGTCAACATCGGTTTGAACGACCACTTCCTTCAGCAGAACGCCAAACCGATGGCGCCCCGCCGGCCGTCCCTGTTCTCGCCCAAGAGCCTCAGCTCAGAGCAACTGAGCGACGAGTGGCCGTTCGACATATGGAGCGAGAACTCGACCAGTAAACCTCAGCTTCCCTTCAGGTCCGACCGCTCCATGAGCCTCACTGACAGCCACCTCCCCAACTACGGCAGGTCCAAAGCTCCCGAGGTGCCCCCACCGCCCGGCTTCCCCCCGCTTGCCCCCGCGCCGTCCAACCGCTACAAGACAGAGCTGTGCCGGAGCTACCAGGAGTACGGCAGCTGCAAGTACGGCAGCAAGTGTCAGTTTGCTCACGGCGAGAGTGAGCTGCGCGGCCTCTACAGGCACCCCAAGTACAAGACGGAGGCGTGTCGCACGTTCTACAACTTCGGATACTGCCCGTACGGAGCCCGCTGCCACTTCATCCACGAGGAGAAGGCGACGGAGCGCAGGGCCCAGCAGCAGGAGGTCCAGCAGCAGCACCCGCGGATCCTGCGCCAGAGCGTCAGCTTCGCCGGCTTCCTCGGAGCTCGCAGCACCTCTCCTCCGACGCCCTACGAATCCACCGCCTTCGCCCGCGCCCCCTCGGTCTCCCCGCCGCCGGCCGACATTCTGTCCCCCGTCTTCGGTGACGCCTCTCGCGAGATGTTCCCCTTCCCTCAGAGCAGGAGGGGCGAGGCGGACCTGGGCCAGGTCCTGGAGCCTCGCAAATCCTCGTGCTGCGTCTGCGGCCACGGGAACAGCTTCCAGGCTTCGCACGGCAAGGAGAACCGGCACGCCATGCAACGCTTCGCCTCAGACGAGTCGCTCTCAGACCGCGAGAGCTACAGCAGCGCGGGAAGCGCGAGCGGCTCCGAGTCGCCCACGTTCGACAGCGCGAGCGGCAAGCGCCTCACTGTATTTGCCCGGATGTCGCTTTCTGAATGAACCTTTCCAGCCTTAGCTACAACATGGATTCAGCAACCGCCAGACGCGACTGTCCTCTCAATCCGCATTCCCCAGAAGGCCCGAGACGTCGCCTCCTGTTCGTTTCCTTAACCTACAGATGATAGGAAGAAATATTGACCGGCGCAGCAAAGTCCGCAGTGCTGTGAGAGGAAGCCCCCTCAGCGCTGAAGCTCCGTGTGTTTGATTTTGTTTGTTTGTTTGTGTTTGTTTTCTTTCCTACCGTCATGTCTTCCATTTGCTTGCTTGGCTCTGGCATTTGTGTTGCAAAAAGGCATTGACAAAAGCACTGAAGTGACATACAGTGTAGGAACTAGTGCTAAAAACACAAGCGGTGCTTGTGTCTGTGTCCATTCCCGAACGGTCAGCTGCCATAACTGAAGCGATTCATGAGCTACTCAACCAGCAATGTGACAAACTTGAAAAAAAAAAATGCTGAATAGCTATAAAAACGTACTCACTAAGAAATGCACTTTACACATCTATACTGGGAGAACTGTAGCATTTAACCAAAGCATTATGATCTCATGTGCCTACTTTGTCTTTGTACGAGGACAGCCGTTTGAGAAACCTCCTTTTTTTGTTGGTAACTTAAACTTGCTGTCCCCAACACACGACAAATCTAAAACGACATATTTATGATTCGACTGTCGGACGAGACCTGTTTTATAATGTTTTCACAAACTTCCTTTGGGTCCTTCCTCGACTTGTCTTTCATCAGGGACTGTAACAATACAGTATTTCTCTTGTGTAGTTTGCTTTCATTTGCAATGTTTTTTGTAATTGTATAGACTTAACTAAAGTATTTATTAAGTATTTATTAAAGTAATAACAATGTATTTTCTACTTATTTATCAACCAGTGTCAAGGTACAAAAAGTGTTGCCACAGAATGATGGATTTATTCTTAATTAACCAAAATTATGAAATAAATGCAAATGATGTGGACAGATAACTTGGGCCATTTTTTTTGTCTCCTTTTTAAACATTCAGCACATAACACCCAATACAACACTGTGTACTAAGCACATAACCCCCGAAATGGCATTGAAAACATCGCCTGCTAAGGCCACATTGCACCTATATTGTCCATTTCAGTCTGACTGTCCCTCTGGCTTTAATAAAGTGACATATCCATCTTTTGCACTCATAAGAATGAATGCTGCTCCCACAGAACTAATCAAAAGTTGGGACATACTTAATGTATGTTTTTCATAGTAGTAAAGATTCTGAGACAAAGGCTTACGTTTAAGTGCTTGAAATTTGTTTGTAGGACATATTAACAGTAAACTTTTTTAAGTGCTTCACCCCTCCGACCCCACCCATTTTCAGCAGCCAAGAAGTGCTTAGTAACAACTTCAAATGGTTCCTCATAAAGCTGCTTGAGAATATGAAATGCCAAGATTGTGCAAGGCTGCATTAAAGCAAAGGGGGTATATTTTTTTTAAGAATTTACAATATACAATATTAAATATAAGACATTTGTTTAAAATGTTTTTGTTTATTGTGTATTTCCATATGTGTTATTTAATAGTTTGCATGTCTTCATTATTGCGTAGATGTAAATCCTAAATTTGACACCCAACGGCAAAATCCAGCTTGTTTCAGGACATTTTTACGTTTTGATCGTTTATTTTGACTTCTTCACAGCACCTATTGTTCCCTCAAATCATATAACTTTCTATGCAATTTGACTATATATTTAACAGAACAATTCAGTTACACTGTACTAAGGCTAGTGACTTCACCAGAAGTATATCCCATCTGGGTGTTGCATTGAATGTAGCCTGCAAGAAATGTGTGAGTAGATGTGTCTTTTTTCCTGCAAGTCAAGCAGAACTATGTGTTTATTTTGAGAAACGGAGGGACTTATTGACTTCTTACACAACACAGTATGGCACTGGTTATTTCTTCTGTCAGTAATAAGTCACCACTGAAAATAAACCATGTTATTGCGAACTGGGATTCTAGGGAAGACCTCAACATCGAGGTTATTCCGTATCCAGTAGTCCATATCCATAGAATTTGCACAGCATACTTTACCTGGAAAAAGACTATTGTGTAAACACGATGCAGGATTATGACAATATTGGCAAACATAGCTATATTTCATACAATAACAATATGCGCTGACCCAGTCTGCCTCCCTCTCATGGTTTCTCATTTGATGACCATTTCAAATCATGTTTTCATACATACCTTATCTCTACTTTTTTGTTTAGAAGTAAGTTGTACAATTGTCCCCTTAAAGAATACACTGTTAAAAGTAAGACCTAAGCGCTAAAGTTTAGGAGCAAGAACCCTTGCTGTTATTGAAAGTGTGCAGTTCCAGGTACTGAGCATCTTTTGTTCATATATTGTCACAAGCCTTCAGGTCCAGTTAGTGGACCATGACCAAACCCCTTAAAAAACAAAGTGCTTTTTGTAGCAATGCCTTAGAAGAACCACTTTTGGTTCTCCAAAGAACCTTTCAGTAAATGGTTCTTTAAAAAAAAGAATAATAATAATTTGGAGAGCAAGCGAGGGTGTCCAATCCTGGTCAGTTACCTGGGCAGTACCACCCAGTTCAGATAAAGCACACCTGGCTCCAATATCCAGATGCTGCTGAAGACTTTCATTACCTGGTGTTAGCTGTTAAACTTTGCAGGGTGGTAGATCTCCAGGACCAGGACTGGACACCCTCGGTGTGAAAGTTCTATATCAGGGTGCCGTACTCAAGTCCTGCAGGGCCGTAGTCCAGCACAGTTTGGTGATTTTCCGCCTCAACCGCACTCCATTCAACACAGCAATTAATTGGCAGGCGTGGTTGGCGTGTTAAAGAGCAGGGAAAACTGCGCTGGACACCAATTGGCCACAGTTCAACCCATCTGTTTTATACCAATTAAAGGTTTCTTTTAGAAGGCACCCCAAGCCAAGAGCCAATCATTGACCTTTATTTGCAATTGTGAACTTTAACTTGCAGCCAAAACGTCAGGGTTTCGGACAGTAGTTCTCAGTCTCAGTCCTAATGATTTAACACACAGGAGGTTGTTTTGTGTTTTAGCTTCTAACGCACCTGAATCAACTCAGCACGTAGCCACCAGACACTTTGAGCTGAGTCAGGTAATGTTGAAATAGGGAAAACACAAAAAAGTGTATGTTCTTCTTACTCAAGATATTTCATCTGCTGACTCCACAGGAGCTGAAGTGCTCATGATGTGTACTGTCTGCATTACCTGTCACGTTTTATACTCTTGCCATCTATTTGTGGTTTCGGAAGTTCCCTCTATTGGGTAACTGCGCTTGGAGTCAAAGCAATATGCTAAATGTGAACAACAACAGTATAAGCTGTTTTCAACTACATGTCACATGACACGTTGTGTCTGGAAATGAGGAATGGAAGACCCAGCTAAAATGATCTGGTTGTTATTTCCACAAACCCAACAGAAGTGTTATAACATCAGATTTTCCCATCCATTGTGTCCTATTTAAGCAAAGGACACAAAAGGGTGTGTTATTATTGTAAATAAAGTTCTGTTTTACTAATACTACAGGAATTTCTACAGGATTCCTACAAAACTCTTTTAGTAAATTACTATAGTTTACTATGTGACTACTACTGTACAGGTGATAGATTACTATAAAACAGTGCTACAGGAATATGATAAGAGATAAAAAAATATTATAGATGTTATTATACAGCACTACAGAAATCTTGTAATCTTATAGTCTATAAGAAAAGAAAAAGTAAATGTGTGATTAAATCTTTTGGATCTTTTGGTTGATGGAATATACACAGCAGATCAGAATTGTTCATGGTGGTGGTGATACGAACCAGATTTCTGAAGCATTTAGTGCCTCTAAAAGCTCCCTTGCAGAAAGGTATTACACTAAATAGTTACAAATGTGTTGCCTGATGGCTGAGACTTCGTTATATCATAGTTTCCATATAAGCTTTTGGCCTAAAACATATTATAGAGGTAGTGCAGGGTGTTATAAGGTATAATAGACCAGAAGACACATGTAGGTTGACTGGTTATCCTGAATAGTAAAGACGTTGGCTGTATTTGCACTGTAAACATCACAACCCCTGATTCTTATCACCACCAATGTATAGAGTCAGTATATTTCTTAATGCATCCCCTCTCATAAGATCACTCGGATTGGCTTGGTTCGCACCTCAAACTGAGTTCACAAACAGTTATGCAGAAGTTTGACATGATCAGAAGAATTCTTCTTTAACAGTGGCATCAAAGAAAGTAGTTCCAGCAGCTTTAGAGTAAAGCAGGAAAGCAACCACTGGTCAAAATGTTCAACCAACCAGATTTTTTTGTTAGAACTAACTTCTGTGATGCAAATAAAGAGTTGAAAAGACTCAGGAGTCCATTTAGGTCTTCTTCTCTCATATGTCAGCACACTCACACACACACACACACACACACACACATATGGGATGTGTTACCATAACAACAGAGATGGTCCAGCTAAAGCAAATAACTAGCCAAAAGCGCACGCAGGGTATATTCTGGTCGGCTGGATGGAAGCTTTCGGCGTGCCTGACACAGCAAACAGAAGCAGCTGTTTTATGGTTTCTTAAAGCGTGGCCTGAACGTTGTAATAACAGTGAGCAGGCTGTGATTACCTCACTGTATTTCACATTTTGCCTCAGTATTCTGACAGTGCCCACAGGAAGGAAAAAATACATAAATAAGAGGTACTTTACTTCTTTGCTGCTGAGTGTATAGCCTTCTGCTTTTAGTATGAATGAACACCGCATTAAATGAACTTTAATTTGCTTTATGGTTGATTTTATTATGTATATTTATCACTACAATTTAGTGGCAAATAGTTCAGTTGTCCAAAAAAATGTTTTTCATTTTCACATTACCCAGCAAAACATGGAGCTTTAACTGCAGGTTAACAATAAAAGCCACATTTGGTTCCCGTGCTCTTCCAGTGTTTTGAGGATGTTGTCAGGGACACATATTATGTTACATGATGATATTTTGAAAGAATAATATCCTACCTTTAAGAAGAAAATTCTGGGAACAAGACGAAATAACACTAATAGAACAAATGCACAAGATTCTCAGAACATTTTTAGAACAAAACATTCCTAGTTGGGGCAATGGGGCTACGCAAATGCTGCTAACAAGCATTAAAAATGAGTAAGTCGCCACATCTTTTATGTAAATATGTCTCTCAAGCCACTCAGAATGCATCCAGTTCTTCCTTAAGGCAAACCTGTCAGTCATATTGTGTTGGACAGGATTTCTCAACCTGTGGTTTTTATTTGATCTTTTTATGAGAACTTTGTTTATTTATTTATTTTTGCTGACACCACCTATTTTGTCATGTCCCTCATGGCCTTCAACGAAAGTATACTTAGAATATACCAAATACAACTATAAAAAAGTCCATATATTTTGATGTCAACCTAAACAACTGTCTGTGATTAATTGTTTGTGATATTATTTTTCAAAATTAATTGATAATTATTTATTAAAATCACATTATTTAGTTCTGTACCTAAGTAACCCCTCAACCCCGTAACACAAATGAATCTCCTCCACAAAAACAATGGTATGATCCATATGATCCATATACATCAAGAAGTGACATCACTCAAGTCTTTTGGACAACAGGACAGCAAAGACAGGCAAGTGGCTTCCTTCTTTTATTTAATTTTGGTCATTTATCTTGTGATATTGTGGTCGCCAAACTCAGTGACTCAACACCGTCACATGAAAAAAAGATAGAAAACTATTACTTATAAAAAAAGTTTTTTTTATTTCAAAACTATAAGCTAATTCTGAATCTCATGCATGCCATGTGCTCTCTCTCTGGTATACAGTATGTAGAGCAGCGGCCATTTTGTGCAAAAATCACAACCCCGTCACACTCGACCCCGTTACACTCAACCCCGTTACATGTTTGACTGTGAGGTTTACAGATCAATGATACATTTAAGCAAAAAATTTGAAAATGTCAAAGTCCAATTTGAACCATTCTAGTGGAATGACCCTTATAGTGAAACATCACTTTAAGTTAAAATTAACTTTATGATTGAAAATCAAAGAATTAAATTGTATGCAATATAAATGTTAATAGAGACACACAAATAAAGCTGTCACAGTAGCAGCCTGATAAAATGTAATCAGTTTGAGACAGCGCAGCCGCGGGCACACAATGCAGTCGGCGAGCCAGAGATTGAAAGGTTTCTCAGGACACTTTTATGCCTTTTTATCACACTTTTGTCTTTAGATCGTTCTGCTTTCATATGTGTGAACGCTCCACCCGTACTACAGCAGACAGCTGAACTGTGTTCTGGCAAAAGCCACAGGTCTTCATCCGCTTACAAACGATCCCTGGTTCTGTTCACTGTTGGTGGGAGTTTGCTTTCCACTTCTTCTTCTGGGCACTGCACTGTAAGCATAATCTGCCTGTTTTAATGTCAATGACAGGCAGGCCATAAAAATAGCAAAGAGATCTAAAGAGACCAAACGATTGTTTTGGGGAAAGTCAGTGGAGTATATCGAGTGAAAATACAACGGACTGCAGCTCCAGATCATAGTTCAATTTCACCTCATGAATTTCTATTCTTTTTCTTTTCTTTTTTCCCCTTTTCTAATTTCCATGCATGTTTTTTAACATGTTAATTTAACATAACTGCAAATTTTGCAAATCTACTAACAACCGGAATGTTGTTGAAGGTTGAGAACCCCTGTTTTAGGACAAAGTATGACCTCATATAACTATCCATTCCCCATTTCTGTTTCTAAAATGTTTTTGAGGTCTCATTATTATGGCCATGATGTTTCGTAAACCACACCAACAAGCCTGCACAACATTAATGAAGACCTGAATGCTATTTGAGCAGCTTATGAGAAATTTTGGGTGACTGAATCATTAAGAACTTCTCGGATCAGCATTACGTTCACGACGTTGTTTCAGTGTGTTAAACTCAACAGTATCACTAGATTCTTATTGATTTTGACGGTTCTCGATGTTCCAGCTTTTTTGTCATGCTGTGAGATTAACTGTTCGAAGTGAGTAAAGGTGGACAGAAAATGCCATGCCCTTTCTCTCTGAACAAGCCACTGACCTAAGTCTGGTGAACACAACGTAACTGAACAAGTGTACAAGCTTGTTTACAGAACATAGTGGTCATAGTGTTATAAAACAAGTAATATGAAATTTTATGTAGCATCTAGTGTGTCTATATAGAGGAATCTGCATGTATCATCAATAAAACTAGCCCCTAGAAAGAAATGACTGAGTGTATATTGTATAGTCGAGGAGATAAACGATGACTCAAGTGATAACTAAACTTGAGTTATGAAACGTCTTTTTCACACACTCTTGTGAAAGCTTTATGAGGCAGCTTACTTTCCAGATTCATTCTTGAGTTGAGTTCAGCTTCAGTGGTCCGTCATTTCTCCCCACATAATAACTATTAATGTTTAACTGTCTAGAGCCTTTTGTGTTGCACTTTAACCCCACTCGCCTGTTCATAAACCTCCATCAACATACACTAGAAGGCAAACATGTCAGTGATTGATGCATAGTACAAGAGCTGTTTATAATAATACCCCAGTGAATGGCAAAGCTAAAAGAGGAACAAATAAGAGTGGTTCTATACCAACATTCATTAAGCTTCTCTATTAACTGCATTATGACAAGTGAAGTTTTGATGGTGTGATTAAATACAGAAAACAAACCGTATTATGATCGGTCAGTGTTTTCTACCAGATGCATCCAGCAATAGGTCATGAAAGTGTGGAGTTTTATACACTTAAGTATATTTAGTTACTCTAAAAATGATGGTTCTTCACACTCAGACACCTCACAGTGGTTCTCACACTAGTCCTTTGGGCCCACATTTTTGCTGTATCCCCATATGCAAGTTGTTGGGATTAAAGCAAAAATGGGGGCTGTCCCGTGGGGCCTTGAGGACCGGCTTGACCATTTGAGCCACTGCTTTAAAGAGAGATCATTTGGAAGGCTGTTTAGGGAATGAACAGTGTTTTTTCTAAAGCATTGCTCCACACAACGCTTTTTGGCACTTGGTGCAAAGTTCATAAAAGTTCGAATGCAGCAAAAGGTCACAGGAAGCAGCACAAAGCCCAACTAAGTCAAAGTTCCAAGAAGGAACCACTGGCATTTTTCTCTGCTTCATATCACATTTTTAAGGTGTGTGGTTAAAGTATCCACCAAATCGTAGTATCAAAGGTGGAAGTACGTCTCATGCTCGACTTGCCGTATTAAAAGGTAATTGCGCAAAAGTGGCCCGGGTGCAGACGTGCACAGCGTCATGGAAACGCATCTGCTTTCTGTTTTGCCTGTGCAAGGCGCTGTTAAAGCCTGTCAAAGATCCCTCGCTGCCAAGAACAATACAGGGTCAGGTCCCAGCCTGGAGAGTTTTGCGGAGAACACATACGGCCAAAAGTATGAGAAATGAGGGAGAGAAAGCTTAAATCAGGGCCAGTTGCTGCCAAATCCATTGCATGTGTGGTAAAATATTCTCAGTGTGGGTGAGAGGGATGGTTTCCATCTCTGAATGTTTCAATCCTATTTAAGCTTCCTGTAAAGTTGCACCTTATTAAGGAAGGCAAGCCAATTTGGTGGCTTGAAAATCCCATGACTTTAACAGTGGATTTAGTAATCCGGTCTGCAATCAATGCTCTCTAAGACATCTTGAGTCTGAAGAATCTGTGAATGTTGAGTGCTTGCCTTCATAAGCGAATCCACTAGAAACCATACCATCTATGATCTATGATCAGAAGTGAATATTACACCTTAAAAAAGAACACACCCTGAAACGAATGACGTGTTCATAGCTTTTGTAATCCATAACGTCTTTGATCTGCAGTTAGAAATGAGCCCCACCAACATCCCAATTGCTCTAATTTTTGCCAGGGTCTGCACTCTTCACACACCCCTTGGGCTTCGAGATACATTTCAAACTTTTACTTTCTGTGCCTGTGGTCTGAGACTAAAAGTAAAAGTTTAAAGCTTAAGTAGGGGTTTTTCCCTTTTCTTCTCCAGCACCTTCCCTCTCCCGGACTGTTTACGTCACAACCAGGCAGGCCCTCTCCTCCTTAGGCTGCTGAGACGAGTCCCGCTGGAGGAAGGAATGTACCAGAGAGTGTGCGTGGCTATAAAAGGAAATTACTTCCACTGCTGGGGCTTTGACGTCAGAAGCCAACTATTTCCCCCTTTTCCTTGCACTTCCTTCTGCTGCTCTATGCCGAAGTAAAACGGAGGCCATCTGTTGCTTCTACTTTACCCCTTTGTCTTTGTCTTGTGGAAATGAGTTGATTATGTTTGTGTCAGAAAGGTGGCAGGCATTCTTACATTAGGCCCATTTCTATTAAGATTCACATCTTTTATGGTGGAAGCAGCAATACTGTAATAGAATAGATTGGCAGGTAGTTTTTCCTTGCCACTGTTGCATTTGGCTTGTTCTTGGGGACCCGGATTGATCTGTAAAGCTGCTTTGTGACAACGCCTGTTGTAAAAAGCACTATAGAAATAAAATTTGACTTGAGTACAGGCCAAGGGTTGGCAACGTGTGGCTCCTGCAGCTCTTTTACTGTCCTGTTGCATCTCCACAGCAGAACTAGATTTATAGGTAAAAATAAAAACATTTTTAAATCCTCCTTTGCAGTAAAATAATGCTTGGCTGATCATTCCAACCCTGCTTTAACAATAAATGGTGTCAAACGCTGAAGTTAATACAGAACTTCTAATTCACCCTTTACCCCTGAGGTTGACGTGTAGCAACGTATGCAACAGTCTCGCCAAGCTAGTAGCTAATGAAACAGCGAGGATAAAGATTTAAGACGAACGTTGATAATTTGGTAAAGACTTTTTTTTGTTTATAATCACTCAACTGGTTTCCTCATATGTTTAATCTGTGGCGAACGCTGTCAAACGCTAAAAAGTCACAAAGCTGAATTCAGCAAGTCATTTACCAGCTTTTTGTTGAATTTTCCTCCTTAAACTTGAATAGAATAGAATAGAATTCAACTTTATTGTCATTGCGTATGTCGCAGGTACAAAGCAACGAAATGCAGTTTGCATCCATCCAGAAGTGCTTAGCAGAAATATAAATATGTGTGTTACAACGTACAGTAAGTACAGTATATACAGGTTAAACATATTAGGGGGTATGAACATGAAGGGGGTTATACAGGTGATAAATATGAAGGGGTATAAAGTACTATGAACAGGTTATAAATATGAAGGGGGATAAAGTACTATGAACAGGTTATAAATATGAAGGGGTATAAAGTACTATGAACAGGTTATAAATATGAAGGGGTATAAAGTACTATGAACAGGTTATAAATATGAGGGGGTATAAAGTACTATGAACAGGTTATAAATATGAAGGGGTATAAAGTACTATGAACAGGTTATAAATATGAGGGGTATAAAGTACTATGAACAGGTTATAAATATGAAGGGGTATAAAGTACTATGTACAGGTTATAAATATGAAGGGGTATAAAGTACTATGAACAGGTTATAAATATGAAGGGGTATAAAGTACTATGAACAGGTTATAAATATGAAGGGGTATAAAGTACTATGAACAGGTGATAAATATGAAGGGGTATAAAGTACTATGAACAGGTTATAAATATGAAGGGGTATAAAGTACTATGAACAGGTTATAAATATGAGGGGGTATAAAGTACTATGAACAGGTTATAAATATGAAGGGGTATAAAGTACTATGAACAGGTTATAAATATGAGGGGGTATAAAGTACTATGTACAGGTTATAAATATGAAGGGGTATAAAGTACTATGAACAGGTTATAAATATGAAGGGGTATAAAGTACTATGAACAGGTTATAAATATGAAGGGGTATAAAGTACTATGAACAGGTTATAAATATGAGGGGGTATAAGTACTATGAACAGGTTATAAATATGAGGGGTATAAAGTACTATGAACAGGTTATAAATATGAAGGGGTATAAAGTACTATGAACAGGTTATAAATATGAAGGGGTATAAAGTACTATGAACAGGTTATAAATATGAGGGGTATAAAGTACTATGAACAGGTTATAAATATGAAGGGGTATAAAGTACTATGAACAGGTTATAAATATGAAGGGGTATAAAGTACTATGAACAGGTTATAAATATGAGGGGGTATAAAGTACTATGAACAGGTTATAAATATGAGGGGTATAAAGTACTATGTACAGGTTATAAATATGAAGGGGTATAAAGTACTATGAACAGGTTATAAATATGAAGGGGTATAAAGTACTATGAACAGGTTATAAATATGAAGGGGTATAAAGTACTATGAACAGGTTATAAATATGAGGGGTATAAAGTACTATGAACAGGTTATAAATATGAGGGGTATAAAGTACTATGAACAGGTTATAAATATTAGGGGGTATAAAGTACTATGAACAGGTTATAAATATGAGGGGTATAAAGTACTATGAACAGGTTATAAATATGAAGGGGTATAAAGTACTATGAACAGGTTATAAATATGAAGGGGTATAAAGTACTATGAACAGGTTATAAATATGAAGGGGTATAAAGTACTATGAACAGGTTATAAATATGAGGGGTATAAAGTACTATGAACAGGTTATAAATATGAGGGGTATAAAGTACTATGAACAGGTTATAAATATTAGGGGGTATAAAGTACTATGAACAGGTTATAAATATTAGGGGGTATAAAGTACTATGAACAGGTTATAAATATGAAGGGGTATAAAGTACTATGAACTATGAATAAATATGAAGGGGGATAAAGTACTATGAACAGGTTATAAATATGAAGGGGTATAAAGTACTATGAACAGGTTATAAATATGAAGGGGTATAAAGTACTATGAACAGGTTATAAATATGAAGGGGTATAAAGTACTATGAACAGGTTATAAATATGAGGGGTATAAAGTACTATGTACAGGTTATAAATATGAAGGGGTATAAAGTACTATGAACAGGTTATAAATATGAGGGGTATAAAGTACTATGAACAGGTTATAAATATGAGGGGTATAAAGTACTATGAACAGGTTATAAATATGAAGGGGTATAAAGTACTATGAACAGGTTATAAATATGAAGGGGTATAAAGTACTATGTACAGGTTATAAATATGAAGGGGTATAAAGTACTATGTACAGGTTATAAATATGAAGGGGGGTAAGTATGTACTTATTTACACAGTATATACAATAATGGGCAGTATATACAGCAGATGTAAGTGCCGGTAAGTGGTGTTGAGTGGTGTGTAAGTCTGTGTGTTATTGGTGTGTGTTAGGGTTCAGTCCAGTGTTATTTGTTTAGATGTCAGAGTTCAGGAGTGTGACAGCTGTTGGAAAGAAGCTGTTCCGGTACCTGGTGGTCTTAGTCCGGAGGTACAGCAGTTACATTCTAGCGATTCAGGAACTATTTAAGGTGTAACAGGAAAATTCAAGAAAGAAGCTGGCGAATGAGATTCGACTTTAGACTCGTAAAAAGTGGAACGTTGAGAGACATTTTACAAAAAAACTGTTTTACCTTTGTTTATTGCAAGAGATGCAGGAAACGCGGCTATAGCTGAGGCTAAGGGTTAAAGCAGCGCAAAGTAAGGTTTTACTTATATTATTCCTTTTAGCCTATATTAGTACATCAGCACATACAGGGATACATTTACAACCAAGAGAGTAAAATGTGGTTTGATTTTTGTTGACAGGATAAAATGGCTCTTATTAACATTTGGGTTGCCAAGCTACTGTTAAACTACACTCACTGGCCACTTTATTAGACACGCCTACCTTTTTGACACATCTTGTAGGTGTACAGAGACATCTTCAGCTTTTTCCATACAAAATTTAGGTTAGTCATTCTTTAGTCCTTTGTCTGTGTTTCGTTTCTCACCACAGAGACATTTTTGGCTAGATATTTTTGGTTAGCAGGCTATTCTCATCTGAGCTGTCACACTGAAGTGTTTTGTAAAAACCCAGCAGTGCGGCTGTACGCCATATATACTTGTACCAGTGCAGCATTTGCTACTGCACAACTTCTATATTGGTGTCAGTGCTGTGCTAAGAAAGGTCCTCCACTGAGTTAATATCTAGTGAGCGGTGGTCTCTTTCTATTGATGGAGTTGGAGGGTGGCTGGCAAACTGGGAGCTACAGGCAGTTGAACAGCCATTAAATATAGAAAGGTAACCTACAGCATTGTGTAAAAGTCAGAGACCACCTTTTATTTATTTCATTTCCAGACAAAAGGCCATGTAGTACATGTTATTCATTTTTCCAGCATCATATAAAAGCACAAAACATAGATTTTACAGAAAATTACACAGAAGCCTCAACTAAATAGAATATGAAATTTCCAGGTATTTAGGGAGTCCACCCTTTGACTTTTTTACAGCTTTCATTCTTTTCAGGAGACTTGCTTTCCACCTTTCTAAGAAATCTGTAGGGATCTTTTTCTACTCCTCAAAAGTCTTAGAGGTTGATGGCATTTTTTCTCATCAGTCCTTAAAACCCGACTCCACCTCGCAGATGTGCAATTCCTTTTGGACTTTGCGTTTGAATTGTCTTCTCACAGTGGAAAGATGGACAGAAACACCTGGGGATCTGAAGGAAGAGTTGAATTTAAATTTCGCCTCATTCTCAAAGAGGAAAGCTTCATGTACACTTTACTGATGGGGAGCGGTTTTTTTTGCACTGTAACTATGAGCCTTATTTTCTCTTTTTTAATCTTTTTTTCTTCACTTCTTGTCCTTTGACTTTTTCCTTCCTTTTGCAAGCGGATGATCTTGTGTCTGAAATATCTCCTTTAGTCATTTTAGAAGACAAATACATGTACAAGGCAGCTGAGGTTTCTTTGGGTATTTGCTTGTGTGAACGTTAGCATCTTTTTTCTGTTAGGAGGACACAGTTGTAACTCATTTGATGCACAGAAGTAAAAAAATGGCCACTTTAAATACAGATAGATTTGGTATCACACTGTGTGTAATTTCCCTTTTAAATACATTTCCTGCTTTTTTTCTGACACTGAAAAAAAACTACTTTGTACATTTTGGCCATTTTGACTGGAAATGGAATAAAGAAAGTGTGGTCTCTTTTGCAAATTACTGTATATAGTAGGTGTAAGTGATAAAAATTGCCAGTACAAGCTTGGCTACCTAATAAAACTCAGCACTTGTTAAACTGCCACTGACTGCAGGCCAGAAGAGTTCTGCTGATACCTGCTTTTATTCATGCCAAGCTTATGCGTCAGCCCTCAACCTGCATGGTTCTGCCTGTCTTGTGTGCTTTCAGTGCCCTTTGAGAAGTAATGGTGGCATCCATTATCTATGTTGTGCTGTACAAAATGCAACAAGCCCCATAGGTCCTGCCCTTATGAGCACTGTATTGTCATTTGCTTGCAAATCAGCATCTTAAGTGTGTTTTCAGCATTATAAAAGGTCACTCTCATGCACGCAGTCCTTGACTTCTCAGGCCTATATATGTGTCACCTTCAGATGGCTAGCATGACTAATAAATCTTGTGAGTAATAGCCACCTTCTTCTAGTCTCCATTCCCAGCTCAAACAGCCTTCAACGGTTTCAGGGCTGCATATTTCATGCCAGGTCGAGGCCGGTTTATCTAACTTGTGTTAATACTATGTATTAACATGAGTGTCCCAATCAAAGTAGGAACTGATAGCAGAGCTGTCGTATTGTGAAAGCAACCGCATAATGACACTGAGATAATCAGTGCTTATAAAGGTTTTGAGGTAAAGAAGATGACAGTAGGTTTGCACAAACTGTGAAGAAACAAATCATGTCAGATTTAGCGTAATGACTGTGTGTAAAACATTTCGCTCTTGAGGGGCTGCTTGTGTACTTTTGTGGAATTCTGTCATGCTGTAAGACAAAAGGGTGCTAGATAGGTAGATTTTTGTGCCCTGAGCCTCAATGTACAAACAATGTAAATGTACCCTCAAGGGTAGAACATTGTCCTGAGTTTTTACCTTACACCACACCGTTCCCCAGGGGAAAGGGGCATATTTGGACCTCTTCATGACATTTTCATAAAATATAAGGGGAAAGCTTAGAGTCAAGACAGGGTGTGTGGAATCAACACTTCTAAAAATGTGGTCTGTGGAATATGGTGCAGTTATATTCCCTAACTAAAAGTACTGAAGAGATACCCCCCAGAGATCTGAGGGACAGACTCAAGTTTAAAAAAAGTTAGAACCATTTTTCTGCTTGCCTGCTATAAGTGCAGAATTATATACAGTGCCACACAGAATTTTAGACATCCTTGGTAAAGATAAGCAAAAATGTCTTTATTCTAGTTTATTTATCAGCTTGTTCCTATTAATATAAATCTTTTCAGTAAGGTAATAGACACATTTCTGGGTAAAATGAGAAAAAGATCATCCATATTGTTACCAGCATAAAGGTCAAAATCAGGGTCTGTCACTGTAACAGGGGTGAGCTAGTGCACATGATATGGGTTCACTGCAAATCTTTACACATTTCTATACACGTTTAGGAGCAACATATGCTGCCTTCTAGATGACATCACAACACCAAGCCACATTTGACACATGTTGCATCAGCATGGTTGTGTATTCAGAGAGTGAAGGTGCTAGACTGGCCTGCCTGCAGTTCAGACCTGCCTCCCATTGAAAACTTGGTGGCAGTGTGGCATATTAAGGCCTCATGTGGCTGAAGACTTGTATGATGGAAAAATGGTCCCAACTTTGAGACTGGTGACCAGCTCAGGGTGAATTCTGCCTTCCACCCAATGACTGCTGAAATAGGCTCCAGTCCCCCCTTCGCAACCCAGAAGGATAAGCGGCTTAGAAGGTGTGTGTGTGTGTATGTGTGTGTGTGTGTGTGTGTGTGTGTGTGTGTGTGTGTGAAGGCATCAAATTGGTAATGATCATATTTACAAAAACTCATAAGTTAGGACATCACATATCACGGTTTTTGCAATTAAATACAGATAAACAATTCTTACTGTTTTCCCGCTTTGTGTTTTTATTAAAAGTTAACATACTGGCACAACTTTTATGTTACTTCTGCCAGAAGGCTGGCCATGGCAGGCCATGGCAGGACAACAATCCAAAACATTTCCCAACCAACACTTAAAATGGTTCACTGACCACAGAATAAACTTTTTGCAGTGGGCATCCCAGTCCTCTGATCTAAACCACATTGAAAACCCTGTGGGATGAGCTGCAGAGGAGAGTCTACAAGCTTTTTTTTTACCTCATCCAACATTATTAGAGAATATTTAGGGCTGTTAGCTTGATGAAGGCAGCATATATATATATATATATATATATATATATACCGGTATACACTAATCAGCCAACACGTCTAATGATGAAAGGACACACTGTCCGGCGATTTTAATGTTATAGTGTATATTTAAAAACATCGTTACCTCATATGTTCAGTGTGTGATCAGTTTGGGGTCATCTTTACTAAGGGTGGTGTTAATTCTAGAAGGTACTAGATGTTGGCCATGCTGTATAATAAAAATTAAGATACCAATTGCTGATCATCAGCACAACATGTCTCTTACTCAACCTTGTAGGAAAAATACTGTGTCGTTGTCATGTCTAAAAATACAAGAACACATTATGTTCTGGATTAAAACAGCAGAAGTTGCCTGTGCTTCCTCTTTCTGGTTCCTTTGTGAAACATGTTACAAGACAATGTGACAAGCTTGATCTGACCACTTCAGACCTGGGACTTTTTAAATTAAAGTGACAATTCTAATGTTTACTGAGCTATATCTGAACACTGGTCTGTGTCAGTTGAATCATTGAAAATGTCATCTATCGACCAGGCTAGGCCTGTAGCTGCGAATCAGTGAGCAGAAATTCTTCACCTGGCACGAAATCAAGTCGTTTCTTTCATGTCTTTTTTTTTTTTTTTTTTGCTGAAAACGCAGTCTTTCATGACAGCGCCAGATGGTCTTCAAATGAGTAATTATAATTCTGTTTTTGTTGAGTCTAAAATAAGTTCCCACTTGTGTATTTTGAAATAGTGGACATGACACGGCAAGTGCATGGCAAGGAACAATTCCCCTTTAAGAGCTGCGCGGTCGAGTCGACTATTTGAACAGGTGTGTGAATTTTGAGAGGGAAGTATGAATGTGAGTGTGCTTTGAATAGGTCACTTTTCTTTTTTCGCAGGCCCCCTCCCTGACATACCATGGCCCTTTCTGGAGTCTAGAGCAGCAAATTTCTCCTGCCCTGGATGAAAAAAAAAAAAATAAGATCCATCATGGAAAATTACATGACATGAAATGATAGGGTGAACTTGAGCTATGTACAATACACCATAAAAACCGCGTGCCACAACACGTCAGAGCACTCGGAGCAAGAAAAGACCGGCTTTGACTACTTCTTAACTGAACCTGTAGTTGTTCAACTGTCAGGCCTATACCACTGACCTATACAACATTAAGACAAAATAAAAAGCGTTAAACTAACAAACAAGAATATTTTAAGATTACTGTTTGGTTTTGAGAACAAACTGCTAAACCTGAAGAATATAGTGCACTCTTAGAAGATGCTTCTTCTAGGGTTCTTTAGTAAAGACAATTGTTTCCATATAGAACCATCAACACTTCAAGAACTATTAATTTGCTTTTTGTCTAATCATCCCGAAATTTACACACAATGTAAAGGGCCATGGGCATTTTTAAATGATGTCAAAAACTAAAAAATGGAGACACAGCAGTGGGTTCTACATAGCACCAAACAGGGTTCTTCTATTGTTACGATGTCAAAGCTATATTGAACCCTGTCTTCTTATTTATCACAAAAGTGCAAACGTCTCCAAACGCAGCTCAAACTGAGTTACAGATGTGTAGTAGAGTGGGCTGCAGTCTTTCACGTAACCATCCGTGCTCGTTTGCTTTTCCGAAACGGGGTCTACCCAATGTTGCCATTTGACCATCGTGTGAGGAGCAGAATATCCTTTTGGACTTGAAGACGTTTTGTCCATTTGTTTGTCTTACAACGTGCTACAAAACACATAAAAAATCAGTTTAAAAATGTCTAATAATAAAACGTTTATATATAAATAAATATAAATGTGTTCACTCTCCCCTATATTAGCCATCCATGACACCACTGTTACATAATGAACTACAACTGAGAAGCTGAATCTTCTCCATTTCTTTAGTTATGACATCTGAACAAACCTCATTAAATCTGAAGAACCATTTTCGGTTCTTTCACCAATTGCTGTCACACACACACACACACACACTCACACACACACACACACACACACACACACACACACACACACACACATTTTCTAAGCCGCTTCTCCTTCAGGGTCGCGGAGGGGAGCCGGAGCCTATCCCAGCCGTCACTGGGCAGAAGGCAGGATACACCCTGGACAGGCCGCCAGTCCATCGCACAATTGCTGTCAAAGAAATAAAATATGGAATCGAATTCTAGGGCATCTGGACTGCAGGTCACCCTGCTAACTTTAGATCATGTAGTCAGCCTCATTGGGAATAAAGGAATGCATTGGTTTAAGAAGAAAAAAAGAGTCTATTTATGGACTTCTAAAAGGAGCCCAACTTTGAGGTCACTGGAAAATATAGGGGGGCTCATGGTCAGCTCTTTAGAGATTCTTAAAAGTTGCTGTATTTCTGACCATGCGCTGACTGCAGTGCAAACAATAACACCTCTGATTCAAGCAAAACAACACGGTTCCATTATGCCATTCAGAGGTGGCGCAGCTCTAACCACTTCAGTAACCACAGTGTACCGCCTGCCTCATTTGTTTCCATCTCAGTGTAGCAAAACTCTTCCACTCAAGTACTTACTTCAGGGTTCAGTAATGAGAGAGGAAACTAATTTATAAGAAATAAAATACACAGGAAACAAATGTAAGAGAAAATTAATGCCAACAAGGTCTTAATAATACGTTTTTCATGTTTCCTGACTTGAAAGTACAGTCTTAGGAAAGACTTTATTTGATGTACAACTTTTATAGCTTCTTCAAACCTTAATTTCTAAAAAAGATTCTTTAAAGTGTCCTTCAGTGGAAGGTTCTTTAAGGAACAAAAAGCAGTTCTTCTAAGGCATCCCAGCAAAGTTGTCGCTTAGGTAAATAAATATATAGACCAATGAATGAATGAACAGATGGATGTAAACAAATGAAAAGTTGCGATGCAACTTATTACACAGCTTGAGAGCACAGCTCATTCAGCTTTTTCTTAGTTTAGACAAAAGGGCTTCCAACTCACATTTCTTTAGTTTAGTATCTCAGTTACTAAGCTGGGAGTCTTTCCATTTTCTCCTCTTGGGCTCTTAGTTATGGATGGCTGTGGCATCACTGGGCTTTTTTTTAAGCCCCTGAGGTCCATTAATGATATTTAGTGTGTTAGAATTCATGTTTCCGTTTTTCAACCTGAATCTTTTTGTCACTATAACACTCTTTATAACATCAGTGTGAGTGGGTGGAGCTAATCTGCTGTAGGCTAAATAGGCAGATATGCAATTGTGCTATTTTCTATGACATTGCAGAAATAGTGAATTCAAAACATGATGTTTTTGCAGCTTAGTTTCCATATATGCAATGAGGGGCCAAGGGTTTGTGTTTACATATTATATAAAACTCTTTTACTTTTATAAAGTAAAAAAAAATAAATAAATTGGTTTTCTATTATATGCAATATTTAAAATAACAAATAATTGTACAGTGTAGTAAAATATTTAAAGTGTGGCAGTGTAAAAAACTCTGTATGCTGACAGAAAGGCAGATTTAACTTTACATGCATGTACATTTTTACTAAATGTCTGAATGTAACCCCCTATGAGGAACTTGAATGTATATTTTCAATCGCCTTCTCTGGCTGCCTCCTACTCAGGCCTACGTGCTTGCACTTAAACCATAAGGCGATCACTGTTTAAAGAGGGCAATTCTTTTGTCGTTTTTTTCTGTCATGCACCATGACACTTAGTGGCTCGTTAGGTTAAGGTTTGGTGGGATCCTGGTGTGTTTCATGGGTGGGCAGCAGGGAGAATAGCCTGCTACTGAAGGGCTCTCTAAGTGTCTTTCTTTCTGACCACTGCTGTTCTGTTCTTGAGCAAGGCTCTTAGCCCCAAGCTCTTTCAGAGCATTGCAACATGAAGCTGTGGTCAAAATTCTAAGAATATAAATGACTACTCATCTGTTAACGTTACAAAATTCAACCTCCCACACAGAGCTCTGATGTGACAAAAGCCAACTTCAGGTTTTGAAACCGTATCATTAAAGAGTTTAGTTAACTACAGATTATATAAAGGGCAAATTATATAAGGTGTGTGGCCTGCAGGTGGTCTGACACAAAGAGACAGTCAGTACACATTTTTCAAAAGAAGAAACCCATCAGAATAAAGTAGTCGTGGTCTGCTTTGGACAGGCAGCCAAATAGAGTCTAATAGAGTCTCCGTTGTGTAGTTGAGACACCTGTTGAGACATCAAGATAAAAGCTACTACTGTCAAATATTTGTAAAATGATTGGTGACACTTCATTCAGGTGGTCAGTAGCATATGTGGTCTTTAGTCTGCACACACCTGAATATGTATTAACCTTAACCTATCTATTAACCCTTAAACATATACCCTGATCATAGGTCTGATCCAACATTCCAGTATCACAATAACATTTTTGACTCACAACAATATGGTACTATATAAATATATATATATATATATATATATATATATATATATATATATATCCTGCCTTCAGCCCGATGACCACTGGTATAGTCTCCAGCACCCCTGAGGGAGTAAATGGATGGATGGATGGAGATATATATATATTTATCTACCCATCCATCCATTTTCTAAGCTGCTTCTCTATCTATTCTCTCTCTCTATATATAGGGCTTATCTATCTATATATATATATAGAGGAGCAAAAATTATATGAGTAAACATGTGTTAACAAAGTATGGAGTTTTCATGTAGCTTCAACGGGGGCACCCTAACTTTTGTAAATGACAGAAGAACCATTTTTAAAATGGCCTTTAAGGAACCACATCATAGAGAAACATTTAGCCTATTTAACCATTCAAATGGTTCTTTGAGTTCAATGAGGAAAAATAAGGGAGAAAAACTCTCCAAATTGAGGTATGTCTTACCTGAACTGTTAAAAAATGCCCACACGTAGCAGCTTGTGCTTTCTTTGGGGCTCTATGAGTTGTTGTGGTTCTATGAATAACTGTAGGCTTTAGTAATGAACCTTTGAAGAACCCAATTTTTTAAGGTTAACATTGTTGACACCACCAGATTGATAATCTGTAAAGGCCTATAAGTGGCAAAGCTGTGGCCATTAGAGCTAGGCCTTTAGGTTATGTCATAAATATGACCTGTTTTTCATTTCCATCAACTGACTGAAACCTGGTCAGACTCAAGCTTACAGAAGGCCTTGAGTGATGTTTCTCTCTCAAAATCTAAAATCTGAACAGGACTGGTTGATTCCTCAGTCTGTTCTTTATTAGGTCAGTGGCTAATTGGTCATAAAAGGCCTTCAGTCTAGCTCCTGAAGGCCTAATCAATGGGAGAGCAAGCAGGGCTATTTAGATAACACAGTGGAAAAAACTCATTGCACAATTTTCCAAGATTTTGAATCTTGTGTTCCCAACCAAAAGTCAACAATGACATAGTAGTATTGTCACAATATTTCAAGTTTTGAGTTTTATATACAAAAGGCATGATGATTTTATTAAATATAAATGAACTATAAATTACAAAAATGTACTCCTTCATTAGGAATCATTAGGTTTCCCTCAGAAGGAGAAGAAAGTCTAGAAGGCCCTAAGTGGAGTCAAATAATGCAAAATGACTAACCTGTCAGATAAGTGCAAATACTGTTCAAATGAGAAAGCCTAGTGTCCACAATGGGTCAAAACCATTACAAATTCTGAAGAATTTGAAAAATTCACCCAACTTAAACAACACTACATTTTCTTCAAAGACACACTCCATCTATGTTTGTACTCTCCCAAAAACAAAAGACGCTTCAAAATCAAGGTCAAGGAACAAATCAGGTTTTGGGTTGCCCTCGCAAAGTAGTGGGGACACCACGTCAGCAAAACCCAAACCTGCACTGACATCAGCTGTGAAGTCACGCTTTTGACATCTCTGTGTTTACAGAGCCGGGCTCGGTCAAAACAGAACATATACATCACATTGCTAAGCAGCAAGCTGCTTGCATCACACGCTTACGCAATTTCCCTGAAGAACTAGGCCAGCCTCTGCGATCCATTCAGTTTGATACTGCCTTCCGAGAGTCTCCCAACATTCCAGTGTTTTGAAACTGTTTGCTTCAGCATTTACAGGTCAATGACAGAAGCAAGTGACGAGATCCTATTCATGTTTGATTTGTAGCTTCATCAAAATTTGATCACCTCTGTTTTTTACCCTTTATGGGGCTGGGCTTTACCCTTTATGGGGCATTGGCATAACACCTTTACATTAATAAACCCTCTTTCAAATCCTCTAAAAAAAGTCTTTCCATTGAAAGGTTCTTTAGGGAACCAGAAGTGGTTCAACTATTATCACTTGGGCATATTTAAAGGGGAATCTACAGTGGTGGTGGCAAGAACCAGAGGTCACAATGTCTACAACACAAATATAGACATTTACTTGACTATTCAGTATCGCCACAAAGTTTAATAATTATGTTAAATATCTGTAGAGCAACTATGGGGAGCCATAGTTGTGATCTTATGACCAAAGTGTGACCTTGAGTTTTTATTTGTATTGCTGACCGTGGCAAAATCATGGAAATGAGAAAAATATAGGGGTTTTGGGCCACCATTTACACTGTGCATGACCACTCACAAGTTTGGTGTCACTGATTTCATACATGTAAAACCAAAATATACATGCATAAAATGATTTCAGGATGAAACAAATTTCTTATTTTTTATTATTTAATAACACTTCCATATTTTTTACTATGACCTAACTTTCTGTTGTTCCCAAAATACTGTAAACTATGAATAACATACTGGTTTAAGGTTTGGTCTAGTTTCCATCTACACTGTATGAAATCTTACGGAATAATAATTATTATTATGACAAGTCACCCCAAGCTTCTGAGTGGTAATGTACCTCTTTGGCATGAATGGATTTTCCAAAATAACTTTTATGGCAAAATCCTGCCTCAAAACAACATTTCAGGCATCAGGCAGAATGTCCTTAACTACTTCCTGTAATAACTTTCTATGAGGGACTTTTTAGAGGCATTAAAGGCTTCAGACATCTGGTTCCTATCACCACCATTGTGAACAATTCTGACTCAAAAAGTTCCCCTAAAAAAGAGCATTTAACCACTGTGAAAGACGTTGTTTACATTGTAGTGATTTAAATGATCCAGGCAATTTGAAAACTTAGTAGATTTCCTTTTTAATAGCATATGTAGAGATCTGAGTGGACGATATATGCATTTCGAACGATATATGCATTTCGAACAGTGTTCCACCATAAAACGAAGCTATTGACGGTTGAGGATCTCTATGCTGTGTGTAATCTTGTTGCTATGGAGGCTCCTGAGCTGCAGTACCACACAAACTCCCTGAATGAATTCAGTACAGTCAGCTAATCCTCATCGTAATCATATAGTCTATTATCTTCTGCGCGATCCCTTTCAGAAGGTGCCTGTTCCTTTGTAAGTTAAGGGAACCACCTTTAAAAACGAAGGACAGACTTGAAGTTCTGACTACAGCACACATTCGGTCTGTGGCTGCTCAGTCAGCAAAACAGCTTAGACATTCGGATCCATTTACTCAGCTGAGTGGTACAAAATGTTCTCAAGGATTTTACGCTTCTAGCCGGAGTTGATCTTTTTTCCTCTCTCGTTTACAATTTTATGGCCAGACGACTCAGACACAAGACTCGGAAAGAACACAAGCAGGCACATTTTAACCCCTTGTTTACTGCCACTGGGTTCATATTATATATACATATTTGTTTGATAGTAGTTTCATTTAGAAATTTTAGAGGTTGATAGTTTCATTCACTTAAGTGAACTTTTTATGGATTTCTGCTTCCATGAGTATATTAAGTTAATAATAATAATAAGTTCTATTTCTAAAAAAGTGAAGTTGTGATGAAAGGAAGCTAGTTTTTACTCAGTTTTAGTTCTTCACATTTAGTTACTGGTTACTTTTACATTTCACTGTATTAGGTTACACCGGTGACGGCATATGTACTTCTGTGCAACTGACCACACCTCTGACTATTGAGCTTTTAGTTCCCTTTTAGAAGGTGTTTTCCATTTAGTTACGAGTTCTTAATTTAGTTACTTTTAGCTTTTAGTTTAGTTGCTTGTTATTTTTGTTTTAAATTTGTTTTAGGTTACACCATTGACAGCACATGTACTGCCGGATGACTGCTCACACCCATGACTTTTTGAGCTTTTAGTTCGCTTTCCATAGGTGTTTTTAGCACATTTTCAGCTTTTAGTCAAATTACTAGTACTTTTTATGTTTAATTATGTTAGGTTAGACCAGTGACAGCATACATGTTACTGTGCGCATGTTCACACCTCTGACTTTATGAGCTTTTAGTTCTGTTTCAGAAGGTGCTTTTAGATATTAAGATATTCTCTCCACTTCTGCTGAGTAGCAAGCCTTAAAATTAATATCTGAATTAGGAACCTAGATGTTACAGGGTTAAGCTGTGCTGTTCTGGTAGGGCTTTTATGTAGACATTATGAAAACCATGTTTTCCACTCAGCACGTAGAGAACAACATTGTGCAATTCATTCATGTACTTTTCTAAATGCTCCGGGCGCCGGGACAAATCCACACACGCAGTCAGAAGAGGACCCTGAAAAACAGGGCTGAGTGGATGAGTGGAACCGGCGTCCACCCGCCACTCCTTCTTTCCTAAGGGGGGTGCGGTAGGGTGGGCTGGGGTGGAGGGGGGCTGTTGGTTCTGAGGCATATGTGGGAAGTGGAGGTGCTGTGTGAGAATCACAAAGACGGCCATTCAGCTCTGAGAGGATTTGAAACCAGCCACAGCCCAGCTCGCCTAAACACCCCCCCCCCCCACCACACACCACCACAGGCACTCCCCCCCCCCACTCCAAACACCGTCCTCCAACTTCCTGTTCCCTCCATCTGTAGGTCCACTTCCTCTCAGCCTGCACCACCACCCCAAAGCTACTCGTCATCTGACAGGCTTAAAACAAACCACCTGCTTTAGAGCAGCTCTCGGCTCAAGAATCAGTTCGCAAGAAACTAGCAAAGCCTCATATCTCTGAAATGGCAACTTTATACAAGAAGAAATGAACACTGCTAACTCTAATGTATGTTTATGTGATGAGATTTTATTTCAAGTAATATTGGATCATTTCTATATTTCTATTTGGCCTATTCATTATGAAACACAACGTACAAACAATGTAAAAAGCAGCCATTTAAAAAAAAAAAAAACTAAAAGCAAATAATTAAATAATTAAACAGACAAGATTTTGATCTGACAGTGATGCTGTCAGCATATTCCAAAATATACATATATTTTCAATATATTGACACTGTTGTAACAAAACGTTCCTCGAAATAGTACACAATCTTACACGAGAAGATTTAATGATTTTAGATTTTCATGTGAGTTTATGTTATGAGATGTGATTCCATGTGATTTTGGACCATTTCTATTGGTTCCTTGCTCAAAAGAGCAGCCACTTTTATATAAAATAGACATATAATAAATAATTGTTTCGAAATAACAAGGTTTTGATACAAAAGCGATGTCAGCAAATAACTTGTCATATATTTTCAATTGATTCTCTCTGTTGTGACAAGACAGTAGAAGTTTTGGTGGACAGTCTTTATCGGATGTTTGTTTCCAAATAAGCTGGTTACTAACACTGGTTTTGGATTTACAAGTCAAGCAGAGTAGGGAGAACTGAAGGGGAGATGGAAGGGAGTCAGATTTGGAGAAACCTCGGCACATACCATTCATTTCGAGCACTGAACAGGAGGAAATGTACAAAACTGGCTTGTAAAGTACACAGACAGACGTCATGAGGAGGTATTGCGCAGCGGAGCAGACCTAACAGACCAAACTCCAGTGAAACACCCTGCCTCGTTAAGCAGAATTAGCTGATCAGCACTATTTTCTAGGAACAATTTATCAGATCTGCATAAATGACTTCCTTTTGAACCATCTGCGAAACGTTGGAAGACAGCCTTGGTGAGATTGTTAATGCTTAATGAATTGCCATGAAGGGTCGTGATAGGACACCCAAACGTCAACATTAAAGGTCAGAGTACGCAGACCAGACACACACCAAACATCCACAAACATGATAAGCTACTTTTGTTTCAACGTTCAGAGAAACCAAATGAACCAGAGTGAATGGAGAAAACATTATTTGGTAACTCTTATGACACTCATATTTAAGTTGCATAGTTATGAGAATGAGGAACTGAACTGTGGACCCACATGCATGGCTTTGCAGTTAAATTTTAAATGTCAGAGACCATTCACTGATTTAACTTCCAGTGAAAACAGACAAGCAAGCCATGTAATATTACACATTTCCATAACCTAATAATAGCTCCATTAGTTTGCATTGAAGTCCCTGTAGATACTGATAATAAGCCTTAGCCTTTACTAATCCTGGATTGTTAAGCTTAAGCACAGTCCATTCATTTTTCAAGAAATATTTCTGAGGAGATTGGGAAGGAGAAAGTGAAAGAAAAACAAGCGAGAGGGTCTCCAACACTGGTCTGAGTAGAAGATCTAGCAGACCACCAATACAATCACCATCAGATAAACAGTGTTCAAAGTTTTCACCTTTGAAAGAAAATCACAATCCACTCTTGCTTTAAATCTGAAAACCTCCCCATGTGTTTCTGTCCATCCTTCCACTGTGAGAAGACAACTTAACACTATGACTCTGAGAGGATGTGTAGTCTTCAAAAAGCCTGAGAAAAGGAAACAGACAACAAAGAAGCCGCTGGTGTTCTCATAACAATGGACTGACCACCCCAGAGCCCGGACCTCAACACCATTGAATGTGTTTCAATTACTTGGATTGTGAGAAGAAGAAATGCAACCAAGGCTGAACTTGAGAGGTGAGGAAAAATATTCCAGATCCCTTTGAAAAGCTGGAAGCCAGTCTCCTGAAAAAGCATAGAAGCTGGAATAAAGTTAAAAGGTAATACTAAAAATACTGATACTGGGTTTAGTTCTGTATTTTCCTGATGAATTTTCTGTTTTGATATGAAAACAACATGTTCTTAACAACCATTATGACTGGAAAAGAAATGCATGAAACATTAGCACTGTACCGTAGATGACACACACTCTCTCTGAGAATATGATAAATGACTAGACACTCCACAGTTATCTGTGGTCACTCCTGTGACCTCTAGTACTTGCTGTAACAGGTTTCAACATGTATGTGTGCCTACATGGGAGCAGCCTTCGGTGTGCAAGAAGGAAATGAATAAGCATGAGCAGTTTGTAAGGTAATGACCTCCAGCCATATGAATACTATGACAGCATAGGGAGTATACAACTTAACAACTATGATGACAAACTATTCAGCTGTTCCGTCTATCATGACATTAGACCCTCTTTGAAACACCACCATAGGCTAAGTATTGAAGGAGGAAAAAGACCAGGCCAGTGTGAGTGTTGATGTGTTGTGTTGTTGTGTGTGTGTTAAGCAGGCCACACTTCCTCTTTTGTGGGCTACTGGCATGTACGTACATATTAGAGGAAATGAAGCGAGAGGGAAAGGAAGTGAAACTGGTCAATCGCAAGCTGACGGCTGCTGTTCTGGCCAGACGAGTGCTACAATAACACCTTATTCTGAAACAGAGCTGGAGCTCATAAGCTGGGCTGACTGCGTCATTGTATCAACACCCAAATATATCAAGATCTATAGGTCATCTACGGTTGTTTTTTTCCCACTTCGGTTCCACTTTTAATGCACCGAAAACATTCATGACCGTTCTCTAACTTCCTTAGACTGAAACAAGCTGTTTGCGCTACTGAGCCTTTAAGACTGTAAGTATATGTGAATGATCTCTGCTCTGATCGGCCACCCAGCTTCAAAAAGCAAAACATTCCTCAGTGTGAACAGACAGGGCTAAACAGCTTATGGCAGAAATATGTAAAAGCAGGTTCTCATGACATCACAAAAACAACAAAAAAGAAAAAAAAGGATGTTTTTCGTCACATTGATCCGACCGTATTGACAGCCAGTTAAGCAGCAGGGATATTTTCAGTTATGTCATTTACAGTGTCGGTTAAAACTCTGCTCGTACAACTTTCTGTAAATGCTTGAAATGACATCACATTAACAATCAAAAGACTAAAATGTGATGATTACCAAAGAAATGTTCAAAAAGGCCTCTAGTGTTTCATTTATACCACCTAAACCATGAGGCAAGAGTTAATGAGTTTTAGCCCAGATTCATAAAAGTGTTACACAACATTCTACAAAGGCAGATCTTTCTCCTGCGTCCTCTTACTAGTAATATGCTCATGATTGTACTGTCCTCTAGTGGTAGATGCACTTAGCTGCCTCAGTCCACAGAACAATTCTCAGTCACAGAAGACTGAGAGCCCATGGAGCTCTCTATCTTGTGCCCGCCTTTCATTCTCTGTTTAAAAACAACAGGTTACAAAAAACATACCTGGGAAAAACGTATTTTTTGTGAGTTCAGACAACATGTAGTAGTAGTATGAGGAAAGACTGATTGAGGGAGGGAGGAGAACTCTGAGAACTTGAGTTCTGGATCCCCACTCATAGGTGTAGCAGGACTGATGCAGGACTAAGGAACAGATGAGAGATGAAGGAGACACAGTGGTGGTGGGGATTGTGAACAGTCCGTCAGGTGAGGATGTGAATTTACAGGGCTTTAGATTGGAGGAAGGAAGGGTTACAGGCATGTTCCTCCCCCTAAACTTCTGTTATAATTACATTAAGCTACATAGTTGGACCTTGTTGTTTGTACTTGCAGTTTTTTTTTTTATCACAGTGTAAGAGAACCCTCAACAAGCCCGGCTGAGCATCTCAATACAAACTCATGCACTGCATGCTAAGAAGACTATAATCTGCCATCCAAGGGAAATGCAAACGTTTAAGCACCCCTGGCAGGGGCATTGCAAAAATCTTTACAGTGGGGTGGCCAGGTTAGACCCAGTACTTTCAGCATTGTGACAAACTACACTCTCAGAAACAAACGTATGAAACTGTCCCTGGGATGGGAACCTCAAGGGTACATCTCAATACCTTTAGTCAGGGAACATAACTGTACCGTAATCCTTTGAAACTATATTATCTAAGTTGTCTTAACCCCACACACCCTCGTCTCCAGGCTTTTTATTTTATTGTCCTGTTTTTAAACATTAGGTTATAATATGTGCTTTTGAAAAAAAATGTATTTAAGGTGCACAACTGGACCTTAAAACCACTGTTGTACCTTTGAGGGCACATTTACATTGATCATACCTTCTTGAATGAAAAATGTACCAGCAGATTCCCTTTATTTCTAATATAATAACATTCATCTGCACTTATATTAGGCTACATTATTAAAATGTACTTTAATGGTAGTTTTTTATGAACTGCCTGCTGTAAAAATGAAAAACAGCACCTGTTCTATGCTGGTCTGGTACAGGGTTAGCTTGTCACCAAGCATAGTCATACTGGTTGATCAGCATACCAGCGTCCAAAACGCAACATATCTTGGTTTTGCTGGTGATCATGTTGGCTGAGCCGCACTGTTTTTTGTAGCAATGCTGGTAAAACTTAATTTTGTTTCTAATTTTAATAAGGTGCAAAAATATTGTTCATTTTGTTCCTTGTATTATTTCTACTGCTGAATGCTGCGTCATCGGTTAAGATAATGTGATCCACAGCACTAGGTATAACTAAATAACAGTACTATATTGATGTGGAAATATATTTAAGAGCCTTTAATTGTGCTTCCCAAATGTAGAAATTCAATGTCCGCCGCTTCTTTAAGCAAAATGACCAAAACTAATGTTCAGGTTTTGACCAGCATTCACGAGTAGTGGCACAAGCCACTCCTTGGCCCGCCCATCTTTTTTCAGAAGTCCAACGGGCTGGTCAGACTCCATGCTCTGCTGATTTTCTAAATGAAATAAAGTCACGTCCTCTTCAGAGAACCTGCCTGTACATTTTTAAGCACAAGCACTGTTTATTTGATGAACAGGTAACATAAAATGTGGCCTGTGCAAAAGTTACATACAAATAAATACAAATTGTGCACTAAAATGTGCAGAAAAATGTTACCTTTATGTTTGCTCCCTCTAGAGGATGTGCTCATTTATTTTTACTTGGAACATGTAATTCAGCCAGGTGTGTTCAAATATTTGTACACGACTGTACAACAAAATATTAAAACACTAAATACCACATAAAATACAGAATTCATAAAAAATAGAGTACTTTTACTTGCCTTCAGTTAAAAACATGCATAATATGGAGTTGCAATAACATTTCTGATGGATACAAATTAATAAACGGTCAAATTAACTTGGAAAGTCATAAGTAATACACATAAGATACAAACAGTGTTCAGAGAGCACTTTCAAGCATTAGATGCTAGCATGTTTCTCAAGGAATCCCATTATTCTTGCTCTTTTCTCTCGCTTTGTTGTACAGTACCAAAGTTCAGGCTCTTTATACAGGCCTCCGACCCCCAGCTCACTCTGTCTCACTCTCGCTCTCACTGTCTCTGAGAGATTCCATTGTATCCGTGAGGCTGGGAGAGCATATGTTTGACCCACAGCGCCGGTGAATGTGGCCATCTGCTCAGGATTCCACATGATCCGGGCCCTGTGTGAGAATGCGCCGGCCTTTGTACAAACTCACTAGGCGATGTGGGAGAATCTTCCTTGCGCACAATGGGGAACAGTAAGGCACTTTAACCCTTTCCCTCACCACCCACCTTTTCAGAAGTCCAACAGGATTCCCACAGAAAAAAAAGACAACATATTGATTTTCCAACACAGCATATATCCTTATACATAACTCTCTTTACATGTGTTTTAAAGGCTGTTTGAGAAGATTGTTTTCTTTAAATTAAGCTTCACTTTGTATCTGCCTGTTTGCCCCTTAAGGCTTTAGTAGAATTCTAAGCTCAGATCGCTGAACCATCAGAAAATAAAATATACTCTGGCATCGACGTAGAACATTTTGCTGTCATGTGGCGACACGATACAGTATTTGCTCACATTTGTACCATCAATGTGTACGTGCAGTACTGTCCAAAGGCAATTACTTGAACAAAAACTCCACATAGCATCAGAATAAATACAATTTAGTAAAAAGTAAGCAGCTGAGCTGGTTAAAAGAAGCCAAGCTTGGTTCTTTGTTCCAGACATAACCTGGATTTGTTCAGTTCCATCAATAATTATCCTGATTTGACTTCTTGAAGGATTGAGTCAAACCAAGTATTTGGTGATAACTGCAGATAACACTGGGATTCCTCAAGTAGACATTTGGAAATGAGAAATAGGAAAGATTGACATACATAAAATACTCTTTGTATTCGTTATTTGCAATTATTATAATAGTATTTCTGAGCAAATAAACACTGCCTGGATACTTTATGATAACCATGTGTAGGTTTTCATGAGCTTTTCAAGCTTGCCGATTAAAGAAGCAGAAATTTCCATCAGTGGCTGTTTGCACAAAAATGTCAAAAAAAAAATGTTTAAAGGTTTTTTTTTTATAAATTAAGATGTAAACAAAGTCATTCAGAGCCACAGGATACAAGATGCTTAGCACATCAGAGTTGTTCTCAGAGACGGTGATAGGAACCAAACATCTGCCTCTGAAGCAACCCTCACAGGTGATGAATATGTAGCTTGATGCCTGAGATTTTTCTATCATAGATTTGAAGGTTTTAGACGAGCATTTTTTTTTAATCCATTCATTGTGGAGAAGTACATGCAGAGCATGATGAGGCTAAACAGCCCACAGAGAAAACTTTGAATGGATTTCCTATTTTCACTCCATCACATACATGGTGGTTCACTTTGTGGATAGTAAATAAAACGGCTATTTTTGTGTTGTAGATATCATCACCACCGTAAAGAAATCCGAAATCAAACCAAGGAACCATTTCACACCAATCCACTCTGAACGACTTCACATCTCAGCAACCAAATTAGGGAGACGCTTTCCTTTTAATGTCTAAATGGCATTTAATTTTTTTTTTTTTTTTTTTTTTTTTAAAGGTTCATCCAGAGAAACATACAAGCAGGGAGCCGAGGCAAAATAGTATGTGTATTTTTCAAGTTTACCACCAGTTTTCTCCTACAGTGTACTATTTCACATCTCGCACAACAACCGACTAAATAAATAAATAAATAAAATCAGTGAGGCAAAACTTAAGATGCTTTATGCGAGCAATCAAAGCAGCAGTATTCATAAAGCCTCAGAGTATTAGTACTGATCTAGGAACCATTTGTCAGCAAAATACAAAGGAATTCAATTGTAGATCAACACTCCTACTCGGAGCCTGATGAATGGGGGTTCAGCGCACAGCTAGAGACCATTAGATGCAACTTAGACAATGCAAAACTGAAGTTCCCCCAATCCCATATTTTTGGGCCACAGGAAATGCTCTCAAAGTAGTTCTCTCTGCCAGTTGTGCCTTTTATGTAGAGAACAAATGTGTAAATGACACTGTAGTTAGGCCATGCATCAGCAAGCCCTTAGATGCAGCTAGGAGAGGTGGGAGGGAGAGCAAACTTCAATGAAACAAAAGCATCATTTCCATACCAGATTAGATCAGCCAACCCTGCAACCCCCCACCTCGCATTAAGAATAACAAAGGGCATCCACAGCAACCTCACAGAAGGGTGTCGTTCAGCCTCAGAGCCATACAGCCACTGGGACATATCCGTGAATCAACTATGGGGCTTGAAAACTCAACATGCTAAAACTGACCTTAATGCCACCCGATCCTATAAAAATAAAAAGCTCAATTATTTGGGCTTTGGAAATACTTTCATGACTCCATCACTACTCACCTTTGTGATAAGTGAGGATACATGCACTGCAACACGTATCAAAAGCTAGTACTCCGAAAACAAGGCACAAAAACTACAAACAGTTTTAAAAAGGTTTATTTTCAGTACAAAAAACTGCAGGAGAAAAAAAAAATCTCAATATATTAAACTTAATAGAAAACGTTATGAAACATGTTTTCTATAAATACAATAAAATAAATAAAAAAAATGAAAGTTGCTACAGATTGGTCATCTACACTACATCTTACAACACGAAAGCCTTGAAGGGCATCAGATACAAAAAGGTACCCAGAACCATCTAGGCTATGAAATGATCCAATGAAAAAGTGGGGGAATGAGAAAGAAAAAAAGTCCTAAAGTCTCACACACAAACCTGCTTAATAATACAATACCACAAGATCTAAAAGGTCAAGAAAACCTATAGAATACCAAATATCTAGCTGGAAATTTCCAGAAGCCAGCTAACAAAGTCACTAACCTTAGGTCTGGAAACGAACCAAACAAATCATTAAAGGAGAAGGAACGACTCTTAGGTCCAAAAACTCTCTGCTGCTCAACAGTACTTGATGAACAACTTCTGTAAACACTTTTCTAAATGCAGCAGTCTGTGGAAGAAACCTGTATGAAAACAGTGGTGCATGGACATTAAGAGAAAGAACCTCATCTTGATACTTAAGACAACATTGAATCTACTGAACATTTGCATGAAAAGGCTAAAGAATGTCATAACTTCTCTTTGGCTTTTTTTTTTTTTATATAATCCCTTTGAAAGCTTATTCATTTAAATATTTTGCTTAAATACTCCCAACTCTATAACTGGCGTCTCACTCAAAGGCCCAGGCTGCAACTAGCCAAATCACATTCTTCTCTTTTTCACTTAAGAAAAAATATATCACACTGTGATTGCTGTAAATAAAAGCATGAGAAAAAAAAAAAAAAAAAAATCCTTCTTTGCTTCATGGTCGAGTTTAAGACGTTCAATCTTTGCAGCCGATTGTACAAGAATGAGCCTTCGTTTGAAGCTTAGCTAGAAAACATCAAGTATTCGCACATAAAGTATACCACAGTATACAGTTCAGTCCTCGTGATGCTCTTCTACATGAAGAAGCTTGCACTGCTGACGCTGCCCTCGCTGCAGAAGCCGTCATCAGGTACTGACAGTTGGCTGAAGATTGGAAGCCTCCTGCACGCACCATCAAAAGCAGAAGAGGAATCAGAGCCACTCAGGCTGCTGGCTGAGCTGCTGCAACCTCCTTCGTGGTCAGACAGGGAGGTGAGAGATAGGCTTCTGGAGCCCAGAGAGACCCCGCAAGTCGGGCTCCGTCTCGGGCACCCTTCTGGCTGGCTGGGTACAATCTGGGAGGACGACTGTGTGGGGGTCTGTTCTCCGTGGGAGCACCCAGAGTCAGGAGAAGGCAGAAACTGGGGCATGGACTCCCAACCCTGGTCCATGCTGGACCCTGGGCTGAACTCCGGGAAGGCCAGGTTCAGCAGATCGGAAAGGGTGGTTGATGCTGGGGGCGAAGCTGAGGAGGCTGAAGGAACCCAGAAAAGCGAGGACTGGGCAAGCGGAGGCTCCAAGGGCTGGAAAGCAGATGGAAAGCCAGGGAAGCTAAAGCTATGCTTAAGTAAGGGTGGACGCTGGGTGGCTGCAACAGAGGCCTGGGGCTGGGGTTGGGGCCGGGGCCGGGGCCAGGCATGCGCATGTGCATGGTCATCCTCATTGTTGTGCACAAAGTGGCAGCGAATGCCATAGGGGCAAAAGCCAATTGAGTGGAAGGTGCGGCACAGTTCCGTCTTGTATTTGGGATGCCGGTTGATGTCCTGCAGCTCTTCGGCTCCGTGTGCAAACTGGCATTTGATGCCGTACTTGCACATACCACTTTCAGTGAAGGTGCGACACAGTTCAGTCTTATAGCGCGATGAGGTGGTGGTAGCAGCAGTAGAGAGGGAAGGCGCAGAGGTGGGAAGGGACACCGTGCTCGACATGGCCACAGGCTTGTCAAGAATGGGCTTGATGGACGCCCAACCCAGCCCCCGTGTGTCACCTTCCACCATGCTGATGGCACGCTCGGACCAGAAAGCCATCTTGTTCCACCTTGACGACGTCGATGTTTCTTTGTGCTGTGCCCAGTTATGTGAAGCCAATGACCTCGCCTCTGAAATGGTCCCAGATGAGGAAGCAAGAGGGCAAGAGTTTCCCAGCTTTTTATATCCACCTCCAGATGCTGGGAGTGCCAAAGAGTTTGGTGGCTCTCTGATATCTAGACCCAAAAGTTGCTGTAGGCAAAGAGAAAGGAGACTGTTAGCTAGAACACAAAAGGCTGAAAAGCCAGCTTTTAACATGGTATTAATTAATGTGTGTAATGTAATGTGTCTAACTCTGAAGAATTAAATGCCTCTATGAGCTACGCCACCGTAGCCCATCCAAGGGATGGATGATTTGGAAAGAATCATGATATTCAAGACATTTTCATGGTACACAATAGGCATCAAAATATAACCTATTTTTTTCTGAGAATCACCAAGTTGGAACAGACAAATAACCGTAGTGCCACAAATAAAACCACTATAAAAACAATAAATAAACTGCACTGCACTAAATCCAACTAGACCCAATTATGCCGACTTTGTAATAAAGTCCTGATGATATCCACAACACGCTGAGAAAACCATCCTGGTAATTTATCACGATAACAATAAAATACAGTCAACCCAACAGTGACACAGGGTTAAAATGATTAAGAAGTGTGGCCTGCTGATGGCAGAGACACTGCTCGCAAATACTTTTGAGAAGGTTGTGGCCTACATGTACAGTCAGTCATCAGGAGGGGAAACAAATAAAATAGAATTAAAAAAAAAAAAAAAAACCTTACCATTACAGAGAATCCATACAAAAAAAAAAAATTAGACAGGTTCACTGGTTGGATTGCATTGCAAATAAATTGCGTTGTGCACATCACAACCTCCTGGTTCCCCATGACCGCCACTGTAACGTTAAAGGAACCCAAGTCTTGCGTTTCTTTACAAAGCACCATTTCGTTTCACACCCAGGCTTAGACCCCAACGACTGAACTGAAGGTGTAGAAATATCAATAAAATACACACTTAACGCTAACAGGCAGCTCCGCGGGTCCACTGGCACTTCATAGACAGCCTAGTCATATGGACCAGCACCGCGGCGCGCACACAGCCAGGCCATCGGTTCCCACGGCCCACAACAGATTTCCTCATCACCTTCAGCAAATACAGAGCAGCCGGCGACACTGCGAGCTACAGGTAGTTACGCTGCACACCTCAAGTAAAGAGCTAGCGAAGTTAACGCGCACACCTCAGAGCTTTCTTGGCGTCGAGCCGCGTCGCGTCCAAGTTGTTTACTTTCAAAATGCAGGCAGACGTTCAAATATTGATCCTCTGAACCAAAACCGTAAAGGCGACTCCAAACGCCTCACATTTCCCGGACGGTTCAGGGCGGATTAAAGAGGCTTACGAGCTGCATTAGTCAGTTTCACAACTTTTTATAGCCCAAAACGACCCTCGGTTTCATTCCGAAGCCGTGGCCCGCTGTGCCCTCGCTGCGAGTAACCAGCGGTAACCTAACCGAGGTTAGCTAACCTAACGTAGCGGTGCACAGCTGCCAGCAGCGCCGGCTCGCTAGCGGGACCACCGGACGGTCCGGAGCCGCTAGTCAACACCACAGACGCCGGGGTCGTGCACGAAGTTAGCCTCGAGTTTAAAACGAGTTAACCGTCGACTCCCATGTAGCCCAGGTCCGCGAAGAGCGCACGCGTCAAAAAGTTCACAAACGCACAGCTGCCGCCGAGCTCTCGTCACCTTACCTTGCATAAAACGTCGTCCACATCGACGAACTGGTTGAATGCGTATGACGGCATGTCGGACCGCGCCAGAGGACGATGCTCTCCGCCAGCTCTGAGCTGCTTCCCAAACTTCCCTCCTGGACTTGAAAGTTTCAGGCAGAGCCACGTGTGGTTTTTGAAGCGGTCCCACGGTCACACCCCCCCCCTCCTCCTCCTCCTCCTCCTCCGCACCCCTGCGTCCACGCCCACTGCCCGTGACGTCACCGACGCCGTGAGCACGCTGGACTGCCATTATTTTTGTCCAGAGCATGGCCGTTTCACCTTTTTGTGCGAAAAACAGCTTTGAGGAATGTTTTTTTCTTTAGGTGCAAATCCCATCAGTTCAAAACGCGATATCGCCAACCTTTCTCATTATGCGATCACTAATATTTCACTTCTTTTAAAAATTGTTTTAAGTCACTTTATCTGGTGACGATCCACGTCGACATTTTTATCCATTATTATTCCACTGGCATCTAAATGAGCTTGTTGCAAGCAAAATGGTCTGCCACTAGAATACGGCTTAAGTTTCTCTAGATATTAGAAACGAATTAAAACAAGCAACACACATCTAAAAATAAGAAATATTGATATACTGACTAGATTTAAGATGTTTTCACATGCACGGACCTGTTTTTGCAGCGTATGTATTGTGTGAAGGCAAGCATTGCACATCCTTGATGCAGGGCTGACAGTCATTATACACGGTTTGTGTTGAAATTGAATAATTCGGGTATTGTAGGACTTCATGTAACACTGAGCACGCATGCTGTAGGCCCTGCATGATAAAGTGGCTATTTTATTCAATTTCTCACTGAAACTTCGTTTTGTAAATTCATTTGTCTGTTTGCAGTGCGTGTTTACTTGTTTACTAAGAGTATTCTAGAAAGTATCAGCTGCAATTGGAATAAACATGTGCTTCAATATCTGATGGCCTATAATAGGTGAATCCCTCCAGTGCAATGTGATTACAAGGAGGCACTGCATGACGTGTGATGGTATCTGAATCAAATCAGCAGATAAATGCTTAAAAATGATCAGTGTTGAACAGATGTTAGATTTTTAAATAGATTTTAGTGATATTTCAAACCAGTGTATTTAGTGAACTCCAGAAGAGCAGAACATTCAGGTGATGCTGGTTTACTGTGCTAAAATATCTGCATTTTATTCATTTTGCCGCTCATACAAATAATGTATTGTGTCTCCATAACTCTCACCCAGGCAGATTTAGTCCCAGTTTATACACTTTATGTATGTTTGTATCAGCATCAGCAGATATGTACGTGAATATTATCAGATATTGTACTCAGTCTACTATTGCTGTGCTGGTGCAGACCTAGTGTCTCCTCTAAAACGTGGAACCCAGGGAGAAAGAAAGTCGCAATGCTGTTTGGTCTGATTCTTAAGATGCCTTACCACCCTGGTGTTGTCTAAACCAGAGCCGACAAACTCCAGAGAGCCTTTGATATGACCTGGGGAAGGTGCTGAAAGTTGCACCAGCAGGTTAGGGAGCTGACATTAAAGGCGTTTTATGTGCCTTGTCCTGGTGGAAGCAGACAAGGACGCTGCAGTCCCGCTGTGATAGGAGACGAAGCTGGTTCCATGTGTCAGTGCCAGGTCTGAGGACAGGCTGGCAGAGACATGATAGTGAAACAAATGTTAAAAAACAAAATAAAGCATGCAGGCAGAAGCGCCTGCCCCGTCTTTCTTCAAGCAATCTGATTCTGCAGCTAACAAATAGACTATTTGTTCATATGTGTCTCCCACAAAACACAATTGTAATCATGTAAATACAACCTGTGCTCCAGTTCTGAAACGTACTGAAAAATGAGCTGTGAATGACTTCTTCACCTACCAGTCTCCATTTACTGGTCCTCCCTCCACAGGTTTTCAAGTACTTTGTATAGACACGTACACAGAGGACGCATATTGGAGACTGTAATTTTACCCTCTTTGCCTTGAAGTGCCCTACACTAACAAGGTTTGCCCCATTGTTCCCCAAAACAGACAAAAGAAAGAGGGTTAGACCAGGCCAAGACATCAGCTTACAGAGGACTTGTTGAAACATAAGAGTTCTTTTATTAGAAACCGGCTTAACTCAATCTGAACCACCTCCAAACCTTCTGTAACTTGATCTCAGCTAAGGAAATATCTAAAGTGAAAAGTTAACCTGTATTTAATCTGTGTATTGTGAAAAAGTTCATTTCCACAACAAACCAGACAGGAAGACTCACTAAAATGTCTCTCTTTTAAGGCTCTTCAACACCAGCCTATTGAAGAACTCAACCATAAGAGCTTTAAACAATGACTAACAACCTGATTAAATTTTAGCAGATTCCCTTAGCAGCCTCATGCACTATCGTTCAAAAGTTTGGAACCACTTGCCTTCTTAACAACTTTCTTCTTACTGTATATTCTTCTTACTGTATACATATATATAATTATTACAAACTAGTCACCAAAAGGTCGTTTTGGATGTTTTCTTAGATCTGTGAACAAAAAGTGGATACAATGGTAAAAATATATACCATATTAATCTACTTACATTCATTTCTTTGTCATTATCTGTCTTTTCACTTTCTTTCCACTTTTGAGATATGATGAATTCTGCATGTTTATTTTATTGGAACTTGATTCTCAGTCACTTTACAATCTGTGTTTACAGCTACCTAGTATCCTACTTATTATCTGAAAGCTGTTGGGTTTTGAACAACACTGTGTCTTTCATTTGACATCCTTGAATTACAAGTTGTACATACCAAATGCTGGGCAATAAGGCAAATTGTAAGCTACAGAATCCACAACTGTAGTTTCTTGTCATTTTTTTTTTTTGCTGGTTTGTTTTCTATCTTAAAGGATTTCTACCTTGCTCTCACAAATATTTGCATTGTTTCCACAAAATCATTAAATAAGCTAATAGGAAATTATACTATCTAACATGAATATTCACCAAACGGTGGAGACTTGCACTTTGAACGTCCTTTCCAACTACTAGAAGGCCCCTTTGCATCTTGCATTTGGTAGTTTGGTTTTGGCTAGAGGAGCATTGACTGCCTATATTGTTGGATGCTAGGTTGTTGTTATTCAGGGAAGCGAGGGCAGGGTGTGTGGTTAGGGGAGGTGCAGGGTAACAGTGGGATATGTGTGTGTGTGTGTACCTCCTCCACTGATTGAGCAAAAGGGTTTTAGAGCATAATGAGTAAAAAGTTCTTGGGCTAACAATGCTCCCACCCCCCCTCAAGGGGGAGAGTGCAGGGTTTTTCGTTCGAGTGGGGGAAGGGGTGATTGTTTAGGGAAAGAGTGAAGATGGCTGAAGGCCCTCTCTGCTCTAATCCTTAATCACAACAGTGTCATGGGGCAAAGAGGAATGCCGCCCTAAAATACAACCCCCACAAAAAATCACTCATCCTAAATGACTGCACAGACAAACCCCAGAGCGCCTGTCGCTCTGTGAGCGTGAGTGTGAAGGAACGCCTACCAGGCCCATAATTACAATCGTTAATAGGGTTCTAGAAATCAAGGATCTTTGTCTTATTAGAAGCAGCAACTTCCACCAACTAATCATCTTGTTTTTTAAAGTTCTCAACTTCAGAATAAGGTCATATCTTCAACAAATGCATTTACGTTCCACCTGCATCCATTCACGTTTACCACATTGTGACATTCCTGAGCTGTAAATGTTCCAAGAATGAATTTGCCACAAATTACAATGGTTAAAGCAATGATTCACAAAGGAAAAAAAAACAATTCAAACAATTTTCCGTATCCCAGACATGATCAATCAGCCATAACATGTTTGGTGTCTGGAATTTGCGTATTTAGTTTTGCAACGGAGCTCCAAAGCTAAAAGAATAGAAGTCTGAATCACTGGGAAAATTTGGGTGACGTTAGCCCAGTCTTACAGGATGCCCTAAGCCCTGCAGTCATTCATACTTTGGTGACATCGACAAGATGTAGACATATAGGGCAAGAGTCCTCAAAGGTGCTTGGTTTAAAAGTAAAATTGGGATAGACTCGTGACTCGTGCAATGTACAGGTTCTAAATGTCATTTCAGTCAAACTCTGAGCTCAATCTCCTCTGATTGGCCCTCACCTATAATCTATATCTCATAGAATTTGGGTAATAAGCTACTGCTGAGCCCGCACCATTGCAGTCAGAGGCACTACTGAGAACTCTTCTGAATGGCAAAATGAGAAATGGGACACCCTAGAGTCTCTCACTTCTTGCATGCATGCATAGTTGCGGACCATTTTGCAGAATTAGCTTGAACTGCGGTCACACAGTAAAGCAAAACTTTAAAAAAAGCAATTAAGTATTCAGACTGTAGATCTTTGCAAGAGTAATGTAAAAAGAAAAACTTCAAAAAATGCTCTCTTATTGTTTTATGCCATCATGAATGGGCCATTACTGTAGCCACACCCTTGCATTTTAGAGCAGGAAGTAAGACTGCATGCCTGTCCATCATGTGAGCAGTAAGATCTCATTATTTTGAGGTAAATGTGTCCCAAGGTCTGGAAATCAGGGTGTTACTTTAAGAATTATCACTCCCAAACTGTAAACTGTTTTATGTTTAATGAACAATATTAGGACTTCATGAGTTCAAAGTTGTGTTTGTGAGTCTTGTACTGGCTAGCGTGTTTGAGTTCGGCTCAAAAGTAGTTAAAATTGTCCCTACTGAAACAATCACTGCCAAAACAGTCACTACCAAAACATTTGGTGAAGTTTCAGTAGTGTTATTATTGTTTTGGTAGCAAACAAATGGACTGTTCGATCGTTTGTTTTAAGGCATAGGGTCATTCAACACAAAAGAATTTTACTTTCAAGTCCAAGTGAGTTAAAAATCTGAAATGGGCAAAACTAAAAAGCAGAATTTAAACATCAGACATATCTTGACAATCCAAGCACCTAGAGAATTCTATCAATATCTTTCAGATCAAGTGTTACAACTGTAAATAAAGGTTAAAATAATTGATCCACTGTCTTCCCTAAACATTATCATACAATTGGCACATAATCATATAACTTTTCAATTAACAATATTATTGCATTTTCAATGTGCTCGATTTCAGAATGAGGTCAAATGTCCTACAAATACATTTGCATACAATCTAAATCCATTCTTATGTACTGCATTGTGACATTCCATGGCTAATGATCTGTAAACATCCGAGGAATGTTTTCAAGTAACTTTGGTTGAAAATATTAGTCATGGGAGGTTAGGGAACCAGCCCTGTGACCGGAAGGTTGCCATTTCGATCCATGACTGAAGTGCCCTTGAGCAAGGCACCTAACCCCCAATTGCTCCCCAGGCGCCATGGATAGGGCTGCCCACTGCTCCGGGCAAGCAGTGTGTGTGTGTTCACTAGCGTGCATGTATGTGGGTGTTTCACTGCACGGATGGGTTAAATGCGGAGGTCTAATTTCACAGTGTGCAAACACAGAGACAGATGCTGTTGACAGATTAGTAATAGGGTCCCAGAAATATGTTATAGCATTAACTTACAACTTTTTCATTTAAGATTTCACTTCAGAATGAGGTCATTAACTCAACAAGTGCCTTCGCATACCATCCAGATCCTTTCATGAATACTGCATGATGACATTCCATTGCAAATCATGTGTAAACATTCAGAGAATGATGTCAATCAAGTTTAAATGGACACTGCAACTGCACAGGCCTTGTCTTGTAAATAGGAAAACATTGCCAAATGTAAAAAAAAAGAACAAAACTGTCTGATCACAAAACAAATCAGGACAATGCAGATTTGCCTCCTTTAGCAGTCACTATCCCATAACTGAACATGAAAAAGATATTTCACACTTGATTCACACAACTGTTCTTATGCTAATGAGGAGAGTGTAGAAGAACTGCATGAGAAAGGCACATGAGTGAAATGACAAAGGCTTTTCAATAGACTTTTTACATTCCACACATGGACAAAAAGGACTTGAGCATATGATTCATGTCTCTGGTAACTTTTGATGACCTGCATTGTCATATGAGTAACCTTTTCACATGCCCTGCATACGCTGATGTCCAAGTAGTCTGCTTCAGAAAAACAATGATGGCTAATAAAACAGTTAGATTTTTTTTTCTTATGTAAATGCTCACAACACTGTTAGACATTTTAACACATTAAAGTTCATTCATGTTAAGAAAGATGGTCACAGATGAAAATCCTCAGCAATCCTGTTCTCAAAACATCAGCCTTCAGACCGTGAATGGCTAGTTCTCATTATGGCAGGTCATTCATCTCTTCTTTGCATTTAAAGTGATTTGATATGACTTGTAGTCCTTTTCCCAGCCTTTTGTAATACATCTCAATTGTGTCTGACCGGAGAAATGTACGTTGCTGCTGCTTCTCAGGCATGGAGAAGCTAATTAGCTTGCTATTTTAGCGTGCTAATTAGCTATTTTGTTCTTTTTGGCCTGAATGCACATAAAGCATGTATAAAATGCTACACTGACCTACACAGAGGTGAGTAGAGAAGCCTAAACCTATACTAAATGTAAAAGTACTGTTACTTCAGTGAGACATGGCCTTAAGTTTTAGAAAAATTAGGCTAGCAAACAACAACTTGAGTAGTCCAGGTTAAAATAGCATCAGGTCAAAAACTCAAGTTCCCCTGAGCAGTAGAGCTTCTCAGTGTATACATCATCTATAAACATAGTCTTTGGTGCTATTGTTCTCTTTTTGTGATTTTGGTCTAAAATAAAGGCTAAATATGTTAAGTGGGAGGTGCAACAGCAAAGCAGCAAAATCAAGAGAAAGAAAATGAGTTACACAAAGTGAATGACTAAAATGATGAGAGTAGATTATTTTCCAGAAATATACTTGAGTACATGGCATGAGTCAAAGTGTCATTAGAAAATAGTTGCATTACATTACATTGCAGCTTATAACTGAGCGAATGTGTCATTAGTGCCCACTTTAGGACCTCAACATACGAGTGTCTCCGTTTGTGCACCCATTTACTGTGGTACAAAATTCAAGTCTTGATTGCTTTTCAAGGCATTCTTAATGCCACAGAACAGATGTCTTTTGTCATTCAGGCTGTATGTCATTCGTAAACGGATGGTCTGTGAGCTAGCAAGCAGTCAGTAGTGATATAGTAGAGTGTGTTTAGCCTTTTGGACTGGAGTAGGAGCATCAATCTCTCAGGCCCTGACACAGTGAGGAGCAGTTGATGTGGTGGCACTTAGACAATTCAAAACGATCTGCTCTTATGATGACCTGAAAGGTAAACCTTCCACATTGCCCTGCCTTGACCTGGAGGTTAAGTGTCTGAGTGAATGTGTGTGTGTTTGTGTTCAAGGATTGAAAGCGTATGTTTAGGAGATAGGGGCCAGCAATCCTAGTCCTGGGGGCAACAGGTGTGAAGTTACCTTAAAGGAAACAAAGTGTCCGAAGACCCAGGCAAGTCCTCACAGAACAGCCATGCACATGCAATAAACACTAAGACAATGGCTGGCCACTCAGAACTGTCAGACTATCCTGAATAAGTCCCTCACTGGTCAGTAAATTTGCAACTTGTCTAGTTACAGTATAATTTGTTGCTGAAACTGTATTGACATTAAACATTCTCTTACGACTGAATAATAATTCCCGCATGGAGCTAATTATGATTCTAATTATGATTATAATGATTCTGGAAAGCTACTAAAATAGTAGTTCAACATTCTAGTTAGAGCAACACAGCATGGACAAAACAGCATACAGTAAAATTGCTACACCTTGCGTCTGCAACATACCAAAGATATCATTGAATATTCTAGGATTTATTTCATTCACAGAAGTGAAAGTTTTAGAATTTTGAAAAAAACTAAAACAAAGAAAAGTTATGAGAAGTAAAATTAAGAAATATTCAAGAATCTGCACTATTTACTAGACTTTAGTAGTACTAATGCAGTTTAAGAAGCAGTTTGTTGCATTGGGGTGTATTCAAGTCTGCTGTGTTTTTGGAAATCACCTGAGAAATAATCTTAAAAACACTATACATTTCATGGTCATATGCAAATATTTGGGCACCCCTTGTCAAATGACATGGACATGTTTACATTACATTATGTTTTGTTCATTTAAAGTGTTAAAGTGAAAATCAGTTAACGCATCCTCTTCTGCACATTTTAATGCACACTTCCTATTTATTCGTTGAATTTAACAAGTGGCCCGTGGAAAAATTCTGGTATTTATTTAGAAAATTAAGTTTAACCATCCTTTAGTTTTTCAGTCTTATTTCTTTGATGGAAGCACGCTTTCAGATGACTCGCTGCTGGATTTGGTCTATTCATCAGAGGCTTTTGTGCAAAGTTGTGGGGTACTTGTGTGGGTTTGAACTGTATGCAGTCATTAAAACAGGGCCTAATACTTAATACTAATTCTGACACCCATGAAAATATTTAAAAGATTCTACTTTTCACTGAAATTAATTTGGTGAAAATTCAATTTGTAGTGAAAAGCTTTGTATTAACTTTGAAAGGAAAGTGACATAGAAGGCTTTTCATAAGTGGCTCATCAGATCTACTCAAAAAATCACTTTATGAGGTAAATTTTTTTTTTAAATAAATCTGATGAGACACTTTTTACAGTGTAGTTTAAGACTGGCCTGAACTATTTTTGGCATAAATAATTAACATTTGGATCACGTGAATGCAATGATTAACCAAAACACCTTAAGAACACTTGTGGTCAGGATGCTCACTGCAGAAAACAAAACACTATACCAAACAATATAGCCTCTAGTTTAGCAAAATTACAGTCTTTCTGTAATATCAGTACCCCCAAGACCAGTGTCACAATAGCAGTCAAGTAACAATATGCTGTGTAACCCCACATTTACAGCAAGCAGGAATTTAACCAGACCAGTAAAACACTGGACTATCAAATCACATGTATTTCTTTAGCACAAAGCAGTGTCACAGAATCCCAGAAAAGACAAATGTTTTAACATGAGTGTAAAAACCCCCAGGTGAGCAAGCCGGGGGCAACAGTGGCAAAGAAAAAGTCCCTCAGAGCTGAGGAAGAAACCTTGGGAGGAACCCAGGCTAACAAGGGGGGACCCACCCTCCTCTGGTCGAGCTACCTACAAATGATTATACTACTATTATTAATAGCAGTAGTATTAGTAGTAGAAATAGCTGGGAGTCTATGAAAACTTCAGTGAGGGGGGGCAGCTAGTCCAAGGCAGGTGGCAGTAGCTGGGGTGTGGGCAGCTGGTCTAAAACAGGTAGCAGGAGGGCTCGACAGTCCTTCAGTGTCCGGCCGGACATGTGGGCAGTCGTTTACTCGGTAAAAGGCAGGGAGATGGAATTAGTTTTGTTCTGTTTGTTTATATGTAAAACAGGGAATGTGAACATTTCCAGAGTGTGGCTAACGACTCCGGCAGATCTGACTATAACAGCTAAACTAGAAAGAGAGAACCAGAAAGACACACAGACACGAGAGCACCATGAAACAGTTTGGCATCCCTCCACTGTCCACAAACCTGAGTGACCGCGTTCGAGCAGCGGGACGACAGCACCAGCGTCTCAGTTTACTATAATTCCCTGTGTCCATGGACCCCTGGATCTGCTGCCTTTTTCTAAGGGAGAACATTAACTACCAAAAGCTAAGCTGAACAGGAGAGTTTTCAGCCTAGATTTGAAGATTGCGACTGATTCTGAGTCCTGGACATTTTCTGGAAGATCATTCCAGAGTTTGGGGGCTTTATAAGAAAAAGCTCTTCCCCATCTGCAAACTTATGAATTCTAGGAACTATTGATAGATAGATAGATGAATCTGAATCAATTATGACACCAAGATTTTTTGCTGCTGAGCCAGGTGTAACTGAAAAGTCGGCGAGATTTAAAATTAAATCTTTTTCATATATATGGTTATAATTTTCATATATATGGTTCTTATATAGATATGAACTAAGTTGTTGGGCCACAGCCTTTTCTAAAATCTTAGATATGAATGGTTGTGGTTTCTTGATCAGAGGCTAAGGGATGAGTTTACTATAGATAAAAGAGGGTTTATAATAACTGGCAGTACTTCTTTGAGTAATTTTGAGGGGAATTGCATCAAGTGTTCAGGTTGTGCAATTTGCAGAGGAGATAATCTTCTCTAGTTCTAGCTGTGGGAGTGGGTAAAAAGTTTCCAGCCTTTCTTCTACAGCTGTATTTTGATTTATATCAGCCACGTCAGATGACAGCCAAGTTGGATTTAACACTGTGGGTTGAATTTGTCTAATATTTTCAATTTTATTACTAAAGAAGTCCAAAAAACTTCACTGGTGAGAGTTGCCGGAAAGGTGTCACATTGTTTCTGATTAATATCTGGGGTATTTTGGTAGATTACACAGACTCCACCTCCCTTGCCTGATAATCTTGGCCTATGTACATAATCATAGCCTACAGCGGTGGCTTCATTTAGTGCTGAATATTGATCTGGTCTAACCCACGTTTCAGTAGGACAGAAAATGTCAAATTTATGATCTCTTTCATTTACAATGACTGCTTTTGAGTTTAGTGATCTTATAACCCAAACTTTAGATCTGAGGTGTTGGTGCTATCATCTGAATACGGATATATATTGATTAGGTTTTTTAAACGGGCTGATTGAGTTTCTCTACGATTAAACTTAGTTTTAATTCGGGGGCAAAGACACAGTCTCAATAAAATTCAAACGGGTCATGTCCCTAATGTTGTTGACAAGAATAATGTCAAAGCATATGGGGCAGTCATGGGCTGGAGGTTAGGGAACAATCCCCAGAGCCGACAATACATAAGTCCTTGAGCAAGACCCCTAACCCCCAACTGCTCCTTGGGTGCTGTCGATAGGGCTGCCCACCACTCTGGGCAAGTATGCTCACTGCCCTCTAGTGTGTGAGTGTGTGTGTTCACTAGTGCGTGTGTAGTGTTTCACTTCGCTTATGGGTTAAATGCGGAGGTCAAATTTCCCCATTGTGGGACTAATAAGGGTCACTTAATAAAAAAAAAGTGGAGAAACTGTCTGCCAGCACATTTGACGCAGTTAGGTAGTGTGAAAAGGGGGGTAATTAAGTGCACTCATCTAAATGGATGATCCACTTTCAATGAAAGGTTAGAAATGAACATAATCGAGTAAGAGTGTCATACTGACCTCAAATGCATTAAAGCCTTTACAAATTATAGCATTAGAAACCATGCAGGCTTGTAGGCAGTAGTTTTGCTTGGATGTGCACCACTAAGTTAACATCTGCCTCTCGGTGCAGGAGAATTGTTCAAATGCAAGGCAAAGCATTTCCCTAAGTGGAACAGTGGTACTGTGCAAAAGTTTTTGGCCACCTGAGAAAATGATGAAATTATGTTTATTCAGACACTGTTTGTTTGCTAAGAAAATCTGTGTTTATTCAAGCAGTAAATATTGATTTTCTCAGGTTTTCATTCTAGACCAGCAGAAGCTGACCTGTTTCCACATTTTTAATTAGATGGTCAATCTTCAAACAGTTGATCAGGTGTGCTTCCACTTTGTTTGGAATGAAATCCTGCTTTGCACTAGGACACCCCTAGCCTAGACAAACAGTTTGAAGCTATTCTCTGGTCAAAAACCTTGGTATTTTCCTTCAATATAAACTTTGAAGTTCCACAAAAAATGTGCCTATTTTTTCTCGTAACTCTGGTTAGAGGTCAGTGTTTAAGGGCTAAATAGGATGTGGGCCTGTACAAGAGGCAGGAGCCATTGTTTCTGGAAGTTAACATTTAATTAAAATCATTGGAGCCTCTAAACCACCTAGCTGTTAATAATAAAATAAAAGTACAAGAGTTATTAATGATTACACATGACTATGAGTGTTTTATTGCTTTAATACAATAGTTTTACAAAGTGAAAAAAGTTACAGCAACAAAAATGATTTCCTAAACATTATTTCACATGTACTACATGTCCAAAAGAAAGTAGACACCTGTATACCTGGCAGTTGTTCTGATATCAGATAGGAACCTTGTCCCACTTTGCTGCAGTAACAGCCTCTACTCTTCTGGCAAGGCTTTACACTAGCTGTTGGAACATGTTATGCACTATATTGATTCGACAAAGAGGCTTTGTCAGTGTGCTGACAGACTATGGGAGCAGCATAGCGTTGCCAGCAGAGCAGCACAGCCTGGTGCAGTGACATGTAAAGTGCAGTGCTCAACCAAGGACACCCAGTCAGTCCTAGGATTTGAACTTTCTTTTAAACCTTCTGAGTCATCTCTCCTACCACTAGGCTAATGGCCACCCCTGAGCATTTGATTTGACCCACAAGAGCATTAGTGAGGTCAAATACTGATGTTGGATGATTAGGTTCACAAATGCCACTCCAACTCATCTCAAAGGTTCTAGCAGAGGCTTGGCATCAGGCGTGGTGACCTTACTCTCATGAGTGGCTGCTCCACAGCAACCCATTTCCAAAAGAATGGGATGCTGTGGGTCACAAATGCCACTCCAGTGAGTTATGCTGAAGGCCTGTGTCAGCAACTGACACACTTCAAAATAGTTGAATTCACTAATGAGAAGAGGCTTCATGGTTTCTGATATTCAGTATATATATTTTTCATAGGGGCAATTTCTTCAGCAGCTTACAGTAAAGCAAATACGTTGTTACACTAAAACTTACTTGACTTCATTTAAATGTGTACATTGGTTCTACATGAACAAAATATGTTACATCAACACAGTTTGTTCTTTCACTTCATTTATTTTTGAAAGAACTGAGTTGATGTACTCGTGTGGAAATGATTTATACATTTGAATCAAGTAAAGTCAGTGCATTTTTTCAGTGTATTAAAAAATGAATTATTATGATATAATTCAGGTATTGTTTGGCAAATTATGGACTACATGGCAGTAGACTAAAGCAGAAAAACAAAAATTGCACATTTTACCTGTCTGAATGGTGAAAACCTAAAACTATGCGCTGCATGTTCTTCTAAACCAGAGGAACCCTGAATTCCTTTCCAAAGCAGAAGGAATAGTGGACGGGTTTTTATTATTATTTAAAGCCCTGCTCCCACAGGAAGTCTCTTAGGGCTGCATATTGTGCACAGCACTCAAGCTCACTCCCCACCGAAGGTCCAATCTCATCCTGCATTGGACAGATTTGCTTTCAAAGTCTACTCCTGCTGGCCCCCTTTATGGTCGGCTCTTTAATGGCTATTCAGAAGCATGGAAATGTGTACTTATATGGGATAGGTGGGTGTGTAGGGTAAAGGATGGGGGGTGATAGGTGGGTGGACAGACTAAAGAGGGGGGAATGGAAAATGACACCCCCCCTCATACGCAGTGTCCCATTGAGGGTGTGCTTGGGTATTGCACGGTTACAACGTTTAAGTGCCTGGAGCTGTTTGGCTGCAGCGGAACATCTGCTTGCTGTAAAGGAATGGATATTTAACCACCACCCCTGAAACGCAACTTACACACATACATTTGCTTTTATACAATGTCAAGACATGGAGTCTCCACTCTTATAAAGAGAAGAGTTCGTTGAACCATTGCAAAGTTTCTAGACCGATTTAAGGGTAATTTCTAGAACCTTTACATTATGTGATAGTTATTCAAAATGGGTTACAAAGATGGCTCTTTAAGGAACTTCCATTGAAAGAAATTTATGAGGGGTATGACTGTGCACTCAACATATGATTTGATACATGATACTTGATTAGGAATTGCAACTAGGAATTCTCATAGTATTTTGAATAAAATGTTAATGAAGAAAATTGAAGACTATTATCATGAACATTTATGTGCAATTATATACTAGACATAGCATTAGGAGTCTTGCCCAAGGACTCTTATTAATATAGAATGATGTGTTTACCCAAGCTTAGAAACAAACCCCAGTCTACCATCTGACAGGCATCAGTGTTATCCACTACACTACATCAGTGACATGTGCTCACTTAAAGCTTCAGGGTACAAGCAATGCATTTACTTTTAGTGGCAAAATTAATAGATTATCCATTTACAGTTTTGCATTGCAGTAAATCGGTGGCATGATGCATTTTTATACCCCTTATTTTTAGGGAACCAAAGATGGTTCTCCTATTGCATTGTGCAAAGAACATTAGTTCATGCAGTTTATATGACAGTCATATCAAGACCTTAAACTGAAAACATCTATACTGTTTACATTACTTACATTTACTACACTGTGAGTTTTTCGCAGTGATTTGACAAATAGAAATGGTTCTAAATTCCTTAAAAATAAAATGTTGTTGTATTAACATATTGTCGTACACAAAACGTTTGAACACCCCTGGTCAGCATGTTTTGTTGATTTTCTAAGTTAATACATCCTCCAGAGGGAACAGACTTAAATATGGTACTTTATGTAAATACATTTTTTTATTATTATTTGTCAAGTAACATATTTGACAAAAAAAAACAACTTGAAATATTAAACAGAACCTTTGCACAGGCCAGTATGTTAAATTCAGCAAACATACAGTAATTGGCCTTTGAATTGTGATCAAATCTGTCTTGAAAACAAATACGCATACACATTCAACCCCTAAACCCCCCAACACCCCCCCCACACACCACCACCACCCCCAAATTGTAGAGCTCTCTTCCTTCCCTTTTCACAGGGGCCGTCCAATCATAATAAACTTCAGAAACGCCGTTAATGAGATATGGGTCAGCCCCTGGAGATCTGGCTCCCAATGCCTGCCTGAGCGCTGGCATTGTGTGTGGTTTTTTTTCACCCGTCAAACAAAGCTCATGCAAGGATCTCCCTCTCTCTCTTTCTCTCTCTCTCCCTCTCTCTTTCTCTCTCATAAAGACTGGGTTCCAACTGCAGAGCAACCCTTTTGGAGCTTAGCTTAAAAAAGAGAGTAGGACACAATGGTATATGTTTTAATTGATGCCATTATGTTCTCCACTGAAAGCACTATGAGCCTATGCCATGCACCCACTGTCTTTTTTCCCCACGTTAATCATTTTGCCTGTAGCTTAATAAAGAAAGTTTTCTTTTCTTCACCAAGTGAAAACTCATTCGCATCAAAGAACAGTGTAGCAATTTCTTTTCCGAGGTATTGGTCTTTGCAAATGTTCCTAGTGTTTAATGAGGCTGCAAAGTCTTCAGATTTCATAGTTTTTGACAAATTCTAGCTTCTTAGCCCGCTTAGCACTGATGTGCCTACACTGTAAAAAATGAGCGGTCAGTTCAGCTTAAAATGATTTAGTAACTGATTACATGACTTTTCTTGAGTTGAGCCAACTTGAGGAGAGTTCACACAAATCAAAGGTCTTAGTTGAGTCAAAAATTCTCAGAGCTACTGTTTCTAGATCTGCATGAACTAAACTGAATGTGTTTCCCCACTAGCTGGCGCTCCTTCTATCACACAGTCCCACCTGGCATATTCTCCTCTTGGGTTTCCGGATAATGGACCGCTGTGGCATTGCTGGATTTCGAACTCACAACCTCCTGATGTTGGGATGAATTATTACACAGCCGCACCACATGAGATGATGCCACACTTCAAAGTCAAAACAACAATTTTCTCCAGTGTATTAAACATTGGTAGACACAAAATCCGAGTTGCTTCATGTGTTCCTGAGTGGTGCAGTGGACTGAGCCATCAACCCAACAGGAGGTTGTGAGTTTGATCCTCAGCGATGCCATAGCCATCCATAAGTGTGTACTCAATGTCTTGCAGGATGGTGCGATGGAGAGAGTCTTGGCTGGTGAGGACGTTGAGTATAAAAAAACAAGTTCATTTAATTTATATAACTGATCCGCAGTACTAAAAGCATTAAGAGAACTTTTGACTCAACTAAGAAATTTGAGCTTCGTGTCTTAAAGTTGAGTCAACTCAAGAAAAGCCATATAATTAGTTACTACATCATTTTGTATAGTATACTATATCAGTGTATGGAATCTCCGGAGCCTGCACAACATGCTGCTGTAATTGTTATCAGGACGCTGGTCTTTGCAATACTGATATCACAGAAGTGTGCAATATACAAATGAGTCTCGAAATTCAGTTTGTTTGTTTTTTATGGTGTGCTGTGAGGATCCTGACCAATTATAGATACGTATTTGGATGGTGAGATTAATCAAGGCATAAATACACACACACACACACACACACACACACACACACACACACACACACACACACACACACACACACACAAACACACACACATCTTCTAAGCAACTTATACTTCTGGGTTGCCGGGGGAGCTGGAGCCTATCCGAGCAGTCATTGGGCGGAAAGCAGGATACACCTTGGACAGTTCAAGGCATAAATACTTTCAAATAAATAATTTTGGTCATAACTAAAGCAGGTATGTACTTTACCTTATCACCTATAACCTTAGAAATGAAGGTATATTGCAACGACAACCTGGATCAATGACAACATGTATCCCAATATGGTATTTTGATCATATTGTGCGCTAACCAGAATGCTGGACCTGTTTTAAAAATTAATTCCACATACTTTGCTAGAATGTTTGTACAATAATCAACAATCATTGAGATGTAAACAAATTTATTTAGAGTGGTTTGATGGTGCACTGTAGAGAAACTTATCAACTGTTACAGATTTATTTATAGTGGCAGTGATAGGAACCAGAGGCCACAATGTCTCCAACGTAAATAAAGCTATTTTGTTTGCTATGTAAACATTCTTATCCAGAGCAGCATACAATTTGAGCGTTTTTTGGCAGAGGTAGGCCAATGTAGTAGCATTAAAAGTCTTTCCCTAAGACTCTTATTGGTATAGCGTAGACTGCTTACCCCGGCAGAGGATCAAACCCCGGTCTCCATACAGTAGTGGATAACACTGCTGCCCACCACATGCCAGACTCAGGTTTGTTTAATAGATTTGGCAAACACAGCATTCTACACTAATATGCCCTTTCATAACTTTAAATCTGTCTCAATAAGTTCCTCTAGAACAGAGCATTTGACTCATAATTAGCTTTTTACGTATCACAATATTTATTGCAAAAGCCTCAACTTTCAAAACAGTCCCAGATAGCAAGTACACCTAGACAATAACATTTTGGCTGGTGGGTCTATGTTAGCTTGATGTTGACTGCTGACTAGTGTTAGACAGTGGGTTTATGTTGGCCCGATGCTGGTAGAGTGTGGTGAGGTGGGGCTTGGAACGTCAAAAATGGAAAAATGCACAGCAATAACATGGTTATATGAGTGATACATGACAGCTTATTGATTAAATAGGTAATTTACACTTACAACCTGAGTTTTAAACCATAAAAAAGCTGGAAGCTAACAAAAAAGAATTAAGCAAGAACAACAGATAATCAGGAATAAACGTTTGGAATATAAATCTTGACAGCTGATTTATAAGTCTTATCATTTTGAATATGACGTTAGATTATTTAACAATCCTTGTCCAACGTTCTGAAAATGCAGCACAACGTTGTTCTGATGGCAAAATTCTATGTGTGGCGGTGACAATGTTCACCGACATTGGGCCAACGTATTCTTGCTATCTGGGATTGTGGCCTGTAAACTTTCTGACTGCATGACATAAGGAAGAAAAGTACAAGCTAATCAGAAGTACAGACCAACGTATGGTACCTTCTGGTGACGAGGAATCCACAGGAGCAAAAGGTAAAACTGAGCAAAGAAACAAGTTTACATGAATAGAATAGTGAACAGAACCACCATAAAACCAGTTACACCTGAGGCCAGCTACACCTAAGAAAGCTCAGGAAAGGCAATGGAGGAGTGCCTTTAAGAACATTAAGAAACTACTGTAAAAGTCACACAGGAAGAAAAGAAGCAAAAAACTTTGAAACTTAAAAGATGATAAGACACACACAAATCACCGCAGTTACACAACTAACACAGAACCACATGGCACATACCATCTGGTATCAGAAGAATAATGGCCTCTGAAGTAAGTTCAAGAAGCCACTCTGAAGAAGACCAGGTGGGCAAAGCAAGCAGAAGACTCTACTTAATTATGTGCAAAACAACCAGTCAGAAGCTTCACTTAACGCAGTCAAATTATGATTAATGTTAATAGCCAAGTCGCATAAAGTTACACAATAAAAATGAGTTACATTGTAGAAGATAATGTTGATCTCCTGTACTCGTGTAGAAAGGAGTACCATACTACTTTTATTTAATACCATGAACTTCAGAACGGTACTTCTTTTCACTTCGTAGGGACAAAATAATTTTAAGTAAATTATGTTTATATTTTAAGTAAATAAAGTCATTCAGAGTGGTTTGTTGTGAAATGGTTCATTGTAGAGAGACTTGCCAAGTCGGATTTCTTTAGAATGGTGGTGACGGGAACCAGAGATCATCATGATGTCTACAACATAAATATATAGTTAATTTATTTACCAACCAAAAACTACCAGTGAACCTATAAGTGCCTTCTGAGTTTCTATCTGTAATGTTGATTTTGGGGAAAGAGTGGAAAATCCAAAAATATATGTATACATGTTGACTGTGGGAACTATTTTGCCCGCATGTACGTCTCAGCCACGAATAGCTGCTAAACTTATGTTTTAGATCAAGACTTATATGTAAACAATGTCTGCGGCATCAGGCAGTGTATTCTTGTAATAACTTTCGGTGAGGGAGGCATTAAATGCTTTGGACGTCTAGTTCCCATCACCATCTTCGTGATAATGTCTGACTATGTAAAGTTAAAAATCTATGTAATTCATTTCAATGAACTTAATCTTTAATTAACTCCAGTTACTTATTACCACTATTATATTAAAACTGAATAAGAGAAGCCACTTAGCTGAAATACTGTCACTTTTATTCACAGCAGATCTGACAGAAACGAAAATGTTTAACGTTCAAAGAATATAGTAGTAGAAATGTGTCCTCCAACCAATCAATTCCAACTTTCCAAATGTGAAAAACACTTTTTCCAGGCATTTTTCAACATTGCTCTCTCTCTTCGGGATGCCTTTAAGAGCAATCCTGCCCCCATTCCCCCCCACACCACCCCATTCTACGCTTCAGCAACCCGGCCTTCAAATGACTTCAGAGTTCCAGACCAGGCCTGCGTTATCCAGGTCTGTTGTATATTCCTCCTTAAGAAGACTTGACAAATAGACTGGATATTGGTCTGATTTGTGACTCCTGTGGGGCAGGGGCCGGGCAGGGGCCGGATGGGGGGGGTTGGGTGGAGATTAAGGCTAACGCTCCACCCGAAACCTCCAGTTGCCCCTCAGCTAAAGGTAGAGCAGATGAGCTGTGGGTCACAACATATGGAAATGCTTTGGTGCTACTGCTGACATAGCCCACTCTTCAGCTCTCTTTTTGCCTCCTACTTCCAGTAGTAAGTTCAAACAAAGCAGCTGAGTTTTCTTTTTCTGCTCCTCATTGATTTTTTGATGTTGCTAGATAAAGCCCCATCCTGGGAAATGTGTCAGGCAGATGTATGCCTGCAAGCCTACCAGTTCGTCTTGAAGTGTCACGCTGAGTGTTGTAGGGTGTCTAAATCTCTCATACTCGCTCGCTTAAAAGATTCAAGGCATATTATTTATGTTGAAATAGTATAGCCACTGGTTAGCAACATTTATCATCACAGTTCTTAGTACTGTTTTTAAAGTGTCTTTTAAAAGGTTTCCTCCTGCCTACTTTCCAGTTTGTAAAACCTCTATAAAAAAAGCTTTGAAATTGCAACAACACTTCGGCCCATTTGGGACTCCTTCCCAATTTGTGCTTGGTGAAAAATTGTTAACCTATATATATATGCTCATATATGAGCATACACTCTCTTAAATAAAGGTGCCTGAAAACGAGGTCTTCTGAGGATGTAATGAATTATCCATCATCATCAGATTTCCATCAGTTTAATGTTGATTTTGCATTGGAGACCTAAAATTCCAGCAGCACTTTTTCAGTGTGTGTGACATTAATAAGTAAGGACATAAGTGAAATTCTATCCCGATACATCTGACTTTTAATTATTTCAGGCTTATAGAATCTCTTGCATAGTGTAGTAAAAATCTCACACAGTGCAGCTTTAAAGAAACTTTATAAATGAGATGTGTGACTTTGAAGAAGCTAAATGTTCTATACCAGTTAAAGGTGTTTCCCAGAACCACACATCCATGCCAATAACCACCCAGGACCCTTTATTTTTTAAGAAAGCCCTCTCTATTTACAGTAAGTGAAAATAGCATGAACTGCCCAGCCTGGATTGTTTTTGCTCCAGGTTTCATACTGTCCATAAACAAAAATGGATTGGAAGAAGCCATCTTCAAGGGAGAAGTGGAGAGTGAGGTGAATTGAATTGAGATCCATTTGTCACTGTGTATGCACACTGTGAAATTAGACCTCTGCATTTAGCCCATCCCGCTATTACCCTTTGGCCTCCTTTAAGGCCTGACTATGTTTGTTCTATGTACCACATTATTTGTAAGTCGCTTTGGATAAAAGCGTCTGCTAAATGTAATGTAATGTAATGTAATGTAATCTGTGCAGTGAAACAACCACATATATGCAAACTAGTGAACACACACACTAGGGGGCAGTGAGCACACTTGCCCGGAGCAGTTCGCAGCCCTATCCATGGCACCCGAGGAGCAATTGGGGGTTAGGTGCCTTGCTCAAGGGCACTTCAGTCATGGACTGTCAGGTTCCCTAACCTCCAGCCCATGACTGCCCCAATTAGTATATCATTAGTATTAACCATAACAAATGAGTCAACTTTCAACTCACTGCTCAATCAGTATTAATTAAGTAAATTTGTAAAATATTAATCTAACAAAACCATTTGCTGAAGGTGAAACGTATCTAGGGCAACATTATGATGCTTGTTGGGATAGTGTCATGGATAAAACCACTGGCCATAGTGTTCTTATCATGTTTCTAAAATATTACATACTGCCCATTATTATTGTTCTAATTGAAACAAAAACATCTAATTACTGCTTCAGATCAATGTTGTCAAAGTTGGCACAACGAAATAAAAAGGTGCTTTTCTTTGGTTATAGAACTGTGTAATGAATCTTTGGTCCTGTCCGCAGGTCCTGGCCATTTAAGGGCTTAATAGTCATGTGGACAAATTAGATTTTTTAGAGATGCACATATACAGATGTAAGTAAATGCAGATGTGACTACTAGCAATAATATATTAAACAAGGACAGCAACACTAAGAGAGAGAGAAAGAGTGCAGTCGGTAAGAATGGCCTCAATTACAGCTTGGAAGAAAAGCTCATTTTATTGCTGAAATATAGGCTAATACTATTGAATCCGTGTCAAGAGAGAGTATGAAATGGCACATAATTATGTAAGTGTAAACAGCAATAGCAACTATTGTGTATTGTACAGTATAACCCTTTTGTTTACTCAATTATCAGTCAAAATGGCTATTACGTACAAGCAATTGAATTCGAATTCAGAACCATTTGCCAACTGTGTTTGCACACTGTGGAAGAAGACCTCTGCATTTAACCCATCCGTGGAGTGAAACACCCACATACATGCACACACTAGTGAACAGTGAGCACACTTGCATGGAGCGGTGGGGAGCCCTATCCACAGCCCGGGGAGCAATTGGGGGTTAGGTGCCTTGCTCAAGGGCAGTTCAGTCATGGACTGTCAGCCAAGGGGATCGAACATTAAGAAATATATTTTGTCCCCTCATCTAGTAAAACACTTTATTTTGTTAAATTCTAAGCTCTGAGCTGAGCTGCCTTCTGATTGTGTGTGAGGCAACTTGTTAGCTAGCAAGAAAAAGCCTCTGTGTACTCTCAGCTGTAATTGGTTCCCGGATGGATCAGCTTTTCTCTGCTCAGCCAGGCCCAGTGCTGCTCTCCAGCTGGGACCCATTACAAACACAGCTCCGATTCAGCTGAGCTCCAAAGGGCCGGACACATATGGGCCATACCCAGCAGGTACTGTGCTTGGGTCAGGGGTCACAACCTTCCCCTCTGACCTATTTGCCAGACTCCTCCGCCGCTGTACTCCTCCTAACAGCAATCCTGTTGATTCAGTTCGAGCTAGAGAACGCTGTAGAGCTGACGCACAAAAGGCCCTGGAGCGCTGGACTGGGCCAAGCAGTGGTGACCGAAGAGCAGGCAAAAAGGAGGCCGTCACACCGTCCATCACCACGGAAACACAAATGTCCCATTGCCATGGAAAAGCCAAATGGGACGAAGGAAGAGGGGGAGAAAAGGAGGAGGGTGAGGGGTGCACTGCGAGGAGATGGACAAAAGGGGCATTCTTTGTGCTTTTTCTTTTCCAAGGGATCCCATTGGACGCCAGTGGTGGTGACATAGGGGGAATCAGCTGTGAAGGACTTTGCGAGGTTGAGTGACTGCCAATGTAGGGATTACCACTGACACAGCATTTCATTAGATAAACAGGGGTGGATAAGCAAGAGAAACTAGTGCTGTAGTGTGGAGGTAGCATATTCCTTGTGAAGTAGGATACTGTCTGCATGAAACTGCAGGAAAATTGGAAAAACTACCCATACTGAGTGCAAAAACGGAGCTATATGCAAACTGTGGTCATTCTTTTGTGCTTTCACTACCATTTAAGAGCTTGAAATAACTTTGGAATCAGATATGAATCATATCTAGTCATTTTTGCGTGGGGAACCCTCAGGGGCTTCAAGGCCTTCAGAGAAGACCATTTTACCTCTGTGAAATTAAAAGCTATGTATGTCACTTTAAGTTCCTTTTTTATTTAATATAGTCATTGTAGTTGTATTTGAACTCAGCTAGTATTGTATAGCAACTCTCATTCCATTGTTAAGTATTGATTGGAAACAAAACAGTTAAACATCCAATGCAAAATTATCCAGTCCAGATTATTTTATCATCATATCAAGGTAGATATAGCCAAACTCTGCCATTGCTTAGGATTTCAGCAGCTAAACCGAAGGCCTAATGTGTCAGATTAACCGTCACAGTGGAATCACTAGTCAATCAATCAGATCTTTCTAATGGGTGGGGCCGTTTGTTCTGAGGAGAAATGTCACTTTAGCCCACCTGGAAGTTCGAGATCTGTCACTGATTGTGAGTACTGACGAGTGGTAGCCTGGCTAATGCATCTCAGTCAGATGGTAGTAATGGAAAACAGTTCTAAACCAGCGCTCTTTACTGAAGTAGTCAGAGTAAAACTGCCGAAAGGTAAAATACATGTTAATATGTTTGTTACACACTTCACATAAGACATGCAATGTTTTTGACAGGTTTTAAATGTCCATATTGGACACAGGAAGGCCAAAAAATGTTAATGTGAATCGCCTTTAGCTTAGCGCTAACACCTTGCTAATAGCATTATCGTAAAGCTGTTTTTTGTTTTTTTTTTCTGTTGACTGAGTTTTGACTTTAATGGCTCAAACTGAAGGCCTAGGTCTAACAGTTATGCTTAGCCACTGTATTTTATACACGATAACTCATACAGTGCAAATCTAAAATGTTGTCTTCAATATTTCATGCACCTTGGCAACTACACTTAGCAAAGAAGGTTCTATGTTGTACTGGAAAAGACAATATTTTTGGTGCTATTAAGAACCGTTTTTAAAAAGGGTTTTTTAAAGAACCCTGTACGAATATTTTTCATCATAGCAAAGAATCATTTGATCCTGCTCACAACCAATCTGACATTTCCTTTTTCTTAGGAATTTAAGAATAACTTCGCCTCCCTGGGCTGTGTAATGCATTACTGGATAATTTGCAATATGTTATTGGACCAGCGTTTCATTATTCATATTTATTATTTTCTTTTGAGGCAATTATGACACAAAGTAAAGTTTGTTTACATTGCAAAGAAAAAAGCTCCATTAAATGGTGTATATTTTTGCAATGGCTGGGCTGCTAGGACATGAATAAGGTTATACCTAAAGGGGCAATCCAGCCTAAAATCAGAGTTTAATGTAATCTATGGTGTTCTATCCTAATTCTATAGTATTCTATATAATATAATATTCTATATAATATCACGCATCTGGGTAACTCACATTTAGACTTCATTTCCCAGGAGTCTCTGCAAGATCATGTGACTTTGGACTCGTGCACCTATCAGCGTTCACGGTCTCCTGAATCTTAATGTGAATCACCTGTGTGTTCTTTCATGTGACTGGTCTAGTTTAGTATTTAAGGCCGGGCTTAGTTCCGGTATGTTGTAATGTATTGCGTCTATGAGATCGTACTGAGTGTTTGCCATGACTGCCTTGTTTGCCTGGATTATCAGTTTTTTGCTTCTTTGTCTTTGCCCCTCTGTACTTCTGCCTGTGTTGCTGGACCAGTGTACCGACTCTTGGACTGGTTTTCGACTATGTGTTTGCCTGTTTCCTGATTTTGTATTAAAACCCTCTTTGAAGGATCTGCATGCGTCTGAGTTCTGCTGCCTCGTCACTCAAGTATCCACGACCTGGTCCACTACAAATAATCATAAATTCAAGTGTTGAGTTTTCCTTAATAATATTACCACAGTTACATTGTTTGCCCACACAGACCAAAGATGAACAGAAACCCTTTGGATTGCTTCAAAAGTCCCCTCCCCCTCCCCCTCCCCCTCCCCCTCTCTCTTTCTCCTCAATCTACATAATGAACTCTAAAGCCTAGTCTTCAGGTAGCACGGCCAGACTCTGACTCCGAAAATCCTTTTACTATCCCGCTACAGTCGCTCCGTCTTTCAATCGAAAGGAGGTATTACCAGGGGAAGTGATTAGGTACAGGTCTTTTCGTTTTTTTCCCCCCACTTCTTTTTAAATTCTTAATCCTTTCAGCAACTGCACCAAAAAAGGAAAAGTCCATAGACATCCTGCCATCACAACCCACTCTCCCTCTCCAACAAAGAGGCCGACTTTGTGTGCCTCTTTTGAAATAAGAGTGGCAAATTAGACGTTATTGTTTCCCACTTTGAAATGCAACAATCTACACCCGCCCCTCAACCCAGGTTTCTAGACTTGGCCCTTCCTGCTACACATCTTGAAGATTTATGTAGAAAACAATGAAGGGAAAAGTCCCCCCAGCTTTCTCCCAGTCAACATGTCAAACTGTCGTTCAGATAGTTTAGTGAAGCAGAGGTTGTAACTCTGAGGATTACGCTGTTAAGCTGTCCTGACACATAAATTAGCCCAGACTCACCAAACGATCCAGAAAACCCATAAGAAGACAATGAAGTGTTTTCTTAAGGATGTGAGCGGACCGTCCACGGCATCAGTCTCAGGATGTTTTTCGCTATAACCTCCTTTAAAATAAAGTTGCCAGGACAGTTTCTCTGGAGCAGTGGCACTGAAGAAAGAACCTTTCTGTGGACGGTTCTTTAAAGAACCAGTTTTCTAAATGAGATGCATGACTGTGAACCGTTTTTAAAGTTTAAAGACCCTCCATATGGAGGGCTGGGAAAAAGTATTCGCCCTTATTTTCCTCTATTATTGTCACAGCAAATGCTTTCAGATCAATAAACAAGATGTAGTATTAAACAAATGAAAGGCAGCTAGCCCTCCTGAAAGGAAACTTCATTCATATTTAAGTTTACCATAAGACTGATCATCAAAAAGGTCATCATCAAAAGAAAATTCAAACAAGATGAGAAAAAACAGCTGTAGGAATATATTAGTCTGGAAAGGGTTACAGAACCCTTTATACGTTTTTGGGGCATCGCCGAACAGTGACAGATTCATTATATTCAAACTGAGAATCCTTGGAACATTGATGAATCATCCTAGGAGTGGCCAGTCTGCCAAAATGACCTCAAGGGGACCGAGGCAAATCATCCATGACGTCACCAAAGGTTCCAGGAGAGCATTCAAGGAACTCTAGGTCTTGCTGGCATCAGCAAAAGTTAGTGTTCATGACTCGATGGAAAGAAAGGGACTAGGCAAAAGGAATTCATGGAATGCCACTTTTCTTTCCTAAACAAAGCTTACTAAAAGAAAAGTTTCACATTTGAGAAAAAAAAAAAACCTCCTGGACAATGCCTAGGCCTTTTTTGATAACGTACAGCTTGGGGTCCTTTATATCTCCCGTTAAGTAAGATCTGCATTTCACAACAGGAACATCCAACATACCAACAGTCAGGATGGTGGCAGAAGGGAAGATGTGGGATGTTTTGCTCCTTCAAGACCTGGACAACTTAGTATTGTTCTCTATCAAAAAAAAAAAAATCTGTACGGTAATGAGGGAATGGTCCAAAACACAAAAGCAAATCCACGTCTGAATTACAAAAAAAAGAACAGAACGTCTTGGAGTGGCAAAGACAGGCCTTGAACCCAACAGAGATACTGTGGTAGAGCAGCTCATACTTGAAAACCTGTCAATATGTCTGAATTAAAGTGGAGAAGAGTGGCTTCCACAATGCTGTGAAAGGCTGATATCAAATGTTGGCTGCAGTAATGCTGCTAAAGATCATGAAACAACTTAATGGCAGCATTTACGTTCCCATGTTGTCTTTGCTCCTTAAATAAATGAAAAAAATAAAAACATTTGTTGAGATAAACACACTTTTTATTGTATTGTTATGTAATGGTTATATATTACTTTTACATTTTTTTCTAGAACTAAAGAAGTCCAAGCCGAGAACCATTTAGAAACTGTAGTTTTAGGACCATATTACCAAAAAGCACTCACAGAGCATTTATAGGCATGCACTATATGGCTTGGAGTAAGTGGTCTAACTCTAGCACACTCAAGAGACCTGAATGGAGAAGTTCATGAAAGCAGTAAACTGCAGCACTCAGGCTGGTGACTTGTAATGGAGGGGATTTGGTGTTCCTCCTGCTGCATTGATGGACCAGCTGCAGCTCGTCTACAGCTCAAATTCCCATACTTCCATTAATCTCCTCTACTCTAGTGCTACAGGTGAGCGCAGGAGGGAGTCAGAGACAGAGATAGAAGGCCAAGCCTAAACTTTATTGTCCCAACAAAGTTGGTTATCCCTGTACTTAAGTTACTACTTTGATGGCAGACAAATTCCCTTTTTTGGTTCACTTTTAGACACTGCTGAAAACTTTGGTCCATTTCTTCAGCTCTGGGATAATCATTCTTAGGGTTTGGTGTATAAATGTAAATATAAACACAGAGGAAACCGGCTGGTAAATGTCCAGCATTTGCACTGCAAAGAAACTGTTTGGCCATTTAAGCGACTGTTTGTGTCTGGCTCGACCATCAGATAACCATGACAAGTGATGGAAAAGAAAGGTGTTTATCAGCTGACCATCAGTTAAAAGAATAAAGCCCTTTCTGCTGGACATTGTCCAGGACACTCCCCGTTTATGTTTATAGGGCCACAACAAACTTTGTGTTTAAACGGAAAAAAAGACAATACATGTAAAAGCTCATAAAATCTAGAGGAGAAAAAAAAGTTGTTAAAACAATCTGCCAAATAGGAAAATTACCTTGGACTGTAATGCACTCATTCACATTTATCAGGCAAAAATTCTCCACGGGGGGCACCATCAGCAGTCTAAGACGCTTAATAAGAGCTGTACATTAATGACACTGTAGCCCAATCCCATTTCTTATGTTTACTCTTGTTTTCAAGGGTTGTAACAAATACAGTACTTACAGATAGTGGTTGAAATCTTCCCTCAACCCTCAAATTAAAATAAAAGAACATTTCTGCTGTGAAAGCAGAGGAGCGGTAAAGTTCAGAAAGCTTGCTGATGGGCTATAGTTAAATTTAGGGCATATGCCTTCAAAACAGGGATGTGATAATTATTTATTATCTCCCACCCCTAATTCCATGAAGTCAGCTACCTAGCTACAGAGAAATCAGCATACTGCTGATATTTGTATGCTTGTTATGAAGAAAAGGGCATTATAACAATATTAAACAAAGATAATACAATGATTACTGTAGTTTTCTAACAGAGAAAACACTTAATTTGTGGGTTTCTTTGGACGCTTGAGCAGCCGTCTTGCTGGCTTTTCTTTTTTTCTCGTAACACTCCAGTTGGAGTGTGTTTCTGGAAAACCATGTAGCCCTAACACTTCTCCCTACCCTTCTATCTCGACAAAAATCAGGACACCCTTCCATTAGGCATGAACACGCAAACGGAGGAGTAAGGCTAAGTGGTAGGGGCAAGGGATGAAAATGGGATTGGGCCTGTGGGTCCTTGCTTTTTTTAAAGCCTCTGAAAAACTTAAATGCACAAAGTATCTTCTGGGAATCACTTTCCAAAGTCCACTAAATGGTCCAGGTATTTTGCCAAATCTTTCCTTTACAACACCACCTGCATATCACCACTGTCCCAAAAAATCCCTAAAATAGTAACTTTATAGATAAAGCAAGAATCTTCTGGAGCATTTCCACTGGTTTAAAACATTATATTTTTCACACAACGTAGTGTTTTTTGGTGTTCTGCTTCAGTGGCGTTGCAGGCATGCATACTCATCAGAAAATCAGGCCCGTGCTTTATTATACTGTAGTATATGAAATGATCTGAAGCTCTGAGATTTAAGCATCAGCATTCGTGAGTGTGTAATGTGTGCATTAATAAGGACTGTTCACCAGACCCAAATCACTGATGTTTATTTCGTTTCAAAGTCAATTTCATGTACAGAAATTGCATAGCTCTTGGCTAAGGTCCTCCAAAGGAGACAGAAGTTAAAAATATGGTTTGAGACCACACGATTAAACTAGGCTCTATTACAAACACACTCTAATAGAAATGAACTCAATCTTGTATGGGCAGGTACAAAGTGTAAACATGTAGGAGCATTTATTAAAACGAAAGAAAAAGTAGATTAGTTATTGCAATGGTCAGAGTAAAGCGTCGTCTCTCCACAACAGGAGAAAGAAAAGCAAACAGAACTTTTAAAGCAAGTTAACGTAATAAGATTGTTTTGGAAATAAACTCTGACCATTTGTGGACAACTGTTCATGAAGTGTTCACAAATATTCACATTATGTAAGAAATGTAGGCTAAAAAGAAAGAAGAAAACGGTGACGGTAGGTTTGTGGGGACAGATACGGCCCTTGAAGGTGGTCTCGTATATCCTCCAGACTTTAAAATAGCTAAAGAAGTGTGATGAGCTGGAGGTCTGTCTGAAAGCATTTTACTTCAAGTAGCTGTAAAGAGAAACTGAGGTACCACTTGACATTTAATTGTGCACAATTCTTGTAATTACTTTTTAAATATCAAAACCTTGTGACAGAAGTAAACAAATGTAACGGTGGTCAATCATCATTACTGTGGTTTAGCAGACATTTGCAATGGAAAGAATGAATGAAGTACATGAAGTAGATTTACATTCATCAATTTTTTACCATAGACGCCTTTGAAATGATGGACAAATTATGTTTTCCTTTAATCGTAACCACAACAAAGGTCTGTCTGCAAATGAGGCTTCTACTGCAGCAGCATCTGGAGGACATTACCTGCTTTCTGTTTTACAGACTGCAGTGTGGGGACTGTTTTGACAGCCATAGTTGGCAGAGAGATCTGAGAATCACATTCAAGAGATCCATTCCATCCTGCATACTGGATCTGCTGAAGTACCAGGCAATCAAAAATGATTGGCTTGCAAACCATGTTGCACTAAAACAACCAAGGACCTCATTCTGGGCAGAAGCACTACAATAAATAATAGACTAACAAATCTACACAAGGTTCTACTCCTATAATAGTTACCAGACTTGCTTTAGAACCAGTAACTTACAGAAACCACCCAAGCCCAATCATTTAGAAGTACATATGACACTGGAAAAATCTGAATGAAAAGCTCGGTAAAATCAATTATAGAGGAACTTTCATTCATTTACAATTCTATGACCACTTAAGAACTATTTGGCAGCTATACTTTTCCTTCAAATCTACATTGATCATTTTCTGGAACGGAGGTAGATTAAATACACTCTAAACAATTTGGTGAACATCTGTACGTTTGGCTTTAGGTAGTATGAAATACAGTGAAGACTACAGGGGTGAGATGAGGAGTAATTGTGAACCAAAATGACACTTTCATTTCCTACTGTGCAGACGCTGTACCATGGTTTTTGCATACTGTACCTTTCTGTAAGCCAGTCAAGGACAGTCAGATATGGGATGTACAGTAAACGGTAACTTCATCTTAAATAGCTTGTGATATTTGGACTAATGGCAATATTTAGTTTTCAAAATGGCCAACAGTTTTTATTAACAAGTGCTATTACACACAGGTAAAGTGAAGTGAGAGTTACCAATGAGATGCAAAAAAAATTAAAAACCAGCCAAAATTAAAAACCAATGACATGTGACCTGGACAAAAGTGGTATTTTGTTAGCAAATGTCCACAAATGTGTTACCTGCAGAGGACGGTTTAACTTATCAACAAAAAATCAACAGAACATGTAATAATGACTGGCAGTAGTCAAATTTAGCAAACTACTGTAAGCTACCTCCGCTAATTGTGGTTTATCTAGCCTAGTCTGTTTAAACCTCATATATTTTAGCTCAAAAACAACGAGCTTGCAACGTGATGGTACGCTGTTACCAGCATAATAATTAGGTTTTTTTTTCTCACTAAATTTATACTAGTAATGTATACCGTGTAAAAATTAACCTGGATTTGACAATCATCGCCTCTTTCACTGCAACACATTGTATGTGCTGTTGCGGCACTTTGTACCGTACCTGTTACTTAATGCTATGCGACATGTCTGGTGTGTGGTGGCCTTAACTCACTGTTATTTTTACATATGCTGCATTTGTCTGCTCTTATAAACGTGTCTGTATGGCACAGCTCCATCTGTTTTCTTGAACCACATTCAACATGTTGAAATTCCAGAATCTAGGATACTAAAGACATGCTGAAAAAAACAGCATGAAGGAAAAACTTCACTTTGGATCTCAGTGAATGCTGCTTAACAATGAAATAAATAGCCGAGCCAAATTTAATTTGGCTCCTGTCTATTATTTTCTTTTTTTTTTATTTTTAAAATTAATTTTTGTCATTTTTTTTTTTCTTCTTGGATAAAGAGTTTTCTACTCTATGCATGTGTACAAAACGTGTATGTAACATTGTCCACAAAAGTCAACTACAAACACAACTTTATCAAAAATATGTGCTGAAAACTCCCTGTGTGTTTTGTAAACATTCAGGATCGATGTAATTTACATTCATATTACTTTGAGAGTAAACACCAGCAGTTGTCCAAAGATGCTTTAGTCCATTTTAGCTTTTCTGAATCACAACTTGAAATTTGCCTGTAAATAAAAACAAAGCAAACAGTCATTTTACAGCAAAAAGTACTTTGTATTTCTATGTTGCTGACAACAGAAGACATGCATACTGTAAACTGTCATAAAAAGATAGTGGATACCAACATGATGGCATTAAGGAAACTTCAGCAGTCACCACACTTTCCAAGCCCAGGTTGGACAAAGCTCCTCGAATCAACCCACAAGAGTAGGCCAAGTACTGTCAAAGAAGAATTCCCCATGAATCTCATTTCTATATTTTATCATTTTTATATGCACTCTTCAACATTTTTTCAGTGGCCCATCCCAGAAGTACTGAATTCCAGCTCTACTCCAGTATATTAGCCAGGGTTATTTAACAAACCTCATGTTAATTGACAAGTTAGTCAGCCTTCTAGGACCAGAATTGAATACCCCTGGCTATGCTTTAGTTGGGCAACACTTAGGCCCAATCCCATTTCACCCCTTGCCCATAGCCCTCTGTTTTGCGTGTTCACGTCTTGGGTTAGGGTATCCCAAGTTTTGTTGAGATAGAGGGGTAGGGTGAAGTGTTAGGGCTATGTGGCCCCCCAAACGGAGGTTTTTCAGAGACAAACTGCAAACAGTGTTATGGGAGAAAAAGGAAAAACTGGCAAGATGGCTGTGCGAGCGACCAAAGAAACCCACAAATGTGAGCATTTTCTCTGTTAAAAATTCGTATTATCTCCGTTTAATGTTGTTTCAATGTGTCGTGGTCATTTTCTTCACAAAAAAACATTTTTAAAAAATCACCAATTGTATGCTAATGTTTCGGTAGCTGACTAGCTAACTTTTCTGTTCCACCTTAAATAGTCCAGCAGTTCTGACGCCAGAAGCGCCAGAATGTAACTGCTGCACCATTTAAGGTGGAACGGGAAAATCTGAACAAAGCTGACTTCAGCTTCATATCATCAAAGAATTAACGGTGGTCAATAATAAATAATTGTCTTATGCCCCTCTTAGAAGGCATATGATGTCCTAAATATAACCAATGCCCAGCAGGTGAGGAGCTGAACATTACCCTCCTCTGCCATCACTGCAGACTGGCAGGGTCGACTACACTGCAGCGACAGTATCTGTTAATGAAGCAATGTTGTTGTTTTTTTAGGTTAATTTGAAGGTTGTCCCATTTTGTTGGGCAAGATTTCAACCACTACCCCTGGTAACTCAGTTCAAAGGGGTCAGGGTGACACTGGAAAACAAGGGGTAGGGGTAAAAAGAAGAAATGGGATTAAGCCCAAGTCTGTAGCGCTAATTTAGCTCCTTTAATAATCTGCATTTTACAATCTGACCACACAGTGGAGTTCCACAGCTACGTTCCTACAGTCGCTGCTGATGATCAAAGAGGCTGTGCATAGTCCCCATATGCAGAAGCTCCGCCCACAAAGACCGATAAAGAGTGTCTCTTTGTAACCTACAGTGGTCACACGTATCAGGATTTTGTCAGCTGCGTTCTGACTGGCTATCTGCACATCTATGCGTATGCACATCCGTGCACCAGTTTTAATCTGTCTGATGGGAAATGCAGTTGTGCAGCAGTCTTTTAGAGTGTGTCACTCGCGCTGCTGAATGTTTACACGATCATGTTAACTCTTCTTTAGAAAGTAGTTTAAATGTTCTTTGAAGCAGTGAGAATCCAGTTAGTAAGACATCCTCGCATCACATTTTTTTCCCTGCAGATGAGTTTGTGCGGTAGCCCCATTTTGAAAAGCACCATCCCCTACACGTCACACAAAAATAGGTCAGTGGCTGGTCATTTACTCTCAGAGTCAGATGGCCCTTTCCTGTGAAAAAAGGGTGGTTCTTTGCAATGTTAAGTGAAAAAAATGCACCAGACTCTCATACCACAGGCAGACGTCTGGCTCGTGAGACTAGGTTGGACATTTCTTAAAAACTTGGCTACATGGTGACTCTCCCCCCAGGTTCTACAGTAAGCTCATGTCAAGAAACGCTGTATTAGGAGTTATTACTTCCAGTCATTTAGTATTTATGTTCTTTTACTGCAACTTCTTTCGTTTCATCTGAGTTTCTGTGTTTTATCTAATTGTTTCAAAGCATGTGTTTGTACCAGCAGCTCTTATAAGCTTGGCCTGCAAGCCTATTTGCTGGACAGACCATTTTTACTCTAACGTCTTAACAGTTTCACATTTACTGAAATAGTATTTTACAATATAATGCAATTACGGTTGATTCAAATCTAGATTTGATGAATTATAAACGTCTGGATTTAAATGAAGCTTAATTCTGGACTACTGAATGAAGAGCCGTTTCGAGTGGGCTGTAACTGGAGAGCTGAGCTTATTGATCCGACTCATTGAAAAGAGCTGGAATTAGCCGTGTTAGTGTGCAGACTGCTTTCCACTGCATTGTAATTTCAAACATTTCTGATGCTGCCACCTTTACGGCACACCAACAAAATACTCAAAACACATTTCACACTACTTTCAACTTTGGGTTCTCCCATTTGGGAGATTTTCTGTTGTGTAAGAGCAGCAAAACAAACTTTTTATTCCATGGGATTTACAATTTAAAAGATGTGAGTCTTACAGTAAACCAGCAGTTCTTAACTAAACCATTAAATTTGATGGCTATGCAGATTAGTTATATAGCAGGTTAGTTAAGCCTCTTGTGCCATGTGCGATTCACCAATAAACTATTTTTTTTTCCATGTCCTGTAAATATAGTAGCATTCGAGGCCGATGGAAAGCATCATTGGGAAGAGGAAGGAAGAAAAAAAACAAAACACGTTTGTATTTATACAAAATGAACCCACATAATGAAGCATGTTATTAGGATCGAAATCTTTTCTTGCACAGGTGCTCCACACGTGAGCTCCTGTCTCTTCTTCACTGTGCAAAAACATGTGCAATGAAACTCATGATTGCATTTGTCAATTCCTTTCAACTTCAATGTCTGTAGTTTCACAAACACTCCAATAATATAATATCAGGCCTACAAGACAGTAATATTATGTACTTACTTTAGGAGCTTCTTCTAGGTGCTGCTTTCCACTGGACACTTGAGTTAACAGTGCAAATTTGTTATCCTGTAAAACATACGTTCCCTGTAGAAAGAAAACGCAGTCAGATTAATTGCGTCAAAGACTGGCATTATGTATTTCAATTCTTATTAAGTCAAATATCAGACCTGGTGGTTAGTCCTCAAGTTGTCAACTTGTTTTCTGAAAATACTGGTCCAGAAATCCTTACAGAGGAACTTCATGACGTCCAAGTCATCTTTGAAAGTGGGATAATCTTTTGTACATCTTTTCAGGAAAAGATTGAGCAGTTTCATGTTATCATTTTATTTTCAAGAAAAAAAAAAAACATCTCTGCTTCTAATGAAGAGATGCTATTGTGTGGGAGATGATCTCTGCCAAGCTTGACATGGCTGGGTTAGAAAACAGCACCACGCAGACCACCGCCACCTCGTCGGCCAATCTTTGACATGCCATACTGAGCGGCTGTGAGCATCCAGTATTTGATACACATAAGTGATTTGATGGCTCGGAGCTACAGTTAGTCAACAGCGCCACCTTCCGTACAAAATGTGCATTTAGTGATATCAATGTTTGGCAGAATTCAACTGACAATAGAAAGAATACATGCAAGCTTATTAGTACCTTTCTATTAGGCCTTGTCCCACTCTGAAACCCATTCCTTCTAATATGGACACGCATGTTATTCTGTCCTGTGAAAAGAAAACAGTTGGACGAGTAAACAAGAAGCAAAAGACAGCAAAGGTGATGCGAGTAGTTACATTAAGGGGGGGTCTTTTTGTCTAACACCATAACACAGAAAGACAGACAAGACTTTACAGATCTTCAAAGGACGTTTGGGGAACTGACTATAAGAACTACCAGGTTAAACTGAGAGATAAAGTATACAAAATGGAGATTTGACCAGGGCTGTCCAAACTTTTGCAACCCTCCACAATGTGTGCAATACAACGTACAAAGCTTTAGAGATGCTATTTAAAAAAAAAAACTCAGAAATCTATTAGCTAATTGTTTTATTTGTTGTTTTCTGTCTTTTACAAAGTGTTTTAACTGCTAGGCACACCTTAATGCATGTTTTCCTAGATTATTATGGGTGGTGCTGCTAGATTAGATTAGAGGAACCAAGTGTCTAAAGCACGGGACGTCTCTAAAAGCTGTCTCAGGGATGCCTGATGCCTCTGGCACTCAACTTTCTCCCAGATTATCGCCATTTCATCATCAACAATATATATACAAAGCCACAACATTCATATAGGTTCGTTTGTCGTTTTGGAAAGCAAATCAAATGAATGCGTTTGCCTTGCAGACCTCACGACCACGGGTCCCTGTCACCACCACCCAATGTGTCTGAATGACTTTGTTTACACCTCACTGTCCGAGCTATGCAGACATTTCGAAAACTGTGTGAGACTCCCCTTTAATGTAACACACAGCCACAATACCTTGTCAATGTCGTCCCGGCTCGCCTGCTCCTTGTAAACGTGGGACACCATCTCCATGTGCAGAAACTCGAACAACACGTCGTCTGCCATGTTTACACAGCTCGTCCTCTCGGCTAACTTTAGTCCCGTTCAGCTCTCAGTCAGAATAGACCAGACAGGAACAGGCACTCCGGTATCGCGTAACCTGGGGAAAAATAACAGCAGCAAGTTTTTAACCTACATGTCTAAAGGAGTAGCGAGGCGGCTCCTGCTAGCTGCAAGCGTTTGACAGACCGCCGTGGCCAGCCAGCGACAGCTAACTGCGGAGGGTCTTTCCTCCGTGCCTCAGTGGGGCCTGAATCATAAACACATGTTAGAGAAGACTGTATTACCGAGAATTAAACATACCTAACACATATTTAATATACACGAGAGATCCAGGATCCTTCTATGATTAGCTAGCTGTACAGTAAAGCGGATGTTTTCATTTCAGGCGCTAAACGACCAACTCTGCCACCTTGTGTTTCGGAGCCTGTAATCGCTGTGACAGCCCACACCGTCCCAAATCTGGCTCCTTTTGGTCCTGTATAGATGGGATACTATACTGGCAACGTAAATAGCCGTACATGATTCGTCTCGGTGTCTATATGACGAGAATTCTTGATAGTACACGAGATGCTCTGAACTCTGCCATCCAGCCAGGTGGTGGGGAGTCGATGCCACTGTTCTGTTCCGCTAACTAGCAGGTCACTGCTGCATTGTTTAAAGTGGAGCTGAAAAACTTGAAGTCAGATTCAGCCTCGTGGTAAGACGAACACAATAACATTCAGAAAGAACCTTTTCTTTAAATCTGATTAGCTGTCTGATATGCAGGCACTCATTTGTCAAGCAACCTGATGTTACTTGATCTACGAAGTTTCATCATATCGCTATAATCTGTAGCTGCCGTATCCCGTTATCGCCTCCTCCTCGGCTGTCTTCGTGTTTTTGTTTTTGTTTTTTTTTTTAAAGTGGAAACGAGGATTTATCTTCTCCCGCGAGAAGAGCCAAGACTTGGAGTCGAGTCCGGTAAATCCGGAGTCGTGCACCATTACATCCGAAGCGGTAGGTGGCAGTATGCCTCACGGTTCCCTCAGCGCTCTCAGGATCCCACAGAAAATGGCTAACCGCTATGTAAACAAGTGTGTGATGCTTGTGGCTGGTTAACTGGAAGCAGCTCCACGACTTTCACTTCCAGCAACTGAAAATATGATTAGTTCAGTCGGGGAGTCTGCGCTCCACACGCGGCGAATGAATGTTCTCCGGTCCGTGGTTGTGTGTTAGCGCTGGCTGGAGTTAAATCCAGCAGGCAGGGTTAGATGGAGCAGCTGCAGCTCTGATCCGGAGTGTTTTCCGTTAGCCGCTTTGGGAAAGGACACAGTAGGCGGGCTTATAATGTGGCGGTGCCTAAAGCGGAATTAAAAATATCAGCATGTCGCGTTAAGTCACCAGACAAACCAGCATTTGAATGTAATTTGGGGTGTAAAACTGCTGTTTCAGGTAAGATGCTTGGACACTGCGAATCAAAACATGAGACGCCTGAATTCGTAAATATCGCGGTTGACATGGTCGCACTGCGAGGTGCCTGCAGTGCCAAAGCAGCAGAACAGACCAAATGCAACTGTTAGCTTTTTTGTTTCCTGCACATAGAAAAACATGGAAAACGTGATTTTTCTGCGCGTTTTTCTGTTTATCTGTCTACTAACATTTTCAGAGTAAAGCCATGTGGGCATAGTTGATATTTTCAACAGTAAATGTGTAAAGACAAGCTGACATTTGTTACTGCTGGCCCCATTCCACAGTCAGTTGTAGTGGCTTTGGACATGTGTTGTACTAAAAAGTGCTCTATACCATAGTAACAGAAGTGAAATGAATTAATTATTTGTTGTTTTTTTTCCCCCTCTCATATATATCTCGCTGTTGTCGGAACAAAACCTTGTATCTCCAAAATGGTAACCTTACAGGAGAACGAAAAAAACCCAACTGTACTTCTAATGTAAGTCAATGGAACCAGAGTTTTTTTCCAAGTAAATTTGGGCCATTTCTTTTGGTCCATTTGTCATGAATTTACATACAATGTAAAGAGCAACAGGCATTTTCAAATTATGTCAAAAACTGGAGCAAATGGAGATTAAAAATGTTTTGTTCTGACAGCACCTCTGTGTGTGTGTGTGTGTGTGTGTGTGTGTGTGTGTGTGTGTGTGTGTGTGTGATTGATTTATTATGGGGCAGTCGAGGGCTGGAGGTTAGGGAACTGGCCCTGTGACCAGAAGGTTGCTGGTTTGATCCCCAGCGCCGACAGTCCATGAATGAGGTGTCCTTGAGCAAGACACCTAACCCCCAACTGCTCCCCAGGCGCCGTGGATAGGGCTGCCCACCACTCTGGGCAAGAGTGCTCTTAGATAGATAGATAGATATTGTGATATCGGTTTTGGCCATCTTGCCCACCCAATTCAAACTACTGAATTACCTCCTAAGAAGACTTTTACTGGTATCTTTATAGCAGAGGAGGAAGCAAAGCGGTGGTTTAACGGTATAACTGTCCTGCTATTACAACTGTACTCTAATAATGTAATAGCCATCTCATCAGCAGCAGATAACAATAATGTAATGCAACAGATTTCAAATCTAAAAGAAGGGTGTTGAAGTCACTGAATGGTATTTGAACTATGTGTCTGGCTGTTAGATTCTGTGCCCAATGGGCAGCTACGTCTGGCAGTAGACCATGAACCTGAGCGAGAAGAGGCCCAACAAGTGGTGGACTGAGCCGGACACGTTCGCCATGCTCACCCTCATTGAGCAGTTGGACCTTGTCCGGGAGTTGGACAAGAAGCGCCAGCGTAACGAGTCTCACTTTCGCCGCCTGCGCCAGAGCCTGGCCAAAAGAGATATCCACTTCACTGTCAACCAGATCCGCAACCGCTGGAAAAGCCTGAAGCACAAGTACCGGAAGATCAAGCTGGCGACTTACCGCAGTCCTGCCGCACGCCTCTCTGCCATGGAGTCCTTTCGCTACTTCCGCAGGTTGGATCGCATGCTGGCCTGCAGGCCCAGGTCAGGAGGTCCAGAGGAAGGCAAATGCAGCCTAGTTGGCCAGTCGGATTTGGAGGATCACACAAACAGTACTGCTGCTGTGGTTTTTTGCCTATCGTTGCTTCCATGCATGAAGTAATGCTTCTTGCTTTTCTTTTGCCAATATCCATTAACCCCTCTGCATGCCTTATACTGTTTCATTTTTTTTTAGCTCTTCTCTGCATTAAAGGAAAAATTTTCAACCTATTCTGTATCTGTCACACCTGCAGTGTACAGTTGATCACCATGGACAGTCACTTTGACACATGTTCTCAATAAAGGATCAGAAAACCTGTTGACTCAAGACATATTTACAGCAAAAGCCAGTGATCAGGTGCGGATGCAGCTACATCTGTTATAAGTGTGTCCGTGAATTTTCTGAATGAGTCAACGAGTATGTGGAGACAGGTCAAAATTACTGTCCTATATGAGGTAGAGATTAAGTTGAAAATTTTGGATTCCTTTAAGCTTTATTTTCCTACTTCCCCTTTCTTTCCGTTTACCATCATCAAGCAAATGTGATGTGCTTGTAGCAATAGAACTGCTTGATTAAATCTCCTGAAAATACACTGACGGTCTCATAATGGCATGGCTGATGGTTTACAGGCATTACAGTACTGTGCAAAAGTGAGAGATCACCCTTCAGATCTGTAAGTTTCAGTCAAAAGTTACTTAAGCCAAAAACAAATAAAAAAACTTCAGAGCTTCAGCAACTAATTATAGTGTAATTTCTTTCAGTATTAAGTATGACTACCCTTTTTATAGCTTTTATAGCGATCATTCTTTTTGGAAGGTGTGCTTTTAGGTTTTTCAAAGAAACCTACAAGGATATTTTTCCACATACCCAAAGTTCTTCGATTTTGGATGCTGCACATCCTTTCAGACCCACAGTGTTGAGTTGTCTTACAGGGAAAAGATACAGTTGTGATTTTTCCCCTTTTATCTAAAGCCAAGGTGGAGCTTTTCTTCTATCTCAAAGACAAAAGCGTTACCATCTTTAACTTTAACACTGTGTGTTTGATGGTGACCGTTATGGTGGTCTACCAGGCCTTGCTCAGATGTTAGGAGTGCCATTTTCTCTGTATCTCTGTGTTGTTTTCTTTTGAACTCTAGTTTTGGAAACTCTTGGGTTTTTTTTTTCTCCTATATTCCTTCCTTATGTAAGTGGATTACTTTATATCCAAATGTCCCTGAAATATCTCCTCTACTAAGTGGCTGTTCTGGAAATTTAGTAAATGAAGGTAGTTCTCTGACTTTGCACAGTAATGTACATTAAACCCAAGTTTGTTTCATTAAATCTCTGAATTGAATGCAGACATTATATGCTGTTCGGTCATTATATAAAGGTAATTGCTTGGCTCTCCATCAATGCAGTTTTAGGTGATGTTGGCCAGTCGTGTCCTGTAGCTCCTTGGTCTGGTGGTGCTTCACTTGAGTCTGAAACCGAAAGCGTTGCCCCTAAGCTGGAATCCAGTGCTGATGAGGAAGTGAATGCAGAGGAACTTGCCAGAACAGAGCATCCAAGCTGGGCTGCAGGCAGCCACGAGGTCATGACGCTGGGACTGTCCGGCGAGTACCTCTACGCTGTCAAGACTGAGCCTCTTTCAGATCTTAACCCTGTTCCTAGTGTTGATGGAAGTAGCGAGGCCACTGACAACAGACAAACCGCTTTTCCAGGCAAGTGTTAACATCACTATTAGAACACTGCAGACAGTCCAACATTTTTTTCAGTGTTTCTGTACCTTGTCTATGTACGTTTGTCCATTGTATATATTCAGAGATTTATTTTTTCATTTGAAAGATTGATCAGAACGAAGGCGTAGTAAAAAATGGCATCGTCTGAAATTTCTTTAAAAGGCCCATGCCATGGAAAACAGATTAAAAAAAAAAAGAAAAAACATATAAAACAGTTTGACGAACTTTGTGCACATTGTTCAAGTTTACATAACATTCCCTGCCCAGTTTGTACAATGCATATATATGGAAAACCTGCAGCAAATGAATTCAGTGTTTTTGTCACGAAAACCAACAAATTTACATATATTCACCTGTTCACCCTATAGCACCGTTCAAAAATCATAAGTATTACATAAGTATTTCAGACTCAACTGCTTTTTAAATGAGGCCTGACGCATGGCAGCCAATCAGGACAGAGATTATTTACATATTACTGTCCTAAAGGCTCAGTATTAAAAACGGCATGTGTAATTCTAGTGGATGAAGAGAGCTTGGAAAAGAGTCATGTAAAAATGAGCTAGGTCTGTTAGAGACCCCCTCGCAAACACTATGAAGTGTGAACTTCAGGCAAAGAAATAGAATGCCAGAGGGAGGATATGGGCCCTTTTTACATTTGATTCCAGTTTATTTGGATAGTCCAGTATAGATCATCTACAGATTTTCAAATTTTAACAAACACTTGTGTATATTGATTCTTAATAGTCTTTAAGAACTACAGTTAGGCTTAGCTTTATTGTTTGGATTGAGGTCAAGATAAGAGTTACAGTGAGTGTTAGGTTTAGGGTTAGAAAAAGGTATGATTGGTGTTAATAGATGCTTAGTTGGATGTGTAAATTAAAGAGGAATTCCACTAGTTTTTCTTCCATGTCTGTATAATGTGTGCATTAAAATGTAAGCAGTGCCATTCATGAAATGCTCGGTTGTAGAGAAACTCATATACATATTGTACATATTGTATTATGCCAACGTCCAATGTTCAGAACCATTTCTCTCAGCAGTAAGGGTGTTTTTAATGTTATATTACGTAACAGTGTCTTGTTTTTAAAATAGTAATTGAAAAATGAGGCTCTGAAAAAGATTTCTCTTCAAGCTTCCCAGTGATCGAATGGATTTATTAGATTTCACATACATATAAAACCTCAGAAGATATGTATGTGGAATAGGTATGTCAGGATGTTTGGTGGTTGTTTTGGCCAGCTATTCTGTCTATACATTGCACCATTTCACATCACACCACTCTCCTTGACATTGAACTATGTTACCATTTTGTAAAGGGGTTTTAAAAACCCCCTTGATTCCTTACTGTGGGCCGTCTGAAATAAAGTGTCACTTTACATTTCCTTACAGGCACATCAGAGGATATCTGCACCCTGATCTTACAGCAGCTCACTATTCTCAACCACCAACTGGAAGAGCAGCTAGCAGAGCAGAGAGCCTTCCACTGCAGCATGCTGGGTATGATGGACCGGCAAATCGAGGTGCTGGAACAGCTCTCTAGCTTCACCCAGAGCCACTGCCGCCAGCCCAAGCCTGAACCCAGCGAGACTGATTCATCAATCAACCAGAAAGTCCATGAAACCCTGCTGCGAATCCTGAGGGGAATGGAGAACCAGGTGCTTCAGCCATGTCTCTCTAGACCCCCACCTTCAACACCTCCCCCCTGGACGGTTTCTCTTGTGGAGGTCCACAAAAGTTCTTCTACTGTTGAAATGGAGGCAAACAATGAAACTGAGAACAGTAAGTCTACAGATGGGTGCAAACACAACTCTTCCAGCCTTCCAGCTTCAGAGCTGCTGTCTTCTTCTCCCATAAATGGTACTTTGCAGAACGGACTCTGTTAATGTAAGTGAGTATTGCTCACAACTGTGAGGCTTCAGATATATCCTAAGCCTTTAAGCATGTCATGAAAGGACATCATCCTCTTCAGTTTTTTTGTACTTCTGCATTTGGTAAATGAATTAGTTGATATATGCATTTATGTAGTTAAACAAATGACGCTTACTTGCTGTTATGATTAGCACTTTTAAAGAGGCCAACCATTCTAAACTCTAAGGCAGTAAGAACTAGGCCTGGGCGAAAGGGCCATGTAATCGGATATTGACTGACAAGTAACCTGATTTCAGTGCTTAAAAGGCAATAATCACCATGTTGGCGAAAAAGAACTGACAGGGAGCCAGTGAGGACTAATTTACCTTTAAAGAGCCTGCTGGATAATATTAAATAATATGTGCACAATGTTTTATTCACTTTTTCTGTTAAAACATTGGCTATTATGAAGCCTCAAAAGGCCGTTTAAGCAACAGTTGAGCAAATTCCCCCGCTGTCTCTGCTTTCCCAGTGTGTGATTCAAATTATTTGAATTCTGAACATTTAGAAAACATAATGCTGTGTGCTTTTCCAAAGAGATCTGTTGTTCATTTCCAGAGTGACTCCACTATAAGAACAGAAAACACTTATTTCAATATATAAAGCATGTGAGTTTGGCTTTGGAGATCACTCATTTAGTGCATGTGTTGCAGTCTGACGTTTATCCAGCAAGGGGCACTATTAGTACACAAGTCACCTTGAATATACCCCAGAAGTAGGGTATGTTATTATTTTAGATTTTTTATTCCTAAAGTTTGTCGTTAAAACAGTTGTTTAAGAAACGCATATAAACTAAATGAAATGTAGGCTTTATACTGCGTTCAGGTGCTCATAGGAAGGTTGTATATACCAGGTGGTTAATTAGTAAATATGACTTCAACCCGTTCAGGGATTTGTTCATAATTAGACACACCTACCACACAGATGAAGCGTGGAGGTCTGAAAAAAACTTGTTTAACTAGAAGAGATTGTGCTAATTAATTTCAGATATCGCCCAGGCCTAGTAGAAACCAATATCTGTCTGTCTCCGCCATTGAGCACTTTACCCAGCAAAATATGCGCAATTTGGAGACAGATTCGTTTAGAGAGTTGGCCAGGATCTTGGCTTGTGCAGCGTTTAAATGGTTGATCACCATCATGAGATGATACAAGATTAAAATAGATACACAATATGTTTAAAATATGATTAAAAACACTGGTTAACTTTGATGTTAATAATGTGTTTCCTTTTTTAGCCACAAGCAGCGATTCAAGTCACTGCCTCGCTTTTTTTTTTTCTTTTTTCTTTTCTTTTTACATTAGAAATTTTAGCTCGCAGTACATGCATTAGTAAAATAACCCTGTACTGATGTTTTAGTTGAGGGATGTTAGACAATTTTAAGTGTATTAAAGTGTAGAAAATATACACTCACTGGCTATTTTATTAGGAACCGTGTTGGTTAGAACAACCTTTTACTCACAGAACAGGCTGAGTTTTTCATGGTATGGAATAAATGTAATTATTGCAGATTTGTCAGCTGCACGTTCATGCTGTGCATCTCCCATTCTACCACATCCTAATGGTACTGAATTGATATCTAGCAACCAGGGAAGCCGCTGAAGTACTTTGAACTCATTGTCATGTTTATGGAGTCGGATTGACAACCTGATTAACAGCTACTTCCATTATGATAAACGATGAAATGTGGCCATAAAGGGATGAATATTGTGAGCAATTATATTCCGATAGGCTGCAGGATGCAATTGATGCTGCTCAATTAGTGTTATTAGCCCCAGTGTGTGCTATTATACTAGCACGACCAGCTTGAACTGTTGACACAAGGCAAGCTGTGTTCATGGATTCAGTGCTGTTTATGCCAAATTCTAGCGCATCAAGTGCATGTCAGAGCAGAATTTGAGATTCTTCAGACCAGGCAATGTTTTTCCATCTTCAGCTGTCTAGTTTTGGTGAGCCTGCATGCACTGTAGCCTCAGACTTGTGTTCTTCCTTGACACCTTAGTGGAACCCCATGTGGTTGTCGTATTCCGTCCATCTCAAGGTTTGAAGTGAGGTGTTTTTGTGGTTGTGATCAATGGTAAAGGGTTAATGTCGGCTCAAAGAAATCTAGCCGTTTGTCCACTGACCCCTTTCATCCACCACAGAAATGCTGCTTACTTGATTTTGTTTTCTAGATTCTAGAGGCTATGAAAATCTCAGATCACCAATATATGACATACTTAAACTCACCTTTGGCCCCAACAGCCCTCTTGTGGTCTAATGGTCACTCTTTTCCTCCATTGTGAACGCTACCTGAAACTCTTGACCCGGGTCTGCATGATTTTCTCCATTGCGCTGCTGCCACCTGATTGAATAATTACCTGACTAAGAAGGTGCACAACTGTTCCTAATAAAATAGCCAGTAAGTGAGTATGCACTGTTTATTTATTGATCTGTCAACTCTTTGTTACATAACAAAATTAGTCAAATTAAAGGAAATAGATTAGCTTGACAATGTGATATGTTGACTGGAACTCACGTAAAATATACTTCTTTCCATTTTGTCTTTTTTTATTACTAATACTTAGTGAAGCGCTGAGGAGCCCAGCTAAAAGGGCTCGGTGTATCTTAGTGACTGACTGTGGATTGTTGAAACAGGTGTGCTCACAGGCAAAGTGGAATAATATTTTAATCCCCAATACAGTAATAAAATGACCCTAAAGAGAAACCGCTGTGTTCTCACTTATTATGGATGGATGGATGGATGGGATGGATGGGATGGATGGGATGGATGGGATGGATGGATGGATGGATGGATGATGGATGGATGGATGGATGGATGGCGAGTTATATACGGGGCTGAAGTGAGACTGGGATTTTCAGCCTCTGTGTCACATGACTCATCCCAGCACAGCCCCAACTCTAATTACCCTACTACCCCACAAACACGCACAGCACATGCCAAATAGCTTTTTTTCTAAAATCTGCATTTTCATCTTCTTGATTTGTTCTTCTTATTTATATCACTGTTGTCAGATCAAAACCTCATATCTGTTTTTGACAATTTTCCGTTTTTGACATAATTGGAAATTGTTGCCCTTTACATGAGTGTAAATTTTATAATAAATGGACCAAATGAATTTTCCCAATTACTTGGGGAACAGGTGAGGTTGCATTGACTTACTTTAAAAGTAAAGCATGTTTTTAGCTTCCGTAAAACGATCATTTTAAAGACATGGGGTTTTGTTCCGACAGCAGCAATGTGCTACACTGAGATGAGCAACTAGTGATAAAATGGAAACTGGTGAACGATTTTAGCTAAACTGGGATATAATCATGACACCAATAAGCTAAAACGTGATGCTAGTATGTTAGTATGCTAGAAATGAAATTCAGGTCAGCATTTCTTACTCTCCACCTGCTTGGATATGTCCTCATCCTCCTTAAGTAGCTTTGTCATGTGTGTCTTCTTGTTGTCTCCTTGTTTTTTGCTGCTGCCCATCTTCATATGATCAGTAATGGGGAAAAGAAATACTCTGTAAAGCACTGCCTGTACCACTACCTATGTCTACCAGCACCAGATTCACACTGCAGGGCTGATACACTGATCTCCCAAGGCTGCAGTTACATGCTAGTGCCTGTGCGGGTATCTGAATGTAACTGCTACATGATTGAAGGTGAAAGGAGAATAAGAAGCCGACATCAGCTTCATGTAATCTCCAGCAAACTGGGGCTGCACTACATGAGGTGGGGGCTGATTTAACCCGTAAATTACTACATTGGGTGTGTTTACATGCACTTAATAGTCTGATTATGATTTTTTTTTGCAGTTATCTCATTCAAATTAAATATTTTACATCTTTTAGATGAGGCATGTTCATATTTCCAGGTAAAGAGGTGTTTAAAAAAAAAGCCACAACATTACGTTTACGTCGTGTCTTCTTCTGTGAGATTACTGACCAGTTTCAAAGCAGAAATCCAATTACTTCCTGACTCATGTAAGACCAGCGTTTTCCCGTTGTCTGATTACACGTGTGCATGTAAATGCATTCATCAGATTAAGGACAAAATCAGATTTTCTGCCGTTATGAAGTTGTTACACACTCAATGTTTGCCAGATGGGTAGCAGATTATAGAACACAGATTTTTAAAAAATATATACATTTCAGGTGAAAATCATCTCACACTCCGGTCCTCAAGGTATGTTTCCTGGAGAACGCAGAGGATGATTGGCTCCACTAAAACGCCAAGCTCTTAGCAGGCCGCTGTGTCTTCTAGTTTTTCAGCGCAGCTTCTCTCATGAAAACCGACCACTGTTACTGTGACTATTATTGTAAGAAGCATATCTAAGTGAAAATGAGAGTTAAGTCCATGAATATTCAGTACTGTTACGTTTAAGTGACCCTTATTAGTCCCACAACGGGGAGCACTCGAGGGTTAGGTGTCTTGCTCAAGGACACCTCAGTCATGTGCTGTTGGCTCTGGGGATCGAACCGGCGACCTTTCGGTCACAAGGCTGGGTCCCTAACCTCCAGCCCACGTTAGTATGTAAAGATCTCTATTATAAGCTATATTGTGAGGCAAGTGAAACAATGTCTGTGATTGAATGTTTCTAATTGAAGCCTATGCAGGCACCAATATCAGAAGAGTGAGTGGGGCATGCAGGGGAGACTTTCTGCACAGCATGTTCATGTCTGGACATCCAGGTTTTTTAGCCTAAGAGTTTGCGAATTAATTCTGGTGTTTTTGTTTCTCTTAGTGCCTCTATATTTAAGACACAGCACAAACATTACCTCTCACAGGCTTTCACAGGAGACAGAAATTAAAATGGTTGTTACAACCACAAGCCTAAAAATACGTGAACAACATTCTCAGGCTGTTTTGAGAATTATGAAATATGTAAATAATTAAAAATATTCATCAAGCACTCATTACAACACTGCACAAAACCTTTAATATTCAGATAAGTACAAAACAGGACAAAAACATGTTTGTAGATAACATGCATCAGGCCTTACAATCCAAAGAAATGATATACAGCATAAGACAAAATCTTATCTCACAGGTAAAACAATGTCTCTGGCATCAGGCAGCATATTTATAACCATTTTATGTAATACGTTTCTATGAGGTACTTTTAAAGGCCTTAAACACTTCAGACGTCTGGTTCCCATCACCACCACTGTGAGCCATTCTGACTTAGGTTTCTCTAGAATAAAACATTCTGAATTTGGTTACATCTTAACCATTTAATTACGCTCAATTATTTTTGAAAAGTTGGCCGGAATGCCCATTTAAGTGCATGGTTAGACGGATTGGATAGGATATCAAATACTGTTGCTTTTTTTTAGTCCACAAGCCACTTTTAGTTTCTGGTGAGAGGCTCTGTTAAGAAGGATCATTTTAATGGAATGTGCGTGTTGATTTGTCTACTTCACAATTTTGTTTGTGTCAAAAAAAAAGTAATAAATTTTACCACTACTTATATCACAAATAAGGGTTTTTAAAAAATACTTAATCATATTGTATTGCGTCTTATTCTGTGCTCATTGACATCTGCAAATGGTTATTATTTGCACCATATCTGCCTACATTAAGCACAAATGTCACAAAGAACACCAAAACCATAATATAACTTCTATTACCACACGATCCGCTGAAGGACTGTACTTCACTAACCACAGCTCTGCATCGCATGGACAGTATTCACTGTACTAGTCTTAATGGACCACTAGGTCCTGCTTGTGGTGTGATGCTTTGCTGTAGTCCTTCCTCCGCTGTGGTGGCGATCTCATCAGTGTCCACCACAGCAAACAGTACACAAGGTGGCCATGGCCCTTGTTTCTGTGACATATTGATGTGAAAATCATATATGTAGAAGGTAGTTTTGATACTTGGCAATATTTCCCTTTTTCTTTCTTTCGTGCGCTTCGATTATTTATTTATTCTTTTTTTTCCCTTTTCTTTCTGTCTTCAGTCTCTTCTTTTCATTAAAATGGAAACCTGCAAATCCGTTCGGAGTGTCCGAGTAGAGCTTGGAGTAAAACAGAGACGAAGTTAGTAAAAGTGCAGTGGAACACAACAAATCCTCTTTCCCAGCCTAATTACTTACCGGGGGCTGGAAATGAAGGTTCTTCGCCGTCTGTCCTTCGAGAATTCTCCGTGAATCCCCTGCATCGGTAAGAGACGAGCGCAGGCCAGTGCTGGTCGGAGTTAGCCACAATGCTAACCGTTCAATGGGGAATCCCATTCATTTCCGCCTGCACTGTTATCCATGCTTAGCGGTTTAAAATGCTTATATTTTGGGCAAATATTAGTATTTCCTTGTTAGTGAGTGAGTGAAAATGTCCATGATGAGTTCAGTTCATGTTTTATGTCGCGTTTTGCGGGTTTAATCGAAGATTTTTGGTGCAAAATGTGAAGCATGTGTGACCGGCCTCCGACACCGCCTTACACGCAGTAGACTAGAGACTAGCCACCCCAGTTTACTGGGCAGGGGACCCCACGCTTAGGCCCTCAACTAAACGGGTAAAACCAACTGTCTCAACTGAGCAAGGTTTATTTAGGGGGACAATTAAGCAACAAGAATAAAAAAAAACTGCCAGCGCTGGTTCAGAGTAGCAAACGAGTGGGTACCGTAAAATCTCTCTGCCGGTGGTCAACATAGAGGAATAATGCCATAACTCCAATGGTGGAATCTATACAGTAGTTTAACACTTAATAGCCGTCATCAAATAAACAAAAACAAAATAAACAAATAAATGTGTTCAAAGAAAACCAAACACCCCACACAAAGTAATTACCAAGGAATAATCTCAAATCCAGTGCTACAAATTCACAATCTCTAAATGAAAATAATACAAAACATAAGAATCAATATACAAAACTGCAATTTCGGCTGAGTGTAACTATAAATAGATGGACAGTGCCACCAGGGCATAGAAAGAACCACAGCACATTCACAAAGAGACACTAATTCCACCACATTCACTTGTACATATATAAAACACACAATCTTGCTACTATTTGGCAGTGAAGTATAATATTAAATAGTATAAAAAGTATCCAAACGTTTAATCCGGCGGATCAGTGCTAATCAATTATTTCAGAAGACATTTAAAACAAAACAGTGGGGAAAACCGTGGCCTGCAGTTCACCAGGCCTTGGTCCTCTGAGTAATATCCACTCTGCCTTATACCGGAGCTGAAGTAACGTACTAACGGCTTCTGCTTCCCAGGCTCACACAATGCAGTCACTGCTGCTCCACACGGTTTAGAGTTGGCTGGAAACCCTCTCTCTCGTCTGGCTGGAACCACACGTTAAACCAGTGCTGTAGTGCGAGGGCTGTACCCTATTAAAATACATTGTCTTTAGGTCCAAAACTGCCATTTAAACACAGAAATGAGACCAAACGGAGACCTACCGACCTCACTTCCTCCAGCAGCAGCGTCCACTCCAAACCTACATGCTCCCCGTAAACCCAAACAGAAGTGCAGTAACAATTAATTACCTGGACTTTTATTGAGCTCATCTGGCGTCCTGTGATGCCTCAGAGTAACAAGAGCACTAAAAATAAATTGATATAACTACTGGGAATGTAATTATTAACTTGTTACCCAAAATAATAAGAAAAAATATATATTTATATGCACACACACACTTCTAAAAATATAAATCAAAACGAAAGTGTAAGAATTTTAAATTAAACTATGGCTTGCACCCACCTCTCAATTCCAGCAGAGGGCAGCCTAAGCTTACCGGCAGCCCTACCACACGTACTAGGCGCAGCATAGCCAGTTTAGCTAAAATGGTTAACCCTTAAAATGCCAGTTTTTTCCATGGTTTATTTTCATTTTAAGCTCTTTAATGTAGATGGAAGCTGTTAATAATTATTATTTACAGACGTTACAGATTTTATGATGAGGTAACGTAAGCATATGTTAGGCCAGGTTATGAGTTTAACTGTACATTCTGATCCTATGTGCTGTAGGTCAGGGTTTTTGAGAGAGAGAAAAGAGACATTGCACATCACGTTCAGGTTGGATCCATTGGATGGCGAGCCAAGCCCAGACCCTTGAACCTGAAGTTTTTCTGCATGCAGCGAATTGAACCCATTGATTCCATGACTCGTTCACCACTGGCACCGACTCGCTTTACTTCGCAGTGCGGAAGGCTAAAACTCGCATCTCCACAGTCGTAAGGCTCTACACTTGCTCAATCCTGGTGAAACCCTTGGACATGGACAGTGATTGTACACAAAATATTGAACTGAGAACTGTGATCACTTGAAAAGATTTGTGGTTGAATTTGTGGTTCTCATGGTTCAGCGTGGTCTCTTACTCATTTGGTCGCCCTGGTTCTGTAGTCGAGACTAGCGTCTTTTCTGATCGGCCCAACTGGGAAGTAACCCATCTTACTTGTACACAGTCATTTAACCAGTGAACCAAATTACTAGAACTGTACCTTTAGTAGGGGTTACACTGTGGTTCTCCTTTATATGGAGACACAATCGAGGCAACCAAGTATGCAGTTCTGCTGCTGTTCACAAACAGCTGTTTGGTAGTTTTAGTCCTAACTGCAGCTTTAAGGTGCATGTGTGTGTTTATTCTCCAGAGGATTTGTGTCCGGCGGCATTACATGATCCTGACTCCTGATAATCAGTCATGAAGCAACATAACAGTTGATAATTTTACTTTTTCAGAATGTAAAACCACTAAATCAGCTTCTGACCTGCTGCACTTTTTACAGTGGACCGCTCCTTCCTCCTTTCCTGAACTGAGTCATGATGTCTTACTTTAACACGTTCACTGTTTACATTAGTTAGGAGGTTTGCCTCAGTCTTTACGTCTAGGCTAAAAATCTACTTATTTATTCAAGCTTTTGGTAATTTTGCTTTGAGGGGTTTTATTTGCCTCCTTTGAGAACGCTCTCTAACTCTGTCTCCCAGAAAGCAAAGCAGTTCTTTCTGGAACGCATCTTTACTTTGGAGGAGGCTACGGATGAAGCTCCAGAGTCTGTGGTCACAGTCGTATGTGAGATTCTTCAGGACCACTCAGTGGATCTCCTGGACAGGTTTGAGGACAATCCATTATTTCTTTAGATTTCTCCCTTTTTTTCCGTCGTCTGTACTCAGAACCAATCCCTACTTTCCCTACGCTGTAAAGATCAAGACAAGACCCTATTACTGTGAAGCGACAGTGCTAACCACCACGCCACTGTCCCGCCACACCAAAAACTCCTTTTCTAGAATTTATTGAGATTCCTAGCATGGACCAGTAGCACCTCCAAGTGGTCAGAATGAGACACAACACCCAGTCGGTAAGTTATTTGCTTATATTGGAAGAAAAAAAACTGGTATTTAACTTTTGCCATTTGATTGCAGTGGGTTTAGAATACTGATAAGTATCTAACCTCAATGTGTTTTTCTTTTCATTTCGTTTCTTTTCTTTTACTTGGTTTCTTTCTTTTGGTTAACAACCTACTGTGTTCAAATTTATTCCTAACAAAACTAAACCAAGAAATCACTCGCAGTGCTGCTCGAGTCTTTTAGCCTGTGTGGTTTTTCAGGTAACCTGGGTTAAATCTATCTAATCTGAAACGTACCTGAATGTCTTTGTTGTTCTTTGTTTATCGTCTTGAAAGTTTAAAGAAATAATCTAAACCATTTGTATTTTAGAATTATTTTTCACTTTTAAGATCTAACTAAAACGAATGAGGCGTGATTCTTGGAGAGGCACTCATAGATTATGTACCACTAGTTCTAGCGCTAGTTTACACTCATTAAGGACCTTCCACCTCCACAGGGGAGGGTCTACACCCAAACACAACCTGATCACACAGCATTTTTCGAAGAGTTCCTAAATCTTGTTTGTCAGTTTGTATCCTTTAAGTTTAAAGCTTAGAGAAGAAGAGTGCTGAGGTCTTTTACCTGCTCAGTGAGGGATTTCTCCAAATTTCGACTCAAAGAGGTATTGAGAAGTTTGTGCCACCAGCCTTGGAACCCTGACCGCAACCCAAACCTTCACCAGCAGAGTCAGAGTAGTTCTGTCTACACAAAGACCTCGGGACCCTGGGACCTCACCCAGAGCCCAACACCAATCTGTGAGCAGATTAACCACCAAAGGACTGCCCAAGCTCCATCCTCCAGCAGCCTCAAGACACGTCTGCCCAGGTATTCATACTAACTACACATTCACTCAAACATAAATAACTGGACCTCTAACCGGAATTTAAAGAGGTGAAATGGACACAGACAACACAAAACATATTGGTGTGCATGAAGTCATATTTATATTTAATATATAATAATATTTATTTCATTTTGAAATCAAGCAGCTTACTAATTTTAAGTTTAAGCACCAAAAAATTTTACCATCCAAAATGAATTCTTGCATAGAAGGAGTGGCCAGTCTTCTCTGCAAAGGGCCGGTGAAGCTGATTTTCATTCCAAAAGTCTGTGAATGGAAACTTGTCGTCACTCTGCCTCTTTGGTGTAAGATTTGATAGCAAGAAATTCACAGAGTAAAAACCATAACGCAGCTCTATAAACAGAGCAGCACGGTCAGCTTAGTGAAAGATCCTGCTTTGAGAAAAACACAAGTGTCTTTATTGGTGTAGCATCCCTGCTGAATAACGGTTTGGCTCTCAAACTGATGGTCTATGCGTCCTTTATTCATTTCTTCGCATAAACACACAGTAAGAACTAAATACCAAAAAACAAAAACAAAACACAGGAAAACACTTAAGTCACAAGATAAAACCAATCCCACACATTAAAATACACTCATTTCAATTTATCAGCACCTACAAAATATAAAATTTCAACAATCTAAGACACAACATGCTCAGCATTTCAACAATAGTTCAAGCAGCACAACAACTGATTGGCTAAATACATTCACTAAAATCAATAGATTTTACCAAATAACAACTTTACCTTATTCACCTACAGCAGAGTGCCAATATTCAAAACCTTTAAATGAGCAGATTGTTTGGTGGGTCCACTGTTCTTGGGGAACAATGGCTCCCACCATTTTACTTAAAGAGCCACCTGACTCACCTCACTTCCTGCTCACCTGTCTCATGCTGAGCATGTCAAATTAAAAGACCCAACTCACTCTCAGGCTGTTTATACAAAAGTATCACACAGACACGGTTAGTTACACTCCCACCAAATCATACAGGGTTTCTGCATTAACAGTGTAAACCATAATGATTTCCCACCAGTGATTAGATACTCGTAGCTGCAAAAGAAAACATAAATCCAAACAAAAGCAAAAATAATAAAAAAAAACAAAACAAAACAAAAAATAGGAAATTATGCCTCCACTAACAAAATTAATTTATGCACTGAACGTTCAACCACTGAGAGCTTATGATACTTCCCTCCACTACTAAGCTTCGAGTTCCCGAGGGCTATCTTAACTCTCCTAACAAGTCCATCTTGGTCAGAATTAGCCTCTACAACTTTTGCCAACCTCCATTCATTCCTGGGCAGTTCATCCTCTCTGAGAATCACTACATCCCCAATTTGCAAGTTTCTTCTTGAAGTATGCCAGCACTGTCTTATTGCTATATTGGCTAAATACTCCTTCTTCCAAAGACTCCAAAACTGTTCCGCAAGGTACTGTACCCTTCGCCATCTCTTGCAAGCATAGATGTCCTCTTTAACAAACTTGCCAGGAGGAGGCAGAGCTGATGAAATTTTCATTGTAAGCAGATGATTTGGAGTAATAGGTGTTAAGCTACAAGGGTCACCTAGATGGTTCACGGTAAGTGGACGGCTATTAATTATACTCATTGCCTCATAAAAGAATGTTCGCAGGGAAGAATCATCTAGCCTACTCAAGGAAAGGGTGAGAGTGGAACTAAGGAGACTTCTCACTGTCCTTATCTGCCGCTCCCAAACTCCTCCAACATGGCTAGAGTAAGGTGCATTCATGTTAAAATCACACTGGTTATCAACAAGAAATGCAGCCAGCTTCTCCTGATCAATCTCCTTGAGGGCTTCCTTAAATTCATTTTTGGCACCAATGAAATTCCTTCCTTGATCAGACTTTATCAAGCGTACTGCCCCTCTTATTGCTATAAAGCATCGTAGAGCATTGATAAAGGCATCAGTGGACAAGTCATCTAGCATCTCTATATGCACTGCCCGTGAACTGAAGCATGTAAAAAGAAGGCCATACCTCTTATGAATTCTTCTTCCTCCCTTTGTTAAAAAAGGCCCAAAACAATCCATACCACAATATGTAAATGGTGGTGATTGATTTACTCGCTCTTGGGGGAACTCTGACATTTTCTGTTGTTCCACTGGCCTCCTAAATCTTCTGCACCTAACACACTGGTGAAGATAAGAAGCCACTACTCTATGAATGCCTGGAATCCAAAACCCATTTGAACGAATTTCATTTATAGTCATTCCCTTGCCCTGGTGCTTAACCTTCTCATGACAATGAGCGACTATGAGGTTGGTAATGTGATGGCTCTTAGGAAGGACAATAGGATGTTTAACAGAATTAGGCAGGGAGGAATAAAGCAACCTTCCTCCCACCCTCAAAACGCCATCCTTATCAACAAAGGGATCCAAATGGTACAATGGATTACAAACGGGTAGTTGCTCACCTTTGCTCAAGATCTTCACAGAGTCTTGATAGACCTGTCTTTGCAAGTCCTTAAGTATAACAAGTACTGCAATTTCCCTCTCCCTCACTGTTGTAAGACTAGTTGATTTGTCCTTTCTAGCTCGACGTAGAAGACGAGCAATTCCTTGAATGCCTCGAGTCCAAGATGAAAAATGGCTCAGATGATCCACTAGGCTTTTTCCCTCCATTTTCCTCGAGAAAAATACCTGAGTCTTCACTTCAGGATCACCTAAAGGTAGTTCCAAAACACCATCCTCAAAAGGTGCAATCTCCCTTTCCCATAAAAAATCAGGGCCAGTAAACCACTTAGAATGTAAAAGATCATTAACTCCAAGACCTCGAGATGCATAATCAGCAGGGTTAAATTCTGTTGGGACGTAATGCCATTGATGGGGGTGTGCACTGAGATGAATTCTTTGGACCCGATTGGCCACAAAGGTGTGAAATCGACGAGCCTCATTACCAATATAGCCCAAAACCACCTTTGAATCAGTCCAAAAGTATTCCCCATCCACCTCACCCCATTCTTTCTTAAGCATATCACTCATCTTTACTGAGATAACTGCTGCTGTTAGTTCAAGCCTTGGGATGGTAGTAACTTTGGTTGGAGAAACACGGGACTTTCCCATAACTAAAGTACAATAAACCTTTCCCTCGTTATTTCTGAATCTCACATATGAGCACTGCCCATAGCCTTGATTGCTAGCATCAGAAAAATGATGAAATTCTGTTCTATTGATTTTTCCAAAACCATCTGGCTTGCAACAACGAGGCAACTTTACTTTCTCCAAATCCACAAGATCATCCTTCCAACCTTCCCACTTTGGCTTAAGCTCATCTATTAATGGATCATCCCAACCTAAACCCTTTCTACACATAGCTTGAAGCACACCCTTTCCCGTGAGTGAGAAAGGAGCTACCAGGCCTAAAGGATCATATAGTGAGGCTACCATTGAAAGAACACCTCGACGTGTATCAGGCTGGTTCTTAAGATGGACCCTAAACTTCAAACAATCAGACCAAGTGCCAGGAAATCCCCAAGGCTCGCTCTACCTGAGCATCATCAAAAGACAAATTGTAATCCTGTACCTTTGTTGCCTTTTCTGACTGGGGAATACTGTCTAATAACTCCTGGTTGTTAGATGTAAACTTGTGCAACCGAAGACCTCCTAATTCACAAATTTTCTTTGCCTCATGTGCAAGCTGAATGGCTTCTTCTGGCCTGTCTACACTGGCAATTCCATCATCTACATAAAAATCTCTCGTTATAAATTGTGATCCCATAGGATACATCTCCTTATACTCCTTGGCCAAGTGCCGCAACCCATAATTGGCACATCCAGGAGATGATGCAGCCCCAAATAAATGCACCCTCATACGGTACTCATGGGGCTCACCACTTAAATCTGCTTTTTCCCACCAAAGAAATCTAAAATAGTCTCTATCTTCTTCAGTTACATGAAACTGGTGGAACATTCTCTCAATATCGCACATAAGTGCTATAGAGTTTTTACGAAAGCGAATAAGAATCCCTGTCAAGTTGTTAATTAGGTCAGGGCCAGTAAGGAGATGATCATTTAGACAAATTCCTTCATACTTAGCTGAACAATCAAAAACTACTCTCAACTTGTCTGGCTTCTTGGCATTATAAACTCCATGATGGGGAATATACCATTTTTCTCCCAGCTTTCCTCCATCTACAACTTCTTCTGCATCCTTCTTTTCAATAATTTCATTCATGAACTCGATATAATTTTCCTTGTACTTCTCATCCCTCAGGAGCTTCCTTTTGAGATGTACAAGTCTACTAAGGGCAAGCGGCTTATTGTCAGGCAATTTCGGTCTTTCTTTGAAAGGCAAGGGCAGTTCATAGTGACCATAGTTATTCTTAACAATGTTATTCTTCAACTTGTGAAGAAAGAAAAGATCTTCTTGTGAAACAGTTCTCTCCTCACCTTGAATATCCTTAAAATCAGATTCAAGTACGTGAATAACATCTATTGGTGCAATGCATGGAGACTCTTTAACATTTTTTCTCTTACGTCGAGATTCCAAGGACTTTGACTTAAATTCAGGGCACAGATTAAGCTGATGATACTCTTGACAAACTATGCATGCTTGCTTTGTGTTCTCTCTAGGTATCTCCCTTTGCTTTCCATCCAAGGCTGCCTGGGTGTTCAAAACGTTAAAGTCACTCTTGTTTCCAAACCTAAAGCCCTTTTTCCCAGATACTAATTCTGATGACCTCAGAGCATGTAGAGAGGTTATAGGGTTGCAAGCAATATCTGCTTCAAAGGCTGCAAAGGCTGCAAAGTTCTTAAAACTGGGAAATTCCTTCTTCAAGTTCAGAGCCTCCGTAACCTGACGATTCCAACTCGGTTAGTTACAATTGGTAAAAGATGATGAAAATAAAATCCTGTGTATTACTGTGTATGAAGAGGAGGCGAATTTCAGATCCTCCTCTCTGAGGTGGCTAATTGTGACCGTCTGAGACAGGCGGACAAAACAGCTTCCCTCCAAAAGACGACATCATAATGTTTGGATATGTGACTACAGTCTGTACTGGCACAGCACTGGTCTGCAGTTTGAAGCCTTGTTGAAGTCATCCAATGTGAAAAAATGCAGTATTACTATTTAACATAAAAAATGAATTAATACATGGACAATAAATGATGACTCAAGTCTATGACTTAGTCTAGTCTTGTCACTGAATGATCTAAAACTAAACTTATCTGCAAAAGGGCTGGTGTGGCTGCTCCTGTTCATCTCTATCAAACAGGAACATATCGCTACTAAGACTGAGACCTGCTGAACAAGCAGAATCAAGTGTGTGTCTGCTTGATTGGAATGAAAGCACACTGGCCCTGTGAGGACATGATTGTTGGGCCCTGGCCTAACATGTGTGATGAGTTCCCATATGTCATCTTTACCACTCACAGCACACGCACCATGACACTGTTATCTATCCAAACACTGAGAAATATGGATTCATAACTACAGCAGATAATAGAAAGGTATACAAGCTAATTAATTAGTGCCTCTATTTTATCTGTTTGAAACCTGAATTAGAAATAATTCACATATCAATACTCACTTGGATGATTTTGCTCTGTAGAGTGCAGCTCTCATCCCTCCTTCCCATGTCGTGTTCGTACTCTTTAGAGGGTGGATGGGCGGCATGACTGCATTTAGTCTCCAGGTCACTGGAGACACTGACCGTCAGTGAAGTTTGTGGACACTTTTGCAAACGTGAGGGTCTTGTGAGCATTCAGTCTTAGTCTCAGTGAAATGTACACACTGACTTTTGGAGCTGTGCCTAATATTTTAGTGTCTTTTTAAGCCCTGCAGCCTTTGGGACCTGGTTTCCCCTCCAAATGGAGAAAGACGTGTGTGCGCTTCTGATTTGGCATCAAAAAAGGACAAAATGTAAAAATATGAAGGATTTTATTTCTTTACACAAAACAAAATAATAATTAATAATTAAATAATCCTCACCAAATTGAAGCCATGACAAAATAACTCCTCTTATACAAGTTTAATGAATTTATGTTTACAGTACTTTCAACAGAATTTCCCCATTTATTTCAAGTGAGAAGTAATTAATACTGTCATGCTTTATTACATCTGTTATAACTTATAACTGCAACTTCTAATGAGCACTAAAAATCACACCCTGAGAAACTCTGAAAGATGTTAAACACCAAACTTTAAAACAGCAAAAGCAGCAAAACCAGGAAAAGAGGCTAAATTCCAGCTCAGTAACTGAACTGCACAGCTTTTCCTCTCCGTTCAGTCTCACTGTATAATATTACTGCATCGCTCATTTGTTCTGCTGTGATTTAACGCTGATTATTGTGACGCCACCGAAATGGAACTCAAGCCCATCTAAATGGTCAGAAAAGCCCGTTGAGCCTCAGTCGGTCACCGACACCCAAAGCGACCAGCTGAGCTTTCTGTCTGTCCAGTTAGAGAAGCTTCAATCCACGAGGAACAGCCTTGTATCCAGCAGGAAGATCCAATGGCACCCCCTGCTGTTTGAGGCTGAGACCCCCACCATCGTCGGACCTTATTATTTGCTATAGGTGCATGTGTGTTTATTCTCCAGAGGATTTGTGTCCGGCGGCATTACATGATCCTGAGTCATGATCTCTTACTTTTCCCATTGTTTCTTTCTCTGATGTGTCATTCTTGAAACTATGTTATAACACAGGTGAAGTATATTGAAAAATGACCAACAAACCAGTTTTGACTCAGTGTTTGCCAATAGATAAGTAATCATTAAGAAGCAGACCTTGAAATAAAGTGTTCGCGGTTAATTAATGGCAGTGATTGGATAACAAACATTTTCACAATATTGTGCTGCACAAAGGCTCAAGTCAAAGGTTCTATTCCCAGTCCAGGAAGGAACGCCACTGTGGTATAATAAGAGTCTTTGGGAAATTTCTGTATTCATGTATCATCGTCACTCAGTGTAACAGTGTCTTCGAAATACCTCAGTATACCACTGCTGTCTGAAAAAACCTTGTATCTTCATTTTTTAATCATTTTTTTAATCAGTTTTTGACATTTACATGGTTCATAACCTTCAAGTAATTAAGTCATTTGATATTAATAAATTAAATGAAATTAATAAAAAAAAAATACTGAATCAAATGATCAGAAGCAAATGAATCAATGAGTCAAATATTAATAACCATAAGATTAAAATACTCAGTATTAACTAATGATGTATTAATCAGTGAAGATGAAGCATGAGCTGGTAAAAAAAAATCTGAGTTCGTCAGGAATTTGTTATTTCAGCATTTGAAAAGAATGTTAGTAACACATCGGCTCACTGCTAGAAGCTCTTCTATACCACCTTCAGAAAAATGAGAACTTGCAGGACTCCACTGTTCTGTTCTGTTCAGGATGCTGAGTTGGATGGCTCTTCCTGAAGTCCACTGTCATCTCCACTGTTTTTGCTGTGTTCAGCACCAGGTTATTTTGGCTGCTCCAAAGGACCACCTGATCAACCACCCATCTGTAAGCATCACCATCTCGGATGAGACCAATGACTAGTGTCATCTGCATACTTCAAGATTTTGACTGAGGGGTCCATGGAGGTACAGTCGTTCATGTACAGCGCCTGTACTGATGATCTGGGTGTTTGAGGTGAACTTTCTCAACCTCACCCGCTGCTTTCTGCCAGTGAGGAAGTTGGTGATCCACTGACAGGTGGGGCTTGGCACGCTGAGTTGGAGTAGTTTGTTGTGGAGCTGACCTGGGGTGACTGCATTAAAGGCTGAGCTGAAGTCCAAGAATAAAATTCTTGCATATGTTCTTGAGTGTTCAAGCTGTTGAAGAATAAACTGGAGTCCCATGTTCACTGCATCGTCCACCGACCTGTTTGCCCAGTATACAAACTGCAGGGGGTCTAGCAGAGGATCTGTGATGTTCTTCAGATGGGAGAGCACCAGTCTCTCAAAGGATTTCATTACTACAGAGGTCAATGCAACGGGTCTTTAGTCATTCAATCCTTTTGCTTTCTTGGGAACTGGTACTATGGTGGAACGTTTGAAGCAGGAAGGTATGACACACAGCTCCAGTGATTTATTAAAGAGTGCTGTAAAGACTGGTACGAGCTGGTCAGCACAGATCCTCAGACAGGATGGTGAAACACGATCTGGTCCTGGTGTTTTCCTCACTTTTTGTCTCCTGAAGAGTCGTTGCATGTCCTTTTTCGCAGATCTTCAGAGCAGGCTGAATGGATGGCTGAGTGACAGGAAGGTGTGAAGCTGTGCTGAATGGGTGTGTGGAGCTGGGCTTTTCAAACCTGCAGTAGAAGTTGGGGTGGTTGGTGTAGTGTAGTGGGTAACACTTCTGCCTTCTATGCTGTAGACTGGAGTTCAATCCCCGCCTGGATAAGCACTACACTATACCAATAAGAGTCCTTGGGCAAGACTCCTAACACCACCTTCACCTTCCTGTGTAAAATGATCAAATTGTAAGTCACTCTGGATAAGAGCATCAGCCAAATGCCGTAAATGTAAGTTGTTAAGCTCATCAGTCAGCTGATGGTCGCCCATTGTCTGGGGGATGTCCTTTTGTAGCTGGTAATGTTCTGCAGGCACTTCCAGACGGTTAGTGGCTCATTTGTGGACACCATACTACTCAGCTTGTTTGAGTAGCTCTTTTTTGCAGCTCTGAGTGTGTAGTGAGTGTGTTCCTAGCCCTGATTGTACAGAGCCCGATCTCCTCTCCCTTATGCTGCTTCTTTAGACTCGGGCAACTGTTTCAGTCTGAAATTAAACCAGGGCTTGTCATTGTTATATTTTATGCGAGTCCTGGTGGAAACACAGGTGTCTTCACAAAAGCTGATGTCACAGTATCCGTATATTCATCCAGGCTGCCTGTAGCATCCTCAAACACACTCCAATAGGTTAATTTCATGCAGTCCTGAAGCCTTTTTTTAGCCTCATTGGTCCGCTTCTTCACAGAGCTGACTACAGCTTTGGCACACTTGAGCTTCTGCCTATAGGTTGGAAGGAGGTGGATTAGCGAGTGATTGGAGAGGCCCAGAGCAGCATGGGGAACAGAGCGATAGGCCCCCTTTAACACACTGCAGCAGTGATCTAAACTGTTACTCTCCCTGGTGGGGCAGGTAACATGCTGTCTGCATTTAGGCAGATCGCTGGTGAGTTGAGCTCTAATATCTCAATGAACCCAATGAACTCAATGAGAAAAGTGAATGAAAATCATTCAAATAAAAAACATGGCTCTCAGCACCCTGTGGACGTCCTCAACCCATCAAGTGTGTGGTCAAGTACAGAGCCACAACAGCACTGAGTAATGAAGTGGTGGACGGTCCAGTTGTGGTTCAGGCTTCTAGGCCTGTAGTAAACTGATCTGTGAGATGGAGAGTAGTTTGCAGTAGCCCAGTTAAAGGGGAGGATTGTGACAGTTATATGTGACTGTTGTGCATCTTGTATGGATGGTGTTCATGTGGTCATTAACCAGAGCTGTGTGTTCAACTGGAGCTGTTTTATTTCACTATGAATCTACAACAGCGCAGCTTAATGGCTGTGAAGTATTACCTGGGTAAGTAAATCCATAACAGCTGCAACAGGACTAAGGCCCTGGCCCAAACCAATGGTACCCTGCCAAAATTGCCTCGAAATAATGATATCTGGGGCATGATTCTGAGGTAAAGGCTAAAAGCATAGGAAACCAAAAGCCAAAACTAACACTAACACGTAGAGAATATAGTAATTCCCACATTAGTCTCCATGGTTGATAAGAAATTGTAATGAAATGACTAAAGTCCAAGACAAGAACAAGTACGCATGATCCACACATTTAATATTGACGGATTAAAAACTTGAACGGGAGCCAAGGCCTAACATCATCTCCGCTGATAAAAAAAAAACAAGAAATTCTGTTTAGCTCTCTGAAGCCCAGGACCAGGGTCTTGTTCTCAAGCTTATTTTGTTTTGCTAAGACAGATTAAACTCTAAAATTTGCATTTTAAGGCTCTGGTCTGTAGCCCAATAGCAATGAGTCAAGCCTTAAGACAAGTACAGTAATGTTGACATGAAAAACCTAAAACCCAGGCAAAGTTTGAGAAGCATGAGCCAGCCATTTTGACGCTAAAGAATAAAATTAGAAATAGCAGTCCTGAGGCCGGTTCCCATCATGTCAACACAAAATCCCTTAGAACCTCTTAGAATAGGAACCATTATATTTGAATGTAATGTAATTATGTAATTGTCCTTGCCCGGAGTGAATAAGGCCTTCAGTGTCCACCTGGAATTTCAGCTTCCTTTTCATTGTGTGCATTACTGCATAATGTGGCATGTTCCCAGGTATTTTAAGGTATTAAATCAGCATGGACCAGGCTAAAACCAGGTTTTCCTTACATGGAGAGATTGGTTCTCTATGTAGGATATGTAATTGTCCTGGCCTGAAGTGAGTATGGCCTTCAGTATCCACCTGGAATTTCAGCTTCCTATTCATTGTGTGCATTACTGCATAATGTGGCATGTTTTCCTGGTCGGCTAAAACCAGGTTTTCCTTACAGGGAGAGATTGGTTCTCTATGTAGGATATGTAATTGACCTGGCCCAAAGTGAATAAGGTGTTCAGTATCCACCTGGAATTTCAGCTTCCTATTCATTTTATTGTGTGCATTACCGCATAATGTGGCACGTTTTATGTATTAAATCAGTTTGGGTCTGGCTAAAACCTTTTTTTCCTTATAGAAGCAGTGTTTTTTTCTGTGTTTGGAATATGTTATCTTTTTATTCTGTGCAAATACACCCCTCTGAAATTTCTTGTTTCTTGTCTATTTCATTTTATGCACATTTACAAATTGTGCCATATAGGTACAAAAAACTATTCAATTTAATCACAAAATGTAGGTTTGGATTTGCTTCAAATCGAATTCATAAACTCAGCCTTATTTTTTTCTTCAGTCTCATACTTTAAACTTGCAATGAATAAACAATGGAATTGAAGGAACATCATATATTACAGAATTAAATATTTTATTCCTTTATAATCATAATCTTCATGTTCACAATGGTAAGACAAACAGAGTACACATTCCTAACTCCTTCATTAGTATGTCTCCATCATTAGTCTCTCTGAGTCTGTTAAAATGGGAAACTACGCAGCATATAGCATTTGTGCACCGTCATTTGCTAAAAGAGAAGCTGCGAATGAGTAACTAACTTCAGCCTTGTCCACTTTTGGAGGTGTGGCACCACCTCTGAAAACCAGCAGTGAACTTATGCATGTCTTCTGAGTTTTTATATGTAATGTTGATGGTGAAAATGTTCTCTTTGTTGACTTTTTTGTCTTAGAACACACTTCATGAGACCCTCCACCATAAATAGATTAACATAAATATAATAAAAAAAATAAAAAGACCAAAATGTCATTGCAGAACTACTGTAAAACATCCATTATCATCACGTCTTACCACTAGACGGCAGCCGACCACTGCAAACATCAATGATGTGGCTTTGTATGTCCAGGCACTCATGTGACTCCAGTGCCCTTTAAAAGAGCAGGGGGCACAGACGGTGACACTGGGTGACAGAACCAGCATAAACCATGTCTCTGTACCGGAATTCAGCATGGTTCCTCAAAGGACTCACCGAATTTACCAAGTAAGAACCAGAATTACAGCATTTACAACTGTGTAGCAAATAAATCATATAACATCAAATCTTATTTATATTGTTAGTTTTAAATTGCATGATTTATGGATTGATAATCTAATTTTGCTCAGCAATTTGACACTTCAAATACGTTATTGTGGTTAAATATTTTCCTTTGACAAGTAATACAATAATATTTTTTTGGGGGGAAAAAAAAATTATTTATATATATATATATATATATATATATATATATATATAAACCCACTGGCATTTTTGTACTTGTAAATCAAGTCATGCATCATTAGAATAAATGCATATAGGCTGTTCAGTGGCTGTTTTCCGAACAGTAGCTGAGAGTTTGGTTGTTGACCAACGCCCTTAGCCATCGCACAGATGTATTAAATTCTATTACCAGCACATTTGTTTGAGATTATGAAGTATTGACTATACAAATTACTGCATATAATTCTGGAATTCTGGGTTGGCTTGGGAAGTGTTTTGGAAATGGTTATATGAATACACTGGCATTAATAAAACCACTACTTATTACATTAATGTTAGAGAAAGGCTGAGTGCTTAGCTTTTCTGAACTGAATTTATATATAAGAACTGTAATAACAATATCTATCTCTCTATCTATCTATCTATCTATCTATCTATCTATCTATCTATCTATCTATCTATCTATCTATATATAAATGTAAATAAAAACTAAATGATGTGTAAATCATTTTCAATCATGCTTCAAAGACATCGAATGTTGAAACAAATTGTTTTTTGAAAAATACCCATTTTGAATTTGATGCCAACAACATGTTCCAAAAACGTTGGGGCGGGGGGCAACAAAAGGCTTTTAAACTTGTGTAATGCTACAAAAACACCACATGCAACACATACCAAAAAGGTTGGGACAGGAGCATGTTTAGCACAGTGTTACATCCCCCTATTTATCAGCCTTTAATAATCTTTTAGAGACTGAAGACACCAGTTAAAGCAGTTTTGAAAGCAGATTTTTTTGCCGTTCTTCAGCTTTATATGTCTTTCAGCTGCACAACTGTACAGGGCCTTTGTGATATTTTGAGGAAAAGTCTAGCACCTGTACTCTCTGATTACGGAGCCATGTGTAGCGGTTCTTGGCATGTTCATGTTGAAAAATGCATGGACGTGCCTGAAAAAGATGTTGTCTAAAAGGCAGCATGTGTCTTTCGAATATACTCATTTTGGCAAAGTTACAGTTGTGTTGTACTAGAGGTTTATATTAACAATGTTGCTTTGTCTGTCTCTTACATCTTAGTTGATTCTAATGGAAGTGCCGAGACTCCAGCATATTATTGTTGTCGATGACAAGCCCATATCCTGGCCAGGTTATCCACGAGCCATCACAAAAACAATGGAAAATTTGACTTTCCAATCATTTATTTAAAAACAACTAAATGAGATGTTATTTTGTCTGTTGAAAGTCAGTACACTCCTGGCTTCAGTAACTGGTACTGTCCCCTTCGACAAAAGCAACTTTATGTTTCTAACATCTACTGGGAGATTTTTTTTTTTTGCCATTCCTCCGTGCAGAAACTGTGTAATATTTGAGGGGTACTTGCATGTACAGCCTACTTCAAATCACACTCATCCCTTATTGTAATATATCAGGGCTTTGGCAAGGCATTCTATAACCCTCCATTTCTACTTCCTTTTGAGCCATTTGGTGGATTTAGTTGTATATTTGGCATCTTTTGTTAGAATGTCCACTCGTCAGCTTTTACAGATGATCTCACATTCTGTTTAAGCACTCTGTGGTATATAAAAGACTTCATAGTTGGTTCTATTATTGCAAGTTGGCCAGGCCCTGAGTCAGCAAAGCAGCCCCAAACCATCAAATTTACATGCGTCCCAGTTGGTATGAGGTTCATCTGATCAAATGCTGCCTTTGGTTTTCACTGAACATGGCTTCTGGTACTGTGGTCAAACTCTATCTTTCACTCATCTGTCCATGTTCCAGACGTCTTAGTCCTTTCTGGGTATACTTCAGTCTTGCCCCCGTGTTCTTTTTAGACAGCAAAGGCTTCCTCCTGGTGTATCATCAGCATAAAAGTATTAGCCAATATTGTGAATTATGTGGTCTAGTAGCCATAAATAACAATAAGATGCCTAAACCTCATATTGTCCTCTTTTAGGTTCTAAAAATTCCTCATTCACTCTGACTCATGCTAATTTTTGTGGCAGTCCATGAAGTAAGATCTCAACCAGAATAGAATTATGCCTGTTTAAAATGACCATGTTTTCAAGGCTGTCCTTGACAATATCATCGAAAATTGAAGTCATTTCCATCAGTGCTACAAGAAAAATTTCAGTCAGAGGTAATAAGTATATCACTGACCACTGTAGCTAACACTGACTCTGTGCTATCCTCATTATTCAGTCAACTCAAGGATCAGGGTTTTGTGTCTTAAGGAATGGCTTGGCGATGGCTAATTTGAAGAACCTAGGGATCCAGACTTATTGACAAAGTTAATCATACTTACTATAGGTTCTCTCATCACTGGTTATAGTGATTAGTAGTGTAGCGTATAGAGTATATCGCTGCTGTCGGAAGAAAACCATGTATCTCCATTTTTGTAGTTTTTCAGTTTTTGAAATAATTTGAAAATGCCTGTTGTCATTTATGTTGTGTATAAATTTCATGAAATAAATGGAACAAAATGACAAAAAAGTTTTTTCTTCTCCTGTAAAGTTACCATTTTGGAGATGCAAGGTTTTCTTCCGACAACAGCGATATATACTGTATAGTATATGTAGTGTATAGTGTATATATGGTAATATGGTGTAAATATAGTGTAAATGTAATGTACAGTGTTTAAAAATGTCGAATTGTTTTTGCCAACCCTGCTGTCAGTTTTTTCTTTGTTCCTCATCCATTTTTCTCCATTCCTTTTTCATTTCCTCCAGCGTCTCCACCTTTCACTTTTCTCTCTCTCTCTCCATCCAAATCTTTCTTTGTTTGCGTTTTACTGTCTTACCCACCAACATGGCCTGCTACAACCCCACACTGCCTCATTATGGGCCGCACAATACTATAAACAGTACATGCATTTATGGAGTGGAGCTCGTGTCCCCCGGCGACGCCTCGCGCCTTTTATCAAAGCCACAAAGCTGCTCATTGATCCTATGAAACAGCACAAAGGGGGTGGCGGTGGTGGTGTGTGTGGTTACCACGATCAGCCAGATCACAGAGATACCCTGGCTCACCCTTATTAGCTAAGCAATGACGCCATCACTAGGGTGTGATTTAAAGGAGGGTTTGGTGGGGTTTAAGACTTTAACCCCATTGAGAAAGTAAAAACGAAAGGTTGAGAGGCTCTTACATTTTTTATAACGTATAAATTACAGGTAGTCCATCCATCCAACCATTTTCTAAGCCGCTTCTCCGTCAGGGTCGCGGGGTAAATTACAGGTAGTAAATCATTTAAATATTAAATGCTAAATTATGTTTCCTGAGCCAAGTCAGAAAGACGTTATACAATTTTATACATTATACAGTTTGAACAACGGCCAATTCTGTCTGGTCTGATGCCATTGCAAGGTGCGCCATGATTGTGTATTTCTTTACCAAGCTGAACAACTACTCAGCCCGTCCAGTCTAATAAAAGATCTGCCTCTGTTTTTTGTTTTTTTTTGCCAAGTTGAACAACTACCCATTCTGTCCAGTCTGACATGGTCTCAAGCTTGGCCTTATAAGCTTGGATAAGACTTACCTGGCCTCATGACTTTGACCACCATGAAGCCTCCTGAATGTCCATTTACATTTCTGCTGTGCTGAAAGCCTCATCTGCATGCTCAAGAACTTATACAATGGGATGGTTAGGTCAGACCCAGAAATGTTATTGTGGTGGCACACTACTAAGAAAAAAAATACAGTAGTTACTTTATTAAAATGACATATAAATTGATGCACTGTTTTTTTCTCCGTACATAACTAAAGCCATAATTTTCATATGAGTACAATGTTATATCAATACAAGTATTGCCCAAAGTAAAATGAATGCCAAAATTGTGCTTATGTAACATATTTTAGTCTATTTTGGATTTCTATTTCTATTTTTCAGTATATTTTGGATGTGTTTGAATCAAATAAACTAAATGCAATACAGTACTGTATAACGTAACCATAAACACATGCTGTATAAAGATTTGTTAGCATGATACATTTTATAATCAGATAATAGCTGATTTTTTTCATAGCTAACGCAGTTTACCATCAAATAGCCTACTTTATAATGTAGCTCACAGAGTGGCACTGCTGAAGGGACCCAGTGCCCACTTGCCTGCTTGCTGAATTGATTAGCTTATCATGGCAAGATCATTAAATGCAGACTCTCATAACTCATTGATAACTACCCTGAGAGATTTTCACCATAAAGAATAATTGATTCTTTGTTAATGATGGAACTGATGATGGCTAACTATCTCACTTTCCATAACTATGGTGCCCAGAAGGGTGGCCATGCTTTATTCTAGGGTTGCTCAGTGCCTGCATGGGCTGTTTCATCATAGACATTGTTCATCTGCCTCACACTGTTCTTCACATATTTCTACTAATGTGTCATTATGATAGGCTTCTAACAGTAGTAATTAGCATTCATGGATTTCATTATCTTACACTTCTAACAGAAGTTACATAGATCAGTTCTCATTGTTACTTTTATAGGCCTCTAACAGTCTAAATACCTAATCTAAATACCTCTGTACCGTGACAGCTTTTCTCCAGAGAATCTCATGTGGGTTCATAACGATTGGATCCTGCGCCTTCAGCTCTGTGTTCAGCACCAGGGACTGCGCAGTGAACACGTCAAATAGCTGTGCATCACAGGCAACGTTGCCAGTTGTTGTTGCAAATTTCTGTGTTGATAACTTTTGAACCACAAGAAATCTGATTGCAAATCTGCAAATCTGCAAATCTGATTGCGGCAATCGATTTCTGAGACAACTCAGGTCGTTTTTATATGCTACATGACCACCTTCCCATTGGAAAAACTTCACCTTGATCCAATAGGGCAGCTTTCAAAATCGTGGCCATGTTCTGGACATAGCCTAAAAGATAGGCCCCCTCACCCATTACTTACAGATATCATCTTCATTTTCCCTTTCATTTCTGAAATAAAACAGTGTCCTGTGACTTTTGACTCACCCTGTATATAAATAATTTAGTGTTGAACATGCCTTCAGTGAGCCAAGTCATTTTTTCACTCTTGGCACTGAATCAGGATTCATGGAAGTGATGGAAATGAAAATGGAAATGGAAGAGCCTAGATAAACCACTAGCCACTAGGATGCTAGCTACCTCTACCAAGGTCACTCACTCTTTCATTTGTAGCAAAGCCACTGTCTTAATAATTCACAGGCTAAACGTTGGCCTAAATGTCACTGTATAGTCAGTATTAAGTATAACAAAAATAGTGTTCCTTAAAAATTTGCTGTTGGATAATTGATAAGCAGTAACTTTAGGTAAAATTGTGGACCTATAATTGTGGATGTGATTTTGTGTATCAGTTAATGAACTTTTCAAATGTTACACTGCCATGTAAAATGATATTCCAATGTGTGTGTTCCAGGGGAGCTTTTGATGCAGCATCTAAGCGCTTTGCGGAAAAAGATTTAGAAGTGTCTGTGGCAGGTCGATCTTTCATGATCACTGGAGCTAACAGTGGCATTGGCAAAGCAACAGCCATGGCCATTGCAAAAAAAGGTATTAAAGTGTGTATGTATGAACAGAGCTAGTAAGATATAAGAGCCTATAATACACACCAAGTAATAGCCAATTCTATTATCTAAGGATCTGTAGCCTATTATTTACATGTTCACCCCTCCGCCCCGCCCCTAGGTGGTACGATCCACTTGGTCTGCAGAAACAAGGACAAGGCAGAAGAAACTAGAGCTGAAATTGTCAAGGAGTCTGGAAACAAAGTGAGATCACACATTCAGACTTTTGCATTTTCAGCCAACATGTTTTGCTCAGTATCTGAGGGTGACTTAAGTAAGAATGCAATATTTCCACCAAAGAAAGACAACTGCATTTATTTTGACTTTAATTTATAAAGAAACAATAGGCTGCTTTTTCTTGGGGAAGAACCCCCAGAATCATCTGCAGATTGCTTGTCTCAAGTTATGAGACTGTACTTCTTTATGGAAATCACTTCAAAACAGTTCATAACTACCATGCTTGCTTTGCTGCAAGTTGTTGTGAGAAAAAAAATAATTGCTTCTATTTTTTCTGTATATTACATAAGGAAATTTACGTGCATATCCTGGACCTGTCCGAGACCAAGAAAGTGTGGGAGTTTGCTGAGGCCTTCAAGAAAAAATACAAAACACTCAATGTTCTGGTGAGAGAGCAAAACTGCATCCCATTAACCCAACAGTCAGTCATCAGTGATCTAACCAAAGTGCTGAAGTGGTTAACTTCTCTGTTGTGGACTGCAGATAAATAACGCCGGCTGTATGATGACTAAAAGAGAGGTAAATGCTGAGGGCTTGGAGAAGAGCTTTGCCATCAACTCCCTTGGTGAGAAAGAACACATGCACATGCAAACTGGATGTCAGGTCACACTTAATGCCAAACCATGAGCCAATAATGAAATTTAAGTGACAAAGAAACGCAATGCCCCGTTTTCATAGTGATTTCACAATGTTTCCACCTTAATCACTCTAGTGACCTATCCATGCTCTGCCCACAAATGTCCCGTATGAAAAAGAAACACACAGGCATGCATTTTTGTATATGTGAGATCCAGATTTCACACACAGTTTTATTCCAAAACCATCTAGACATATACCAGCATTTTCTCTCCTGTGAGCTCAGACAAGCTTTACAAATATCCCAATAAACCCATCCTTTGACAAAATATACATATGTGACTAAGTTGTGCAGTACAATTTCTCATTAGGCTGAAAGGAAGTCTGTAAAGCCAGTCATGTGATATTAAAGAATGCACTCATGATGGGTCAAACCCAAGCAATACACAACAATAAAAATGGTCTGCCTGCTTCTAATCTTCTCTAATATTCTGCTAAATCTCTGTATCTCTGTTAGCTGTGTACATCCTTATTAAGAGTCTCATTCCCCTGCTGGAGAAGAGCCCTGATCCCAGAGTGGTAAGTGTGTGAATAATTGATTGGAAGAGGAAGAGCATAAAATGCAAGAGAATACGGACCTGTTCATCTGATCCCAGTGACAAACAATAACAACACAATAATAATAAAGCTTGGAATTCACATTACAATACTGTCACTCAGACCACTTTGATAATAAGAACAATATAAACCTGTCTGTCCCTTAGATCACAGTGACATCAGGTGGGATGCTGGTGCAAAAACTGCGCACAGGAAACCTCCAGTCCCAAAGAGGAAGATATGATGGCACCATGGTCTATGCCCAAAACAAGGTAAAGCACAATATTGCAGTGATTTACAAACAAAATAAGGTTGATAAGGATGATACACCCATATCGCACCTAAGGTAACACGTCAAACCATGACATACCTACACACATACCTGATTCACAATGATGTAATGTGCAAAATCACAATAAACCGTGCTTTTATGCTTTATAGATCATGTGTTTTCCTGTATTTGGTGTTGTGTTTCAGAGGCAGCAGGTGGTCATGACAGAACAGTTTGCGAAAGCTCACACCAACATCCATTTCTCAGTCATGCATCCTGGATGGGTAGACACACCAAGTAAATTCTGTCTCTGTTTTACTTACACACACACACACACACACACACACACACTCACACACACACACACACACACACACAGTTTGAAATATCTCTGTAGTATTTAGATATATTAGTAATGAGTAGTAAGATAGATTTGGTAACATCATGCAGTATTATTGTTTGTGCATTACTTTAATAGTACAATTACTTTTACACTACGCATCAAGTGACTGTGTGATACTTGGAAAAACTTGGACGTAAATGAGGCATAAAGCAACAAAACTAGACCAACTTTCTCCTTTTTTATTAGTGATTACAAATGCAATGCCAGACTTCCACCACTCGATGAAGGAACGTTTGAGGACACCAGAGCAGGGGGCAGACACAGTGGTGTGGCTTGCTGTGTCTGAGGCTGCTGTTACCAAACCCAGTGGCAGACTGTTTCAGGGTGGGAGAACACAAACACACACAAACATTCATATTAACATTTATATATAAGCACTTGTGCTTAAAATAATTCACACAAAATGTTGATGGATGCTGGTATATACACCAAGCAGGGACCACCTCCTTGTTTCTACGCTCATTGTCCACTTTATCAGCTCCACTTACTGTATAGCTGCACTCTGTAGTTCTACAGTTACAGACTGTAGTCCATCTGTTTCTCTGATACTCTGTTCTTCAGTGGTCAGGACCCCCATGGACCCTCACAGAGCAGGTACTGTTTGGGTGGTGGATCATTCTCAGCACTGCAGTAACACTGATGTGTTAGTTTGTGTTGTGCTGGTAGTGGATCAGACACAGCAGTGCAGCTGGTGTTTTTAAACACTGTGTCCACTCACTGTCCACTCTATTAGACACTCCTACCTTGTCACTCCACCTTGTAGATGTAAAGCCAGAGATGACCACTCATCTGCTGTTGCACAGTTTGTGTTGGTCATCCTCTAGTCCTTCATCAGTGGTCACAGGATGGTGTTGGCTGGGTATTTTTGGTTGGTGGACTATTCTCAGTCCAGCAGTGACACTGCTGTATCTGATCCACCCATACCAGCACAACACACCACCACCAAGTCAGTGTTACTGCAGTGCTGAGAATGATCCACCACCCACGTAGTACCCACTCTGTGAGAGTCAATGGGGGTCCTGACCACTGAAGAACAGGGTAACAGAGTATCAGAGAAACAGATGGACTACAGTCTGTAACTGTAGAACTACAGAGTGCAGCTCTACAGTCAGTGGAGCTGATCAAATGGACAGTGAGTGTAGAAACAAGAAGGTGGTCATAATGGTTTGCCTGATGGGTGTATATCTTCTGTTAAAAGAGTGTTTTCAGTAAAGGCAATGGTTAATCCATGACAACTCAGTCATGAGTGCTCAATTCTTTATTGTGTGGATAACTCTAAGTTATAAGTATAACTTATCTAAGGATAAGTTCTTTTGTATAATCTCAATGATGGAGGGCCTGTTGGATATGTTGCATACAGTTCTTTACAGAACCTTTACAACTGATGCTGTATAGCACTAAAAAGGGTTCTATTTTAACCAGTCATAGCACTCTTTGTACAAAGGGGCTATACATGCTCAGTCACAATAACAGACCTGCCAACTTTGGGAGAAGAAAAACACTTCACTTAGCAAGCACCCATTTCCCATTTCTCCATTTCCTACCATATCATCAAATTTGGTTACTCAACAGTGTTAGTTGCTCTCTCTCTCTCTCTCTCTCTCTCTCTCTCTCTCTCTCCCTCCCCGTCAGTGTCCGCCTCACGTGACGCTGTGTTTATTTTAACTGTAAGGCACAAGCGTCCACACACACACACACACACACACACACACACACACACACACACACACACACACACACACACACACAGGTAACTTTTTAGCTAACGTACTTTCTAGGCACATGCTGATCACGCTTATGTGTTTGGCTGCAATGATAATTAAGAATACAGTATTGTGAAAAGTCACGTTTAACAATCTGCAACAATATAACACTGCTTTGCCATCTGAAATGCCTGAGTAAGAGGGATAAAAACCATGTATTATTGTTGATTTGGAGTCTCTTCAGATGATCAACATTACACACTTATCATCCCAAAGAATAAACAGTGCTAAGATTTGTTTTTCTGAAAGACTAGAAGCCGCTGCCTCTTGCAGGGGAGAGACGGATATGGAGAAACAGATAATGAAACAAAGTGTGAGTGACGTAGAAGAGAGGGAGAGAGAGAGAATGAGATGGCAAAAGTCCAGTGCAGCTGTAGGGGTCAGCCTTTTGTACGACATTCGAGTGACCTCAGAAAGACTTTGTAGCACTTTGTTTGTTTACTCACTTACACACACTCATATATTACATTATCATTAGGAGCACAGGTCACTGACCTATTAGTTCCATTATCTAATTTCAGGGTTTTTCCGCCACAACTGCATTAGCTGATTTCTATGTGTGTATGCATGTTTGATAGATCGGAAGATGGTAGCAGCCCATCTACCGCTGGCCTGGACACACAGCTCACAAACAGAAGACCAGAAGTTTATGAGCGTCATGGAGGAGATAGGAAAGAGCTTCCAACCTCATTGAACTCACCAGCTTTCACATAGAAATAGGCTGTGAGCTGCCCACTTCTCGAAACACACACACTAATAAACATGTTGAAACACATTGTTTTAAACACACAACACACACTGAACAGTTTCCTGTATGCACATACAGGGTCCCGTTTGACTAACATACAAACATTATACAGTTTAGCTAACTGAACAAAAACACTTAACACACCCACCCCTGTCCAACACGTTCATTTTAACTGAATGTCTAATATTATTAATCAACCTTAAATGTTATGCTTCCACTGGGACTGTGAAGCTGTTGGTGTCATAAATACGTAAAATTAGTTCAACAAAGAAATGGACTGTTTCAGTCTTCAACCTCTAACCTCTGTTACTACAGATGCCTTCTGTTCCTGATAGCACATTGATCCAAATATGACCTTCAACTTGCTGTGACAGTGACTTCAGCAAATCGCGTCGACCAGGTGGGAACCTGCTCTGACCAAAAGTCACGGCAGCAGCCACTCCCTCCCTCATCAGCATGGCACGTGACTTAGTCTCGGGTACATTCTGATTAACGAAAGGTTTTGTCTGACCTGTCCCTGGACATATTTCCAGGGTTCCCTTAGAGACCTGACACACCGGGCTGACGAGGATGAACGTTGCCTTCTGTTACCTCTCTGTTCTTGACTTCTATGTAAAGCTGCACTTGAACATGGAACATGGCACAATGACTACAGCTGATGGCCGAGGCACACAAGTTTTGCATCTGCATGACGGGAAATAACTCTCCATAGCAGGAGGTGAAGTAGTCTGGATTTGTATGCAAAAAGACAGGATTAGTATTTTGTCATGTACATCGAAACATTTGAAATATGCTTGTAAAACTGCCAGACAACATGAAGGAAATCTTATTTGAAAGTTTTACAAACTTTAATTTTCTGTTTTAAAGTAACTCAATAGCTTGCACATCTCACATGAGTGATAGCTGAAATTAGAATTACAATAACTTACATAAAGTGAAGTTATACATCAAATACTGCAATGACTTGTGCAGCTGGCACGTTTGTGTTTAAATGACACAGTATGAAAGGATCCCATGTATTATGTAATATACAGCTGCCTAAGCACCTCCATATGTCTCATGTACCCTTGTTTATTTCTAGCATTCTTAGGCATTTTCTCGTTGGCATATTCAAAGCAAAAACGTCTTACAAATCACTTTCCCTTCGCAAAAAAATAGACTTTTCATTTGCTTACTTTGCTCACTTCTGTTTCTTTTCTCGTGCACCGTCTGGACAGTCTGGACAGCTAATCAGAGAACACTCACCTTGGTGTGTCAGGGCCTGAACAGCCCAATTCTTGTGTAGTGATTATTCAATTGCACTCAAAGTAATCGTGGATAGGATTGGTGCCGTGGAGATAGTTACTGATGATGATGATGATGATGATGATGATGATATAACTGCTCTGTGTTCTTTCGTCCTTTGTGCAATATTAATAAAGGCCTATATAATGTGTTATTTCTGTGTGTGAGAGAAACAGGTGAAATACAGTCAGATAACATAAGAAGCATTTCGGAACAAATACAATCCATGCAACCATAACTTTGCCTTAAACTAATTAACAAGCAATCAAACTCAATATTAGGATGGGGACTAATATTTATTTAAGTCTCAGCCACTGGGAGACTCGAGTCACTGTTTGTATTATCAACAGGAGTCAGTCATAGTATAAATACATGTTAAAGCTGTACAACTCATTTGTCTTTTGCTACCATCACTACTGAAACTAATCCAAGTAATAAAATGAGAGACATTAGAAAATAAGAAATAAAGAAAAATTGCAATGATTTTCTGTCCAAGATTACAACTTTGTCCGAAACGACCCTGTTTATGATAATTCTGCATTGAAAATTTAACATCAGGAGAAACCACTGAATTTGTTCAGATAACCGGCCCTTAATATTTCAAATGGCCTCAAATGTTTAAATTATGAGGGGGAAGGTCTCTCTCTCTTTTTTTTTAACTACAAGTGAAGCATTACAACACACAACAATCCAACTCCAATGTCCTACATGTGGCAGTGTGAAGAAAAAAAATCAAAATGTTAAAAAGTTGATTTTCTTTTCACAACACAGATTTCTCACTGAAGAGCTTTTCATCTCGATTGTTTGAAAGGAAATTTTACCAAAAAAAAAAAGAAAAAAGTAGAAATTCTTTGTAGGTTAGATTTTCTACTTTAGACAGAGATCATCAAGTTCTGAACGTGAACTTTGCCACTGAACAGTACTGCCACTCCTTGCTGAGAGATGGATGCAGCAAAAGAGGAAAAAAAATATTTCGGCTGTTTGTAAACAAATTTAAAATATCTTCACAATATGCCTAAAACGTTTCCTGGCACGCCAATCGTCTCAGTTCCACAAGAAATAAAGTACTGTCATAATGTTCAGCACCTCAGGTCAAGCCACGAGGTCACAACAAGCAGCCTGATATAGTTACATCTGCTGAAGAAGTTTTTACACATGCTAGATCAGGGTACCCAGTAACCAGTTCTGCAATCCAGCTACATCAACTAACGCTACAAATAATGACAAGGGAAAACATTTCACATTAGCTTTTACATTGCTGGAATGAAGAGTGAATTCATATGGAATTTATAAGTGAAAGGGCAGTGCCCATTTTAGACCTATTCAGAGGCTAGTGCTTAGTTTTCACAGGGATAGTTAGAAATACTTCTCACACACACCCACACAGCACACACAAGTGCAAAGAAAGGCAGAGGACAATGAAAGAAAGTCAAAACAGAGTGACCGATTCAAACACAGGAACAAAGGTCTACGGGGAATTAGAGCAAAAGACAAAGGCAAGATGCGAGATGTTTAACTGGCAGCTCTTATTAAACAGCTCTAGGCATGTATGGTCATTTTAAAGTGTTCCAAAAGCATTTTCGGCCCCATAATGCCTTCAAAACAAACCAAGGTCTCAGCTGTACAACCTCTCAAAGAAACGCTCACTCAGTGGTATAGGAATAGAGCTTTGCATAGCAATGAATCATTATCATCTTAATTCATAGAACCTTTTGAATAACCAAAATCAAGGTGCATATAAAATGGATTTTAGGGATGCACTGATGTTTCTTGATTTGCTATACAGGGACATTTTATTGCATTCAATACCAATATGAATAACTGATCATTTTATTCTTTTTTGTATATAGTTCACACTATAATCAATATATGAAGTGCAGTAAGCATTACTTAGCAGTGATGTTCCTGACAAGAGGGAGAACTGAACTATTTACTGCTTAATATATCTGTGCAAGTTTAAGCAAAGGGAATTCACCACTAGTAACTATGTGCACTAAATTATCGGTTGTAATTTTCAATTATTTTAATATTGATTTCATGAAGACAATATAATAATAATAATAATAATCCATCAATTTATCGTGGACCCCTCTCTGACATCAATCAGGAAGACCATGTTTGTCTATTACTGAAACATCTTATAGAAAGCAGGGTCTTATATGTCAACACAAATTATCATATGGACTGATTTAAGCACAGTTTCGTTATGCTCAATTGTGCTTTCCCTGAGTTGAAGACACGTGTAAGGCGAGAGTTGGAGCGAGTCTCGACAGACAAAATTATTTAGAAAGACCAAAAAAAAGTTAGTTATTATGCATGTTACAACAGGTGTCCGTGTCAAAAACAAGACAGACACAAAACACAAAAACTGTGCTTAGTAAGGTCTTCAGTTCATGTTTGACTACTCAGAGGGAAAGGCTGTTCCCAAATGAAGACATTATGAGCTCTGGTTCATCAAATATCATAGTTACACGTCATAGTTACAAACAGCCGACCTTACAAGTTGATCTTTGACAGCCTCTAAAAACACACACATGTCCAAGAGTAGAACCGTAGAGACAAAGTGGAAGTTGGTAGGGGTGTGAGCGAGGTGTGCTGTTCAGTCAATCAGCGTGAAAAGCCTGTTGCTATACTACAGCCAACCAGTTGCATCATGTCCCAGATCTGTGGGGAGAACCAAACAAGCGGTAAGAATTCTTTTGTGTGTGCGCATATGCATATATATATATGTGTGTGTGTGTAAGTATATGTGTGTGTGTGTGCAATGGACAGTGTAGAAAAGAGGTGAAGAAGAGGGTGCAGGCAGGATGGAGTGGGTGGAGACGGGTGTCAGGGCTGATGTGTGACAGAAGGACAGCAGCAAGAGTGAAAGGGAAGGTCTACAAGACAGCAGTGCGTCCTGCTATGATGTTTGGTTTGGAGACTGTGGCTCTGTCTAAAAGACAGGAGGCTGAGCTGGAGGTGGCGGAGATGAAGATGCTGAGATTTTCGTTGGGAGTGACCAGGATGGACAAGATTAGAAATGAGCAGATCAGAGGGACGGTGAAGGTGGAGCAGTTTGGAGATAAAGCCAGAGAGGCCAGGTTGAGATGGTTTGGACATGTGTTGAGGAGGAATAGTGGATATATTGGGCAAAGAATGTTGGAGATGGAGCTGCTGGGTAGAAGGAGAAGAGGTAGACCTCAGAGAAGGTTTATGGATGTAGTGAAGGTGGACATGGAGATGGTTGGTGTGAAAGTAGAGGAGGCAGTGGATAGGGCGAGATGGAGGCAGATGATCCGCTGTGGCGACCCATAAAGGGAGCAGCCGAAAGAAGAAGCAGAAGCAGAAGAAGAAGCAGAAGAAGAAGCAGAAGAAGAAGCAGAAGAAGAAAAAGAAAAAGAAGTAGAAAAAGAAGAAGAAGAAGAAGCAAAAGAAGTAGAAAAAGAAGTAGAAAAAGAAGAAGAAGAAAAAGAAGAAGAAAAAGAAGAAGAAAAAGCAGAAGAAAAAAGTAGAAAAAGAAGAAGAAGAAGAAGAAAAAGAAGAAGAAAAAGCAGAAGAAAAAAGTAGAAAAAGAAGAAGAAGAAGAAAAAGAAGAAGAAAAAGCAGAAGAAAAAAGTAGAAAAAGAAGAAGAAGAAAAAGAAGAAGCAGAAGAAAAAGAAGAAGAAGAAAAAGAAGTAGAAAAAGAAGAAAAAGAAGTAGAAAAAGAAGAAGCAGAAGAAAAAGAAGAAGAAGAAAAAGAAGTAAAAAAAGAAGAAAAAGAAGTAGAAAAAGAAGAAGAAAAAGAAGTAGAAAAAGAAGAAGAAAAAGAAGAAGAAGAAAAAGAAAAAGAAGAAGTAGAAAAAGAAAAAGAAGAAGAAGTAGAAAAAGAAAAAGAAGAAGAAGTAGAAAAAGAAAAAGCAGTAGAAAAAGAAGAAGAAGCAGAAGAAGAAGAAGAAGAAGAAAAAGAAGTAGAAAAAGAAGAAGCAGAAAAAGAAAAAGAAGAAGCAGAAGAAGAAGAAGAAGAAGAAGAAGAAGAAGAAGAAGAAGAAGAAGAAGTGTGTGTGTGTGTGTGTGTGTGTATGACCTTAACGACACGGTCACTTCCACAGGTCACCATGAGGCCTCTGGCTGGGTCCATGTCCATGTGAGATATGTTGTGCTTCCCCTCATGGAATGTCGCCAAGGGTGTCCGACTAACAACAACAAAGAAAGCTTTTGTTAAAGCCTCAGGGAACTCACATTGTTGTTTCTTTTCTATGCAGGTTAATCTTGCACTCGATACACGTGTACAAAGTATGTCCCGTGAATAACTGTCCAATGCCTGTTAAATAATAACAGTCCTAATATTAATAGTAATAACAGTAATAATATTGAGTCACATACACATAAGCAGTATCCTCTCCAATCACAAGGTTGATGTATTTCACAACAGCTCCATGTTCCATTTAAAGACATATTCCACTCTGCCTTTGTTTTATACCACTTACACTGTTCAAAAACCAAATAAATAAATAAACACAATACACAGCCAATGCAACCATTATACACACTGCGATAAAACAGCATGTAAATGTGTTATTTTAGGAGTATAAATCACACTACACACATTCTACCGTTTAAATACAACTGAATAAAACTAAGATGTTGTTTATTTTATTTTGTTCTTTACGGTCATCATTTTTACACTATGAAGTTCAGTCAGTAGGGGGAGCAGTGCACTCGCTGCAGGATGTTAAACTCCTCCTATGGCACAGCTGCTGGCTCACCAGCTGCTGTTCTGTTGGCTCCCTGTCAAAGCAGCTTCACAAATTAGGGCATGTTTTGTGTAAAAGTTAACACAAACGAGGTGGGCTGGTGGGCTGGGGCTTGATTTTACACACTGATGCTGGTTCATGATTTGCTCGTAATTCTCCATTTGTTTCCATGTTTTACAAAAACGTACAACAACGGCTAGGCAGATGGTACATTACAGCATTCAGACTACACCAAATTAACTCAAATATTCCAGACACTTGTATTAAATCCAAACAAGAGTAAAGGCACTGTATATGGGAATGCTCTGTAATACAGGTTCTCTGGAAAAGGCTAATCCACAAAGTGTCATTATTGACAAGGATGTTCCTCTTAGTCCTAAACTGCATTTTTCAAATATTCCCAGATGAACTTAAAATCCATAAAAAAAAGAATCCTCCTTGATTGATTGATCCAGGTTACTGTGTCTCCTTGAAGCTAAACGTGTAATAGCTCGATCCTGGAAAAAGGAAGAAGCCCCTGGTCTATCACAATGGATAAAAGGAATGACCTCATGTTTTGCGTTGGAAAAAAATAACATTTTATTAAGGGTAAAATGAGTGAATTCAGAGATATATGGGAGCTGTTCCTGAATTTTCTTGAAAAGGGGGAGTTTGCTGACTGATGACAGACAATTCAATGATGTGTACTTTGATATACTGTAAATACAGCAAGCCTGCTTAGCGAAGAAGCCTAAAGAGGAGCACTGCAAAAGAACTGGACACGACTGCAACGTAACGGATCAACAAAGTGAACTGTGAACATTACGTACGCCTTTTTTTTGTATTTGTTTTTGTTTTGCCTTGAAGTGTGCTTTTAAGTTGTAAACTGTCTTTGACAATTTCTCTAATTTCTTCCCTCATCTTGAAAATCAAAGATATTAATAAAAAAAAAGGAACGGAAGTTTTAAAAAGCTTCTGTGAGACTGAATAAGCGAATAAGCATGTTTCTTGCTTCTTAGTCGTGCCTCCTACTGAGCTTAGTTTTGCATATCGCAAAGGAAACTTACATTTTCAATGACATTTAAGTCATTGAAGAGTCATTAAGTCATTAAGAGGTGTTTTCACAGTAGGGCTGCAACAACTAATCAACATTATTGATGCTGCTAAATACTGCCAATTAAAAAAAATGGGAACAAATGAAATTTAGTTGGCTTAAGGATTTCCATAATAAGACTGAAAGAGGAAAATATATACAATGCAGCCTGCAGTCAAAATATATATATGAGCCTTGGTATAAACCAAGAACGGATGAACCAAACTGGATGAAGAAAAAAAAAAAAAAAAACATGAAAACGCTTCAGAAATTTTAAAATTTTCCTGTGTGATATGTAAACCCAAGCTCAGCGTGAAGTGCACCCATCAGGTGTGAGTATGTGAGAGAACACAGACTGCAGAAACTCTGCTCAGGCACAGTGTGAATCTAAAATCCTACTAAAAACGCAGTCAGCGGTGAAAAAGCTTTGGCGAAGCATCACTAGCTGAAGGAATAAGCTGCATTTTAGAACTGTTCGCCAAAACTCGGCTAAAAAACTGCTCAGCTTACCTACACGGCTGCCTAAAGTCTAACTGTAATAACTGTAAAAACTGATGCTTTTGATTTTTTCTCTGGTTTTTAGCCTAGGTGAGAAAAGTTAAAAGTATAAATCAAACTTTTAGAGGGCATTTACATCAAAACATGTCTGAACATTAACAATTCGTCATGTAAATGACGAGCCTTAAAATACTTGCACTTTGAACTGAGAATGCCAACTCATCCTTGTGGACAGCTTAATGTTGTGGAAAGGGACTGAACTAGGAAAAGTAAACAAAAAAAGTACTTACTCTTCGTCTTTGATTGTGTTATAGCAGTCATCGCACATTCGCACCTGGAACTCAAATCCCATGACTGGGTATGTTGAGCGTTTAGAACTACACTTCCCACAGACTGCTTTTCCACACTTCCTGCAGTGGTGCTATAACACAGGAAAAGACACAATCAACAGGTTCTAGAGCAATGAAACATGCAATGTATATTCAGAGTTGTTGATTTGGCAGAATATGCAGCTTCTAAGCCAAGTGGTAAGGCTAAACTACTGACTCACAGAAGATTACAATTCCAGTGAGAATCTACTGTTTTAGTTCAAGCGTGGCCTTGGCCATGTTGACACTGTAGTGACTATAACTGAAATCTATAAATCTATAAATCTATAAATAATGGTGAATATTAAAAAGTTCAGTAAAACTACTGAATATGGCACTTTTCTGAACCGACACAGAACACTTCAGAAGACTAACCAATAGCATGTTGCCCTTTAAGATAAGGCTACTGGAAATAGGATTTTGGCTCTGTACTGCTTTCTTTATGTGACAAAACCTGTTCCTTCTGAGCAACCAGCTCAGCAACCTACCTGTCGAAGCCCCAGAGTTTTTGTGTCCCACATTTGCTTAATGTTCCAAAAAAATGGCTGTTCACATTTTTGACAGGAATCACTGTCCAACCAATGAGGAGCCTGCAACAAAGAGAGGTGTGAAAAAAGTGTTTATCAAATTCAAAACAAAACACGGCGGAGAACTGATTTCATTTACAATTTCACCAAACAAACAAAGAAAAGGCACAGCAGAGGTGAAATGTGTAATGGTTTCCAGAGATGCTTAAGCTATTCACAGAGGACAAAACATCTGTGTGTAAATAGGCACCACAAATTCAGGAGCCAGTATATGTAAATAGATGCACTGGAAATACATTAAATAGCAAACGGGTTTCTGAGCACTTGTTTCCCCTCAGTGGCTGAAACCACTGTTATGACTGAAGAACAAGAGGAACTTAAACTTCAGAGGAATACCATTTTTATTCTATGTCTGTGTTGACTGCAGATTGCTACAACCGCCCCAAACGCTTCATGTTTGTGAAACTGTTATACAGGAAAACATAACTGTGCCTGTGTTTGTACCTCTTCCCGCTGTGTGTCCATGTTCCACACTGTGACGGTTCCATCGGCAGAACAGGAGATCAGCTGTCTGGTGAGCTGCAAATACCGCAGAGCCTGCACTTTCTCACTGAGAAAGAATGAGAGCTCATGTCAATGAAAATAGTGCTGAGATTAAAAGGTACATTATTTAAAAGGTCCTTCCTGGATTGGGGCCTCGTCATGGCAGAAGGGCTTGTGTGGTCTAGGGATCTTCAGAGCCAAGTCGTTGGGAGCAATATGCTCTTGGTAGGGTCTCCCAAGACGAACAGGTCTGGAGTGAAGACCCACATTAACTTGATCCAAAAACTCCATGAACAACGGACACAAACAATCATGTACCCTGCCCGGGAGAGGGTCACCGGGACCTACCCTTGGAGGCAGGCCTGGGGGTAGAGTCCCTCGGTGAGCGCCTGGTGGCCGGGCTCAGCCCGAAGAGGCAACATGGGGAGACCATGTGGGACAGGCGGCAGCAGTAATGCGGTCACTGTACCGGACTGCAGTGGTGAAGAGGGAGCTGAGCCATAAGGCGAAGCTCTCTGTTCACCGGTCGGTCTACATCCCGACCCACACCTGTGGTCATGAACTGTGGATAATGACCGAAAATGGCGGAAATGAGCTTTCTTCACAGAGTGGTGGGCTACAGTCTATCTGATAGGGTGATTCTCACTGTAGCATCGTTTTGACGAATCACTTTAAAACAATGGTCTATGACCGGTCAGCTTTAATGCTTATCAAAGTGGGCTGTTCCTATCTATGTTTAAACATACCAGGCTCTCTGAAAATAACAGTAGCCCAGTAACACTGCCAAGCCATTGATTTAGTTCCATTTCCAACTTTTCAATTTGGTCACAGGCAATGCAAAATCAATTTGCAAACTTTGAGCAGTAGTTAAATGCACACGTGCACTGTTTGGGCATTGCTCATGTCTCTCCCAACTATCAAAAAGCAGGCCAATGTATGTGTACTCACTGATGCCCCTGCAGTAGTAGTGTGCGGCCTTTTCTCCCGCCAATGTCCCACATAATCACACTGTGGTCAGATGCTCCCGAGAACAGCCATCTCTGCACAGGGTCCCACCACAGAGCCCCTATACTACCTACGGAATGGAAGAGGAGGGCAGAAAGATCTCTATGGGGAAAATTAAAAGTCAGCACAGTAACTGTGTGCATAATGTTGTGCATAAAAGTGTGGGGTCAAGAAGGTCAAGACCGAAAAACTAAGGTGTGAAGGGTGGCAAATCTACAAGACAAAGGACCCCTGCTACAGAGACTGAAAACGTGTTTATGCAAGATCTTTTAGATGTTTTCAGAAAGCATTTTAACAGGTTTCTGGAAAAAAAAAAACATTTTATAGACTAAGCTACAAAATTGAGCATTTCAAAAGGCAGTGGGGAAATGTCCACAGGGTACACTTCACCCAGGGTGAGCAAGCATTACCTTCATGTCCCTTCAGAGTAGTGATAGTAGAGTATGTCTGTCCCTCCAATTTAAGCAGGGTGATCTGGCCCGAGTAGTCACCTACAAATGCATGCTGGGTATCGTTGTCATACCTGAACAAGTACTTAAGGAAGTTACTGGAGAGAGGAACTTGTAAATCACACATTCATGAGCTTATAGAAACAGAAACTGTTAGAAATGACACAAAAAATGTGTAATTCAACGTACACTAGTAGAATGTAGACAGAATGCATATTCTCTCAAACATTTCTCCTTCTGCAGAAATGTCAAGTTTTCTCTTAGTTTTTTGTACGAATTAATTCCAACGAGTCTAACATTTTCAGAATTTTATAGCGGATATACAAAAACAGTCATAATTGCACAAATAGTTAAATACTTCAATGCTTGTACTTTTACGCAAGTGAATTGACACCAAGGTTACGGTAATCTTTCCATCCCTGGTTCCTGTTCTGTAATGATGTAATCTTAAGCTATGTTTACTGTGATTTAGTGCTCAAGGCTTTTTTTTGTTGTTCACATTAGATAAATAAAAGTTTACAAACGAGTAAATGAAATCTTATTTACAAATAGCTGTTTGCTTGATTACTACCACTAGAGAGAGACGTGATTATTTGTTTACACTGGCCATGTGATGTTGTAAGAGGTCAGTATGGAATAATAAAAGTTGCATTAATGTAAAAGTTGCATGAATTCCAAAATGACTGTTCAGACAGAGGCTGTTGCCACCAATCAAGTTTCACATGTTTTGTGTGAAGGATTCTTATAGAATTAATTCATTACAATTTTTTAGATTATTTCAGAAGAGTTCATTGGCGCATGGAAGCTATATTGTTTGCACAAGTCAAAAGTTGTTTTAATAATTATTTAAGTTCAGGCTTTTCTGGATTTTTTGACACCAGTTGCATGAGGACTGTGAAAACTGTAGGACTAGACTACATTTTGGTCTGGCCAGATCATTTTAAGACAGAAGAAGAAGAGGAGGAAGAAGAAGAAAATTTTAAAATCACTTTCAATCAAAATACAGTGGGGCCAACTCCTATTTTCCTCACACACTTGCCTTGCCTTGTAAACACAAATCATTTAGCCACTCTCCCCCCAGAGTCTCAGATCATTACTTAATATCATATGAAATCCACTTCAGTTGTAACATAAGTTTACTCCTACGCTATCGAGTTAAGTTTACTACAACATCCTCTAGATAGTAGATTTATTGAAAACCTCCCACATCCATCAACTTCTATCACCTGTCCATCTGAACATACCAAATTGAATATTGTGAACAAATTTGTTCTAATTTAATAATGTAGCTCCACTATAAACTAAAGAATAAGGCAGAAAAAGATGCCCCATGGTGCAATGATTAAACTTTAATGATTTAGCTTTAAACAGACTGTCGGCCAACATAAACATAAAAGGCATAAATGGTGCCTGACAAAGTAGAAAAACTCCAATCTGCCTGAAAGGATAAGCGTATAGAAAACAAAAGGGCACATCACAGCACACTCACCCTCTCGCTTCCCTGAATGAAAGTAATAAAAATAACCCTAGATGTTTTTTTTAGTACAATTTCTAAATTAACAAAAAACTGAAAGTTCTTAAGCTAACTGAAGTTCTAAATGAACTGAACAGAGCCAAACGTGAACTGTTATACCTCTAACTACCACATATTAGATATCATGCACAAAATTTCCAAAAGTATTCAGTCACCCATCCAAATCATTGAACTGAGGTGTTCCAGTCACTTCCGTGGCCACAGGTGTATAAAGCCGAGCCCCTCGGCCTGCAGACTGCTTCTACAGACATTAGTGAAAGAATGGGTCGCTCTCAGGAGCTCAGTGAATTCCAGCGTGGTACCGTGATCGGACGCCACATGTGTCCAGTCAGTCCAGTCTTGAAATTTCCTCACTTCTAAATATTCCACAGTCAATTTTCAGTGGTATTATAATAAAGTGGAAGCGATTAGTAATGACAATGCAAAGCATCAAATGCAGTGGTGTAAAGCGCCGCCACTGGACTGGAGACGTGTTCTCTGGAGTGAAGAAACACGCAATCCAATGGACGAGTCTGGGTGTGGCGGTTGCCAGGAGACGGTACTGCATTGTGCCAAGTGTAAAGTTTGGTGGAGGAGGGATAAAGGCATGAGGTTGTTTTTCAGGAGTTGGGCTCGGCCCCTTAATGCTTCAGCAGACCAAGAGATTTTGAACAATTTCATGCTCCCAACTTTGTGGGAAAAGTTCCTGTTCCAACATGACTGCGTACCAGTGCACAAAGCAAGGTCCATAAAGACACGGACGAGCGAGTTTGGTGTGGAAGAACTTGACTGGCCTGGCCTGCACAGAGTCCTGACCTCAACCCCACAGAACAACTTTGGGATGAATTAGAGCGGAGACTGCGAGCCAGACCTTCTCGTCCAACATCAGTGACCTCACAAATGCGCTTCTGGAAGAACGGTCAAAAAAGTCCCATAAATACACTCCTAACCCTTGTGGAAAGCCTTCCCAGAAGAGCTGAAGCTGTTATAGCTGCAAAGGGTGGCCCAACATGATATTAAACCCTTTGGATTAAGAATGGGATCTCACTCAATTTCATATGCATGAAAGCAGACAAGCGAATACTTTTGGAAATATAGTGTATTAGAAGGAAAAACTAATTTGAGATTTTATCTGCAGTGTGAATGTAGTCTAATAGCCCAATGCATAAAAATTGAACTTTCCCTCCCATTGCATTTCAATTCTACAGAAAAGTTAGTATTCCGAGTCTGATAACTGAAGGATACTGCAGACAAGAGGCCCACGAGCTGAAGTAGTGACGTCCCAGCATGGAGCCACTCTGAGTGCACATCCAGCTTAGACTCTTGTCATGCCCCGTACTCACCACCCACTGACTCAGCAAGGAGAATACCATGTCGGACACTCGACCCTGATGAGCTGAAACACAGAGGTAAACAGGTACACAGATCATTTGAGTGAGTTCTGGGCAAGTAAGAGACTGAAAAGATTTGGTGTTTTGAAGGATGCCAGTGCAGGTTTCACAAGCTTCACTGTTCTCCCTCTGCTGTAAAGGCCTAGGCCACAGGTGATTCTGTTTTACAGCACGAGAAAACAGCTTCTCCTTTAAGGGCGCTAGTAGCAGTTGGCTGCATACTGGGAGCCAAGGCGCCAGACATTAAAGGACACCTGAAGCTGTTAGCTAACTCTAGATTTTCTAGAACAGTTATTCATGTATGTACTAATGACGCTCTTCTGGGGCAGTCAGAAAAAATTAAAATAAAATTACCAAGTGTGTAAATTAGCCCAGACAATGTCCAATGTTGTAACATTTTCTGATCCTGTTCCAGTTTGCCATGCTAATAAAATTTACAGCAAGTTTTGGTCACTAAACTGCTGGCAGTCCAAGCGGTGCTCAGAAAACAAAACAAGACATGTAGTCTCTTCAGTAGCAGTGTGTTACTGACACACCAGGGCCAAAGCTTGTTCTCATACACACACACACACACACACACACACACACACACACACACATACATATATATATATATATATATATATATATATATATATATATATATATATATATATTGTCTAGAATAGGCCTTAATCAATTTTCACTGTGATGGGGTCCTAGCAGTAGTTAATGGTTTTCAGTGGAGACAGTAACAGGTTTGCATTTCTTGTTACCATTAAAGCCCACTAACAGCAGTCATCAGTTACCACTGATTAATCTAAATACTTCTACCCAATGACATGCTGATTTCTTTATTTTTCTCTTATATTAATTGTAAATTCCTATTCCCAACTTGGACTTTACCCCTCCAGAGAGTCGGTGCTCCCCCATGAGCAGAGAGCTCACTTTTTTCTTGCCAACACCCGATCGAGACACACACGACTGTGTGATGGCGAGATACACACAGACACATCAGCCGTTTTCATATATAAACGTTTGTGCTGAGAGCGTGTCTAAAATAAAATCCGCCAAAGTGTTCACTAACAAAAACGGTGGTTTAACAGGAAGGTGAAAACCCTGCTCAGAACATGAAACTACATTCAAATCTGGTGACCTGCAGGCCTAAAGGATGCGCACAGACGTCTGAGGAGAGGCATTTGGAGCCCCCAGTCTGGCTCACCAAAACGAGCCAACAGCCAGATACAGAAGAATATTATCCTCACTGTCCAGGTGTCAAAGCAGTACAAATCCAAATTTTTGCCTTACAGTTCACGTGATTTATAGAAAAGTCTATCCACTTCATGGTAAACTTGGCCATATAAGATCTTCATTTTACTATTTTCTTTTTATTGAATGGCAGGACTTTCCACTATGTTGAGCGCATTACAAAACAGCCCACTCATTTTCAGTGTGTCTCCTCCTCCTTTTATGAAATTATTATTCTTGTTATTATTTTTTACTGAACATGCGCTTGCCATCATCTTTCAGTAGTATGGAAACAGCATCTAACAGAAGTCAGGGCGCCAGCGATAGCAGCAAAACCCCTTTTCACCTTCTCCACCTGATGAGCTGTTCAGAGTAAACGATCTTTGCAATGAAGGCTTGTGTTGCTACAAGGCTTGACATTAAGGCTTGACCCTGAGTGAAAGTCTGAGAGGAATTTATTTGTTCGATCGCAGAAGTAAAATTATTTTAAAAAACAAAAAACAACGTGCTGTGAGAGCTGGAACGTTTTCAGAACAGACATTTCAGCATATACCTTAGATGTGTAGGTTCCAGCAGAGCTGCCTGCTATTTGTGCACATAGCAGTCAATACATTTATTTCTTCATCAGTTGTGAGGGCTTCTCTTCAGTGGAAGCAGCTAAGCTAAGCTCCAAAACCAATAAATTCAAGGGCTAACACATACATGGATAAGTTTATCTTAGTGGGATAAGGGCCGTTAAGCATTATAACTGTGGATAGATGTTACCACTGAACAGCTTTTACATTTTCACTCATTACCTGGGTAGGTTTTCACATGGTTCATCTTGTTGAAATCTTCAGAAATGATGAATTCCTGCATAACATAGAAAATGAAAGTCAGAATTGAACAATACAAACGGTACTGTGCAAAAGTCAAAGATGGCCCACGTTTTATGCAATTTCCAGTCAAAACAGCCAGTATGCACAAGGTATTTATTTTTCAGCTTCAGGAAAAAAAACAACACTAAATTACACAGAAGCCCTAACAAACTAAATCCAGTAAGACAGTGTTTTTACACTAAGCGATAATAGCATTAAATCACAGGCTGGCTATTTGCACTTTGCCTAGTAAATCATGTGACTACAGCACACCATATTTTACACAGCATTGGAAGAAGCTTCAAGAAAGACGCAGCGAGTGGGATTATTTAGAGTAATATTAACTAGACAACAAGAGAATGTAGGAAAGTACATGTAGAATAACATCACTGCTCTCAGTGATATTGAACTATACTCTATATAACTCTACTGCACATAGTAACTGATGGGGTACAGTCAGTAATAGCAAACTTAGAAAGGCGCTTCTGATAAAATGGCCATTGATTACAGTTAGAAGGAAGGAGTCCATAATAAACTGATCATTCAATGTACAACTGTGTTTCCCAAAGAATTCAGTCACCAATCCAAATGTTTGAATTCAGGTGATGGCAATCACTTCCATGGCCACAGGTGTATAAAACCAAGCACCTAGGCCTTCAGACTGCTTCTACAAATATTTATGAAAGGATTTCCTCGCTACTAAATATTCCAATCAACTGTCAACAGTGTTATAACAAAGTGGAAGCATTTGGGAACGACAACAACGCTGCTACAGACCTCCAAACTTCATGTGGCCTTCAGATTAGCTCAAAAACAGCGTAGAGAGCTTCATGGAATGGGTTTCCAATGCCAAGCAGCTGCATCCAAGCCTTACATCACCAAGCGCAGTGCAAAGCGTCAGATGCAGTGATGTAAAGCGCCGCCACTGGACTCTAGAGCACTGGAGACGTGTTCTCTGGAGTGATGAATCACGCTTCTTCGTCTGGGAATCTGATGTTTGGCGGTTGCCAGGAGAACGGTACTTGTCTAACCTCAACCCACCAGAACACCTTTGGGATGAATCAGAGTGGAGAATGCAAGCCAGGGCTTCTCGTCCAACATCAGTGTCTGACCTCACAAATGCCCTTCTGGAAGAACGGTCAAAAACTCCCATAAACACATTCCTAAACCTTGTGGAAAGCCTTCCCAGTAGAGTTGAAGCTGTTATAGCTGCATAGGGTGGGCAGACATCATATTAAACCCCATGGATTAAAAACGGGATCTCACTCAATTTCATATGCTTGTTAAAGGCAGACAAGCAAAGACTTTTGGAAATATGGTATAGTTCAGGTCCTGTCTGAAAACTACGTTCAATAATTATTGTTTTGGCAATACAATCTAGCAGTTTGGGCTTTTAAATTACAGAGTTTAAATTATACAGAGTCCCGAGCCCTGTTGATGTCATCCCTTCTTAATAAGAATAATGCATGGTCACTTACTAAGGTGAAGGAACAGGATCCCAACACCTTACTAAGTGGAGGCCACAACCATGCATTTCTATGTCATGGCCAGGCTTAAGGATCCCATTCCCAAGCCTTAGAAAGTTAGCCGTTCAAGAGTTATGTTTACTAAAAAGGTGTCATACCGTTTAGAGAAAACTTTGTTTGATTTGCAGTTTCTCTTCTTTTTCTCCCCCCATTTTCTCCCTTGATAAAATTACTGAGCTATCTAATCTCAATAAATGTACTGAATGTCACTGATCTAATTAATTCTACAATATTCAGATGAACTACTGCATTCATGGGATTTACTAATCTTTTGACATCAGAAAACAGCAACTTTTGTATTCATCCAAAGTGTTTATAAAAGAAACACTGTTAAAACATGTGATTATGGTGGGCTTTATTGGGAGAAGAGTAAAGCAAGTTTTGAGAGAAAGAAAATATATACCCTTTTTTTCCCTCTTGAAGTGAAAGTTAAAACTTTGGGGTAAAAAGTGCACCCAGACACAAGCAAAGGGCTCCTTTCAGCATACTGAGGAAAACAGTCAACTCCTAAATGACTCACACCCCTTAAGAAAATGGACCAAAGTGATCATCTAAAATCAGCACCACATATTAAACTGATCCTCAAAAATGTTTGAAGAAACTGCTTACCGTTTAGCTAATGGAAACCATTCCTAGAAGAGCACTGCTTTATTTTAAGAACAGTAGATAGACAGAAAGATAGATAAATAGTTGTGTAAGAATAGATAGATCAACGGAGAGAGACACAGGCAGACCAATAGGTAGACAGATACTGAGAGGGACAAAGGGAAAGGGACAATTAAAACAGGCAAACGTGAAACTGAAGAACCTGTTAAAGCCAGTTTAAACCCGATTATGAGGTCAATGTCTCACTCTAAGTCTATGTGAAAAAGTTCTTTCATGCACTATAAAACAATAGATTCCCAAAGTATTCACTCATCTGCCCTCACATTCATATAAACTTGAGATCCCACTCTTAATCCATAATGTTTGATATGATGTCGGCTCACCCTCTGCAGCTATAACAGCTTTCCACAAGGGTTAGGAGTGTGTTTATGGGAATTTTTGAACATTCTTCCAGATGAGAAGGTCTGGCTCGCAGTCTCCACTCTAATTCATCCCAAAGGGGTTCTGTTGGGTTGAGGTCAAGACCTTGCTTTGTGCATTGATGCGCAGTCATGTTGGAACAGGAAGGGGCCATCCTCAAACTGTTCCCACAAATGGGCCTTCTGCTCCAAGTAGAAGGGCTTCTTCTTGCTCCAGTAGCAAAGGAATATGCACCTTAAGATTTTCTATCTGTGTGCTATAAAACAGAACTAGCTACTTTATATCCTGTAACTGTGTGTAGGTTTAGGTATCACCATCCTGGACATGCTAAACTAAAGCTACGTTTACACAGCAGGTAAAAGTGGGCCGAAACTGATTTTCTCACCAAATCAGATTTTTTTTTGTCTGTTCACACGATCTTTTAAATGTGATCTGTATGCAACATTAGTCTGACCAGATCAGCTCCTAAACCGACCTGCATGCACAAAAGAACAATTCGTCATGTGGCACATCTGGAGGTAAAAAGTCACGATGGCCAGTGAACGCCTGTCGCTCCCGAAGCTTTCAGTTGGTTGATAGCTGGGCTCAATACCCAGAATGTGTTCGAGTTCACCGTAAATAGGGCGCGTTATTTGGTTACGGACACTCCTTTGGTTCGTGTCCTTAGATTCTTTAAGCGCTTCAGCCTTGATCTCCTCCGGCCGAGTTCGGCCGTTTCGTTCGAAACCTCTTCGAACACAGAGCAGCTGTGATGAGTCTTCTATTTTTTGGTACAGAAACATCAGCCTAAATATTTCTGAGCCTCAGCAGTGCGAAATTATGCCGAATGTCGACTTGGACTGATGTAAAAGTCGCTTGAATCCCGATCCGCCTGTTCAGACTGAGTCGCATCGCCGCATACTGGGTAAGTATCCAGTACCACATACAAAAGCGTCTCAAATCGGAATTGAAAATGTCAGATTCAGTGCGTTTTTTGCTGTTCACACTGACACATCTGTGTCACATATGAGGAAAAAAATACGTAACCTTAGGCTATATTTACACAGCAGGTAAAAGTGGCCCAAATTTTCTCGCCAAATCCGATTTTTTTGTTTGGCTGTTCACGCCATCATTTAAATGTGATCTGTATGCCACATCAGTCTGAACAGATCAGCTCCTAAACCGTCCCGCATGTGCAAAAGAACATTACTTCACGAGGCTCGTCCAGAGGTAAACAATCCTCGCCAGCGTTACAGGAGCGATTATGAAGTTCCAGTGGTTGACAGCTGGGCTCACTGCCCACAGTGTGCTCAGGTTTCATTTCTTTCACTTCAGTACGAACTTCAGTACGAACAAGCAAACGACTGAAGCTGGCAGTGAATGAGGATGTGCTCACACAGGAAAGTGACCCTGTAGTGGGCAGACACAAGTCGGCGGCCACTTTAAATATTTTGCCTTGGCAAATTCCCATAAGACCTACACTGTGTGATTTTACCCTGTTTATAAGGACACAAACACAACACAGTACACGGCGCGCAGCATGTTGTTTGGTTCATACAGCTTTAATAATAATAATAATAATAATAATAATAATAATTGAAGCTTTACTTCAAACGGTCTGTAGATAGATCTGTCTGTAATGGTTGCATTTCATGTAGCATGTCATTTAGACCAAGCGTTTTCATACAATGCGAGTAACCAAAGAACAATAATTCTGAAATCACAGTTTATGCTTGCCTTTAAAGAACATTTAACTAATGTCAGCCGGCCAAATAAAACATTACAAACACATACGTATACATACATATTTAAGGACCCCTTCACACTAGTACTTGGTAGAAGCACCAACAGCTTTCAGTCTTAAGCCTGTTGCGGTAAATTTGAGGTCAACAGATTATTGGCCAAAATTCAAAATGTTGTGTGGCACAAACTTAACATTTCCCATTCCTCCACAAACACTATCCCAACAGTGAAGTACAGGGGTGTCAGTATCCTTTAAAATCCAGGGAGATACTGCAAGATAACCTGCGTATGTCTACACATATTCACTATGTGCTCTACCACATGTCTGATCATAGTGATCCACTGATGAAGAGGGGCTAAAAATTATGCTCAGTTTACAGTTGAGTTCTCTTGAAACTAAACTTTGAGTATGTATATTTTGAATATTTTCCTGCTACTGCACAAAGATGTCCAACATGACCAGCAAAGCTCAACTTCCTGAGGCTTCTGTTTTATAGTGGAGTTCTCGGTTTTCCTGGAAGAAAAATTTTAGGGGACTGAATTTTGTAATGCAGAAATTAAGGACCTGTTACCTTTTCAAGCTGAGGATGTCACATTAGTTTAAGGGTGGCAAGTTTAGAAATGATAAAGAACTGTAAATGTGTAAAAGGCACACTTTAATGCAGTGGTTCCCAAATTTTCCACAGTCCTGTACACCCCTCAGTCTATAAACCACCTTGTGCATACTCCCTCTGGTTCCTTATATGTACACATTCATGTGTAAGATGTGTAGCCTCATAAAATCAGTCCTCCTTAAAATATCAAAGATGTTTATGATGTGATGACACTTCACACCAGATATACTGAACAACACTGAACAAGGTTATTTACAGATGCACATCAGTCTATGTGAGGGCGCATTATGCATGTGTGACAGTATCTGGCTGCGGAACGACTACTGAAACACAACGTTCACAATCAGGTGCAACAGATCCCATTCAGAGCGGCAACATCATCCATTTATTTAGTCAAAAACAACCATAAATAATCACAACGGCCTCTACAACCTTCACTGTGTGCAGGTTGTGCAGTTTTTAGACACTCCCTTAAGGAGTAACACATTGGTGTTTTGCTATTCAGAACTTTTGTTCAGCAAAATTTACTAAAGGATACTTTTAAAATATGTTTGGTTGTGGCTCCCTGTATTCGTATGAGTGAGAAAAAGTAGGTCTGGTCATTTCTGCACATTTATTTAATGAGAAATCTAACAGAGAAAAGTCGAATATCTAAATGATCAATATAAAAGATGAATGTGTGCATTTAGTTTTAAGAGCTTAACTAGCTCTATCACACAACTAAAATGCTAAGCTCTAATCACAGCAGATACAACCGTAAACTGAACTGCGTCTGTGAAAGTGGAACTATGTCACAAACACAACGGACAAGGATCATTCAGGCCTTAACCACATTCGGGTACACACACAGAGCAGTGAGGATAACCTAATGAATGAACTGTACTTTATATGAATGTTAGTTCATCCACAATGCAGGACATGCAAAAAGGAACAGGAGTGAAACAACTTTTCCAACATTGCCTTTTACACAAACAGCCTAATAACAAATAAAGAGCATGCATTTGTCGCGTGCTGGATTTTAGAAATGTCCCACTCACACATCACTCATGCTGACATTGGCTTTAAAGTAAACTCAGCATTCAGGGATCTGCTCAGTGTCAGTGAGGATCTCTCGCTCAGCAGGCGAGTGGAGTGCAGAGTCCAGAGTCTTTATCAGGGAAGCATGTGTGTGACCGCACAGCCGGGTAACAGAATGAAATGAAGATTAAATGAAGTATAAGAATGTATTTTAAGCATCCCCAGTGTCATTTGGTGTAACCCTAGGGGTATCACAGTTAGGTGTAACCCAGTCACCCTAGGTATGTACCACAGTTTGGAAACCACTGCCTCAATGTAGTGAAAACAGGAAAACTTACCACAATGGCGCCATTGTCCTGTCCTATGAAGATCCGCCTGCTTTCATGGTGATACGACATACAGGAACATGGAGCTGTACACAGACACACACATACTCTTTATTGTAATATACAGTACAGTGTCGTGTATTCAACAAAAGCCACGTCATACTAGAGGACAGGGGTTTGACATCAAAATCCAGGAGTAAGTCTATCAGAACCATCTATCATGACCCAGCCTATTTCCCTCAGCTCTCCAATCACTGCTCATCAACTTTTGCTAGTTGCTCTTCAGCAGCACGTGTACGTATATACTTTGGTCAAGTCACGTGCCGGGACGGCAGCAGAGACAGCAGCAGGACTAAAAATGCTTTCATTTTATTTGAAATTTTATTTAAAACCAGGGCTAGTAAAACTGAAAGCAAGCCAGGCAGCTACATTAATGGCCATATGTGTATATAATGAACATAACTCTGGGTGCGCACTGGAACGTTCGACCTGAAGGCTTCGTCATCTGGATATCTTAGGAATTCTGGAGAAAGTAAGTTGGGTCACATACTACATATTACTACTTCTGGGTACAAAGTATGCAAGCAGAATAAAGCAGGCTATTTCGAAAATAACCTTATCCTACAGCTGAACCTTTAGTGAGTAAAAGGCATAACACACTGAGGGAGAAAAAAAACGAAGGTACCCAGAAAAGCTTATGACCAGAGCTTATTGTTATTATATAAGTGCAGGGAAATGTGTGTGTGTGTTGTACTCACATGACACAGTATGGTAAATGCTGGGCCAGTACTGGCCACTGTCTCTCTTAAGCCACACTCGAATAGTCCTGAAACATGCAAACCAAAAAAAAGTTTGTTTAAAAAAAATAAAAACAATCACTCAATGTTTGTTTCTGCATTGCTCTATTTACACATAACATCGATGTGTGACGCAGTAGTGTTTGAGGAGTGTGAGCATGATTTTAATGTTTAGCCTGAATAAACTGATTCAGTTAAAGAATAGCTCTCTTTAAAGTGCTTTTATAAACAAACTCTATACTGACAGATGTTCAAAGATTCAATATAAGAAAACCAATGTGGCAAAGTACCATCTCTCACAATACTGCAAGAGACAACTCTGCAGAATTCCAGCTTAGCATTTTATAATGATGACTTAATACTTCGTAGTAATGACTTAGCAGCTCATAATTATGGCAGCTAACAACAATTATTACTATCAGTAACTAAGGGGAGCCCTCAAAGACAGATCCTCAGATCAGTATTATATAATATTAATATTAATGACTCTTCCACCTCCACTGTCACATGCAAAGTGCCATACTTTACTGCTCACCTGACTATATTGGTACTGCAGTGGGAAAAAGTACGGAATTCTTTTAAGGCCCTAAAATCGGATTTTTACATTCATAAACCAAATGAATCCTAAATGTTCGGAAAACTAAATGCATGCCGTTTTCCAGAGGATCTAATACTGATTTTATCACTTAACTCTGTCCCTCTACAACTCTCCGTCCTTCTGTCTCTCCGTCCTTCTACAACTCTCCGTCCTTCTGTCTCTCTGTCCCTCTACAACTCTCCGTTCCTGTCTCTCTGTTCCTCTACAACTCTCCGTCCTTCTGTCTCTCTGTCCCTCTACAACTCTCCGTCCTTCTGTCTCTCTGTTCCTCTACAACTCTCCGTCCCTGTCTCTCTGTCCCTCTACAACTCTCCGTCCCTGTCTCTGTCCCTTTACAACTCTCCGTCCCTGTCTCTCTGTCCCTCTACAACTCTCCGTCCTTCTGTCTCTCTGTTCCTCTACAACTCTCCGTCCTTCTGTCTCTCTGTTCCTCTACAACTCTCCGTCCCTGTCTCTCTGTCCCTCTACAACTCTCCGTCCCTGTCTCTCTGTCCCTCTACAACTCTCCGTCCCTGTCTCTCTGTCCCTCTACAACTCTCCGTCCCTGTCTCTCTGTCCCTCTACAACTCTCCGTCCCTGTCTCTCTGTCCCTCTACAACTCTCCGTCCTTCTATCTCTCTGTCCCTCTATAACTCTCCGACCTTCTGTCTCTCTGTCCCTCTACAACTCTCCGTCCCTGTCTCTCTGTCCCTCTACAACTCTCCGTCCCTGTCTCTCTGTCCCTCTACAACTCTCCGTCCCTGTCTCTCTGTCCCTCTACAACTCTCCGACCTTCTGTCTCTCTGTTCCTCTACAACTCTCCGTCCCTGTCTCTCTGTCCCTCTACAACTCTCCGTCCCTGTCTCTGTCCCTTTACAACTCTCCGTCCCTGTCTCTCTGTCCCTCTACAACTCTCCGTCCTTCTGTCTCTCTGTTCCTCTACAACTCTCCGTTCCTGTCTCTCTGTCCCTCTACAACTCTCCGTCCCTGTCTCTCTGTCCCTCTACAACTCTCCGTCCCTGTCTCTCTGTCCCTCTACAACTCTCCGTCCCTGTCTCTCTGTCCCTCTACAACTCTCCGTCCCTGTCTCTCTGTCCCTCTACAACTCTCCGTCCTTCTGTCTCTCTGTCCCTCTACAACTCTCCGTTCCTGTCTCTCCGTCACTCTACAACTCTCCGTCCTTCTGTCTCTCCGTTCCTCTACAACTCTCCGTCCTTCTGTCTCTCTGTCCCTCTACAACTCTCCGTCCTTCTGTCTCTCTGTCCCTCTACAACTCTTCGTCCTTCTGTCTCTCTGTCCCTCTACAACTCTCCGTCCTTCTGTCTCTCTGTCCCTCTACAACTCTCCGTCCTTCTGTCTCTCTGTCCCTCTACAACTCTCCGTTCCTGTCTCCATCTATTATTAATAAACAGTAATAGTATAGAGATGGACTCACAACATAACAGCAACACTCATCACATGGCCGAAGGACCCGTCTTTCTCTGTTGCTTTTAAATCTCAGCTATTATAAATGCCAATACTAGCTCATATCGGCCGATAATATCAGCACACCAATTTATCGGTTGAGCTTTATGAGCCATAAATATGCATATTATATATATTATGCACATGACAGTAAAATGGTTATATCTATTTTGCCCAGTAGCAGAAGTGTTTACACACCCATTAGCTATAACCACAAACCAAAGTCTGTTATATTTTCATTCCGTGATAAACTGGGTCAATCAAGCCACACAGGGACGACTGCTGGGACTGTTTACAACGCTGGTTCAATTGAGACACCATGAGCCAAATTAAACAGGTAATAAAACAAAGTCACACCTATATTGGGTCTAATGGAAACTATTAAAGCCACTTTAAAATTTAAATAAGAGATATGACTCAAAAAGTGTAACGTGGCAATGTGTTTCTGGTCCCAAGGAGCAGAAGCTTCTCGCGTCGAAAGAAAAAACCAACTCGAAAAAATGAGCCAGCATGTTTTACCTGTCCAGCTCGGACAATCACACCTGCCCCCTTTTCAGGCAACCTAACATGCAGAAGCACTTCATCATCGAGACACAGGACTAAACTAGGCTGGAAGACCTTCCGTCAGCTACCTAGAACCTTCGGTTTCGGTGCGGTACTACAGGATAACCACTGATCAAACACATCTGAACGCCTTAACTCAGGATTGACAGCTAGGAAGAGGCAGATAAACGTTAACAGACTGAAGGAGATCAGACTGCGGGTCGGTAATCAGCGAAACCCGCTAAACCGCTGATGAACGTCTAGTTATCTTAGCACAACGAAGCTAGCGGTCTGTAGCCTGGATAACTCGGCTAATCCACAGACTCTAAGAGGCATTACCGGTCTTCGCTGACCGTGATCACGCCATCCTCCTTCGGGATCAGCACTGCAGCGCTCACTGCATCCTGGTGGCCTTCGATTTTGTTCAAGAGGATGGGTCTGGAGGAATGGGGCCTCGAATGAATCTCCGCCGCCATCGCTGTTTTCTTTTTCCGACCTTTCCCTCTCTTCCCGAGTAGCCAAGACGCGTCAGCTGATCGCCGAGGGAAAGTTCATAACACTACCGTAAAACCAGAAGAAAACCACCCCAAGAATCTTACACCGCTTTCATCTAGTACTTTGTTCCACCCCTACGGAAATCTGATATATGATCATATATCAACTAAGGTCAGGCGTACATCTTAGTATATCAATATATATGCATCATATGTGGACTATATGTTTGGACGCATCTGCTACATACATTCCCTGTACAGTTATAATTGTTACTATATCATCTTTTTAGTTTTCAATATTCATTATTCAGTTATTTAATTGCATAATTTAAGTGCATTTTCACCTCATTCGGAAGTAAGACGCAAAGATGATGCATAAAGATGAAGACACAAAGATGATGCATAAAAAATTGTTACAGAATGATAATAAAGATTTTTTTAATATGAAAAAAATTCTGTAACATGATGTAATATGTGAGCAATGCAAGGCATCCACATGCGAGCGTTTGTTGTACATATTTATTTGTATATGTGGACATGTAGCTAAAATATATTTCTCATGTTAATTTGAAAGTCACATATGTCTGAATGTGACAAATACAGGTTGGATATAAGGGAATATCCCAATGCTAATATAGGTCATATAGGTATTTTGACATTCATCAGATTTCTGTATGGGCAGTCATGTGCGACAAAGTGAACATGTTACTTAAACAAGTTAATGTTATGACTACTAGTAAAACATGAAATTTTACTTGTAAGGAGTGTCAATTTTTTTTATATGCAAGAACTGAGATCCAGTTTTCACTGAAAAAAATCAGTCCAAATGTAGATTTTCAACATTATTACTTTTAGTTATTAGTAGTATTAGTATGATCATTTTTTTACTTCTATTAAAATGAATTTGGACCATGATGATACTAGTATTACTAACATATTTATTTGTCCAAACTGAATTTCTGATATTAATCAAACTCTGGATTTAAAACAGCTTTCCATCAGTCAGTACAGAGACAGTAAGGAGTGTTATAAGCATCTTTGCGAACTTTATTAAATAAATGATCATCTGAAGTTATACTGTAACAACATAGACTTTGATCTAAAAACAGAAAAACTGAACTAATATTAATGCATGTAACTGAACCACAAAACAAAAATCAACATAGATAAATGTATATTAAAATAAAGCTAAAAAGAAATGGTTACAAAGCATTTTGAAAAGATACTATGAGGACACTATAAACCAATGGGGTAAGAAAAGTTTAACTGATTCTTTGCTGCAATTACAAAGTCATCAAAAGTGAAAAGTTTAGGTGCTCTTATTGACCAATGTTATCTGAAAGTAATGATACAAGGCAATACAGCATTGTGCAACTGTGCCATGAAGGAAAAGAAACAAAGTAAAAATTAAATATTTTTCCACAAAGCAATCAAAGCAAAACAGAGTTAAAAGTGAAATGCACTACGGAACTGTGCCTCTTCCTTGTTGGCTTGTTCAAGGTTTATTTATTTGACCAGCGAAGAGAATGGTTCCTGCAGAAAAGAACATAGATTTGACATGCAATTCCAACAATGTCACTTTTCTAATACATGAATGAGACTGTTATCTTTATAAGTATAAAGCCTGTCTAGTAATCTACCTGTGTTCTTTTAATATGGGGCTTGATCGTTAACAGATGCCTGCATTGACTACTGATTATGCTGAGTGATGGGAAAAGAAGGACAGCCATTCTCTCTTGGACTCCTGGTTTCTAACTAGCACAACCGGCATTGTGTAGAAGTACTTAGCCAAGCAGCTAAACAAGCTAGTTTTGCTATCCTTCATGTTTCAACAATGTTATTTTTCGCTAAATACCCTAAAATAAAATTTTTTACGAGTAAGTTGATGAGGCCAATATACATTTATGTTATGTCATGGCTCAAAATGGTTGAGGCCCACTGTGTTAGGGTACATAGTATACCTGTAGGGTTGTGTCTGATAAGGAACAGGAATGGTCTATCAACAGTCACCCACGGAGTTGAGGACCGGGCCAGCAAAATCGCAGCTAGAGTGAAAGATGGAGAAAAAAAAAAAAAATGTAGGAACATTTATGCAAAACATTAAGACTACGTTCAAATATGTAATGTCACCTAAACAAATACAGTAAGCTATAATACACAAATGTTTGCCTGTTCAACCAAAAAACATTTCCCGCTCTTATCCAGAGGGACTTGCAATTTGATGATTTTGCACAGGTAGGCCAAGGTGGTGTTAGGAGTCTTGCCCAAGGACTCTTATTGGTATAGTGTAGGGCGCTTACCCAAGCGAGGGATTGAACCCCAGTCTACAGCATAGAAGACAAAGGTGTTTAGTAGAGTGGAGGTCAGCAGAGTTGTAGCCAGAGTGTTTACAATGGGGTGATCAGGACAGACCTACTATTTTTAGTGGGTTTGCAAAATTATTTAGGAAAAACCAAATGAAACAGTGTTCTTCTGTGCTTCTTATGCTTATGTTACTAAAATAACTTTATTATCTGGCTAATAACATTTTTGAAAACAGCTTAAACTGATTTCAGAGAAAATATTGTTAGTTTTGCTCCTTCAAAATTTCTACTGCTGAATATTGTGTCATAGGTTAAAATCATATGATCCACAGCATGATGTATAAGAAAACAACACTTGTCATCGATCAAGGTAGAAACAATGTAGATGTATCCTCAAATGTACCAAAGTTCTTCTCAGGAGAAAGGTACTGTATGTATTTGTACTTTTTTCATAACCTGAAGTTTAAAACTAGAACAAAAAAATAAAAAGTTGGAGACAATATAAGGTGTGTGGAGTACAACTTCATATCATATAACTGCAATGGAATCTGGTACATTTACGTTCCCTACTAAAGATATGGAAGATATACCCTTCAGGGCACCACCCCAGTGACAAGAGGGGTACAACCTCAGTGACAGTTCAGTACTCTTTTTTTTTCTGAGAGTACTACACCGACATAGAACTTTATTTAGGTACCTTTAACAGTGTTTCCACACAGTCCAATGTCAGCTTCTTCTTAACACAAAATGAATAAAGCTAACAGCAAGGGTATGATCGGCATTCACTCGTCTGTTTTTTCAGCAAAGTAGCCTAACAGAGCAATGATCAGCTGATCTATAACTGTCAACTGAGTTTACTGCACAAAATAAACTTCAATAACATCCTCAATGGCAGATTTTCACAACATTTTCACAAAACATTTCTCTGGAGACCGCTTCAGTGGTAATGGCTTAGCATCCCATTTTGCCTAACTGGGATGTCCAGAAGGGTGGCACAAGCCACCCCTTTGACCCCTTTGAGTTTCTTCACACCAAACTTATCAAACTGTGTCTTTATAGACCGAACTTTGTGTACTAGAAAGCTTGAATTTTCAGACACACAGACACGGACACACTTTCTAAGCTGCTTCTCCCTCAGGGTGCAGGAGCCTATCCCAGCGGTCATTGGACGGAAGGCAGGATACACCCTGGACAGGTCGCCAGTCCATCACAGGGCAGGCAGACAGACAGACAGGCATACAGGCATACACATTCACACACACACACACACACACCTAGGGGCAATATCTTGAATTTTCAGTAGTTTAGAAAACAACTTGGAAATGATTACATGGCATTGAGCATTTGGCAGTATTGCCTATAAGTGTTGTGCAGGCAATACTGATCTAAGGGTGCCTAGACCTCAACCTCTTGTCTTTAGGTAGAGTTGGAGGGTCAAGGAAACAGAATTGTTTAGGAGTCCAGTCAGTTTTTGTGTGGCCTATACATGTGTTTATGATTATAGACTATGAATAGTCAGCCAGACAGGGGCTGAACCGCAGATGCGCTGGCCACAAGCAACTTTTTTTCCTTTACATTTTAGCTCATGTCCTTGATTATATTTAGCACAATTCATCGTCTTATAAAACAATCATTCCTGTTTCCTGTAATCCTCCTTCATTGTTTACAAAATGCAATTTGATTATGCTACCATGTACCAATGGGCAGGAAGAAGTTATATCATCCAATAATATCACCTCACACTACCACCAAAGCAAAAACGCTCACAGAGACCCTCTGTGATACTGTTTCCAGGTGGAAGACATATAAGAAAGAACAAATCAGCAGCTGCTGTTGATGCTGGCTAACTATTTTGTGTTGTGAGAAGTTTGAGAACCCACGATTTAACAAATGGAGGATCATACCTATTATGTAGCACAAGAAAAAGCAAGAGAGATTCAATCCTCATTGTCAAAGAAGCGAAGACCTGAAGAAAAATCAGGACATACAATGGCAGAAAACCCGATGGCCACTGTATGTTCTTGGAAAGGGATTCACATACAAACATTCTGACAATCATGATTTGAAAGTAGCCACTAGTTTTTCTGGAAAAGTAGCTAAATTACAACTAGCTACACATTTTGGGAAAGTAGCTATGAAGTAGCTAACTACTAATTTTTCAGTAGCTGTCCCAACACTTATGACAAGTGACAGGTGTGACGGACATGACCATATATGGATAAACAGAAATGAATCAAAACTGAATACAGTGACATAACACAACACTAAACACATTGCACAGCAATAAATTCCTTCACAACGAATACTTAATACCACCAAATATGCTGAAGTGCAAGCTTGTGTTCTTATTTCTTCACAGGACTGTATATTTTTGTCCAAAAATAAAAAAATAAAAAATAAAAAAATAAGATTTAGAACAATACAAGTTTGGTACAAGTGCTTATTGAACTCCAGCCACTGCATATTTTTTTTAACTCCAAATACCAGCAAACCTGGTTTAATTTAACTACGTTTTGGAAAGTAACTGCAATGGTTATGCTTACACCCTCACAAACATAACATCACAATGTATTGCTTGTTTGTATTAATTCTAATGTTTTATTTTTTTTAATGAATAAATGCTTAGTGCCCAGGTAAATGGCTTTAAATAGCATTTTCTTATAATACATTTGTGCAGTACAATGCACATTCATATACAATAATACAAATTCACACAAAACTTAATGCTTGGTGCTACGATAGATACCGATTTTTCCTTCGATGCATATACACTATATTGCCAAAATTATTCACTCACCCATCCAAATCATTGAATTCAGGTGTTCCAATCACTTCTACGGCCACAGGTGTATAAAGCCGAGCCCCTAGGCCTGCAGACTGCTTCTACAGACATTAGTGAAAGAATGGGTCGCTCTCAGGAGCTCAGTGAATTCCAGTGTGGTACCGTGATTGGATGCCACCCGTGCAACTGTGCAAAAGTCCAGCTGTGAAATTTCCTCATTACTAAATATTCCACAGTCAACTGTCAGTGGGATTATAATAAAGTGGAAGCGATTGGGAACGACAGCAGCTCAGCCACAAAGTGTTGGGCCACGTAAAATGACAGAGCGGGGTCAGCGGATGCTGAGGGGCATAGTGAGCAGAGGTTGCCAACTTTCTGCCGTGTCAATCACTACAGACCTCCAAACTTGATGTGGCCTTCAGATCAGCTCAAGATCAGCGTAGAGAGCTTCATGGAATGGGTTTCCAGCTGCATCCAAGCCTTACATCACCAAGCGCAGTGCAAAGCGTCAAATGCAGTGGTGTAAAGCGCCGCCACTGGACTCTAGAGCAGTGGAGATGTGTTCTCTGGAGTAACGAGTAACACTTCTCCGTTTGTCAATCCAATGGACGAGTCTGGGTTTGGCGGTTTTCAGGAGAACCACACTTGTCTGACTGCATTGTGCCAAGTGTAAAGTTTGGTGGAGGGGGGATTATGGTGTGGGATGGCCCCTTCCTGTTCCAACATGACTGTGCACCAGTGCACAAAGCAGGCCATAAAGACATGGATGAATGAGTTTGGTGTGGAAGAACTTGACTGGCTTGCACAGAGTCCTGACCTTAACCCGAAAGAACACCTTTGGGATGAATTAAAGTGGAGACTGAGAGCCGGGCCTTCTCGTCCAACAGTGACTGACCTCAAATCACAAGGTGCTTACTATTTGTACCTAGAATTAAAAAGTTAGATCAGGGGGAAGAGCCTTCTCATACAAATCCCTGAGCTTTGGAATAATCTTCCAGGCAGTGTTTGGGACTCAGTCTTTAAGTCTAGGCTAACAACCTACTTGTTTAGTCAAGCTTTTGGTAATTAGTTTTCCCTGTTAGATAAAAGGTGCAGATCTGGGGGTTCATGGTCATAGAGCATTATGGTAACTGGGAGTGTCAGTGCTATTGTCCCACTCTTCTCACATGTTCACTCAAGTTTGCTGACGGTGGGGCAGGGATGCACCGGCATCTCACAGAGCCCTCATATGTAATCTCTCTGTGTGTTTTCGTTTTCTTTGCAGAGCTCAACAACTACCCATCCTGTGAGGTCTGATGCTGTTACTGCCTTGATAAGGTGCCCACTGCTTGCCAGCCTTCTGTACTGTTCTGACCACCATTGAGCTTCAGGTTGTACAATGCTGCGCAATCACACCTTCATGAACTGATCCTCCTGCTGCTGCATAAACTCAAACTATCTAATTAACCATTCCTCTGCCTGTTTTTCACCGTTTTGTATTCTAATATTTTAGACTAATCCTGTTTGCTATCCGGTTCCCCTTTTGAATTTTGGTTCCTCTCAAGGTTTCTTCCTCTCGCTCTTAGGGAGTTTTTCCTTGCCAATGTTGGGGCGTGGAACTGGATTTTTCTGTAAAGCTGCTTTGTGACAACACCTGCTGTACAAAGCGCTATATAAATAAACTTTGACTCGACTTGACGTTGCACAGTTATGACGGATTCACTCTTATTGAAGGAGAGATTGCAAAATGCCTTCTGCTCAGGGGCCCCCATCACCTCGCAGACCAAAAGGAGCAATCTCTTTAAATCGTTATGTGATTGGTTCCTAGGAGCCTCACAGTTGTAAAAATATGGTGCTTTGCAGTCATATGAATCTTTCTGATTCACCCTGTATTATGTGTATATATCATTTTTCGATTTATTTTACACACCCAATACAGACACACACTTACTTGTTGCAGCAGCTGCTTTAGTTCCATCCTCATTTACTTCTATCTTGGCCTTCTGCAGAGCCTTGGATACATAAACAGGTTCTGAACCTGTCAAAAACAGTGTGAGAATATAATCAATACTACGCATTCTAACAAAAAGTAATAAACAAAAACAGAAACAAATGAAGATTATATTCATCCACAGTACTCAGACCTACCACAGCAGTGAAACAGAACAACGAACAGTTTGCAGTGTTTGGCTCAAACAGCACACAAAAATGTATTTTTTCCAAGTTGTTTTAGCTTTTACACTTGCCCATATTTCTACATGATGAATGGCTTTTTCCCAAATGACACCTAATTGGTGCCCTATACTCAAAACCATCATAAACAAAACCATCCACCATGATTGGAAGTCATGTGTATCTCAAGGAATTTTGAGAAGAGGCAGCTGCAGAGGAGAGAGTATAGTAGGGGGGTGGGGGGTGTAGCCAAGAGCCACAGAAAGAATAAATAAAAACACATAAATTAAGATTGTTAATATAAAGATTCCAAAGTAAATAATGAGTAATACTAGGAAATTATTTGTAAATATATGTAAAAATAATAATAGTATGTAAAATAGAACAATAAAGATTCAATTACAATAGTTACTAAATTTTAAAAACCCTAGGAGAAACGAGAGAGTGACGTTTTAGAGTACTTTGTACCTTTTTCCAGCACACTGGTGCACCATAGCCCCAGCTCAGTAAAAACTCAGATGCAGTGCATTTGCCAATTTAACTTAAATCACCCATGATGATGGCTTCTGAATTACAGTATTTAGCTAACAGCTCTGCACTACTATCAATGACATATGAAGGAGGAGAAGGAGGTCTACATACCCCTATTACACTGACTAAGGGTGTTTTCTCCTTCAGCTGTTCTCAGAGCTTTCAGTTTTTTTATAGTGACGAAATTAAAAACTGTAGTCGTAAAACATGACATGACATACACGGCTACACCACCAACCTCTTGAATCTCTGTCACATCTGTACAAACTATGGTTATTTAAGGCCACTTCAGAGTCACTTGTATGCTTCTATAGCCAAGATTCTGTAAGCACCACAATATCTGGGTCAGTCTGTAAAATCAGAACCGTACACTGGTCTAGTTGTTCTTGCTGCACTTCTGTTTTCAAACATGTCCTGAGGTTCAGGAGAGGTTCTGAGACCTGTGGAGCTGAATGTGAGCCGAGAGGTGGTGGTGAAGGCTTTATATAGATTAGATTATCTATGTTAACTGTAGGAGCATTTCTGAAATATCTACCACTATTCTTCCTTTGGGTGCTAATTACAGGAATGCTAAAACAGTCCAGTAGTCAGTTCGTATTAAAAACAGAGTAAAAAATACTGTCCCCTAAAACGTTTGAACCCAAGCTGCTTGGATGAATTCCATCTTTCCAGTAAATGGATGGATGAATCCAGAAGAGGTTAAAATTGTCTATAAAAGGAATGCTGGTGGAGAGACAGGTTTTAAATGCACGTGGGATTGGGCAAGAGATAAAAAGTTTTGCGCCACAGTTTTTTAAAAAGCAAACAAACGTGTAAAGTCAAATTTTAGCAGCTCTGTGCTCTGATCTCTTATGTCATTACAGCCAACATGAATACCTACTGTCTAAATAAAATTATACTTATCAAGGAGTCTAGGGAGCTGCTGTATGATGTCAAAGACCTTGGCACCGGAGAAGGAGTGGGTGACTGCTGAATGGTGATTTTCTCATGATGGAGTCACCTACAACCAAGGTGGATGGAGGGCGAGTTGCTCTGTTAGAGCGGTCATGTAGAGCGGAGGGGCGAGTCAGCCGCATGGTGAATTTCAGCACATGTGAGTGGCTGTGGGGGGTGGGGTTCTCCGGAGAGGGGAAAGGCGAGGCTGCTGACCTACAATACCCAGTGAGGAGACACAGCGAGGGAGCTGGGTCTCACTGTTCAGTAAAGGGAGGCCACGTTCTTTCCAGTAGGGTGGAGGGGCAGTGCTTCTTTGCTAAGACAGTAGCCTGCAGAGGTGACGGGCCCACACGGTGCCCACTGAAATTAGGCAAGGAGGCCTGCTGTATCTGCGTGGAGAAGAGAAGAAGGAGAATCATCTTCCAGCTCTTCCAGAATCGTGAATCTGTTGCTTATTTGCAGGATTGAAGGTAAGGGGTGGCGGGCAGAACGTCTACCACCGCGCAGACCACGGCTCTGACACAGGGTGGAGCAGCTCATTCCCAGTACAGTCCAAGGATCTTCAACCTGGACTGGAGCACCCAAGATTCTGGTGTCAATAGTTGAGGGAGTAGTATTAGCTTGGGCTGCTGCCAACATGGAGTCCAGCAGTTCCTCGTCATCTGTATTTTTATATAGCACTGAGATGCTGCCTTCCAGTTCAGTAGTTCTTTGGGTCAGACGAGCACAGATGGAGAGTAACGGAGGCATAGTAGCAAAAGACTCAACTAAATTTATTTCAACAGAGCACCGATTAGTCAGAATCAAACCTGTGTTGTTGTGTGACACTGTTTGGATCTGTAACCTGTTCGCTAGTGAAACATTAAATTACATCTGAACACCATGTAACAAGTTTAATTTTGCGTTTCTGTGCCTGTTGCTTGAGCTCAGTCCATCAGATTCGAATCATTATCTCAATTCATTAACTTTAGTTAGCCAGAATCAAACATGATCTGTGGTGAGCAGAGAAAAAGGTGCTCATGAGCCCCCTCTGAACAACAAAAATGGGACACCCTACAGCCATATAGCCTCTAGGGCACACACAATCGAGGACTGTGGTAAGTTACGTTTTACACACACTGCTATGGACTTTATGTGATTCCACAGATGGGAAGCAAAGCCTTCAGGGATTATTAGAGATGGGAACAAGTCACTAAGTTGCAAGTAACACGTATACCTCAAATCTTTACACTCAAATCCCAAGTCAAAACAGTCAAGTCTCGATTCAAGTCCCAAGTCAGTAAACGAGCGCCTCAAGTCAAGTCCAGAGTCAACAGTCCTAGTCTTACAGTCCTATACAAGTCAGTAGGCATTCTTCAGCTAATTTGAGACCATAACACTGAATAAAGGTAAAAGTAATACAGCCTTTTAATGACAGCACGTCAGTAGTGTACAAAATCCATGGTACACAGATAACCATGACAGGCATACTGTATACACAAAGAGCAGTGCACTACCTATGCAAGGAACTTTAAGAATACTGCTGAACTTAAATTATAATTATAAAAAATATAAAAAGATTATATTCGAATTTTTGGAAAATTGGGTGCACAGTATTAAAATAAAAACTAGCTTAAAACTACATTTTGAATTCAACAACAGAACCAACCGAACTGAACAAAGTTTACAGAGAAGACAGCAAAATGATGGTGAATTTACAAAGCTGAAGTTGACTGTTCCTCGTCAGCTCCTTATTAGAATTTTCTGTTCTACCTTAAACGGTGCAGCAGCTGTGTTCTGGCACCTAACTGCTGCACCATTTAAGGTGGAGCAGCAAATTCTAGCACAAAGCCGGCGAAGAAAAGTCAATTTCAGCCTCGTGGTAAATGTTGTGCTTGTTTTATGTGCAAAAGCTGTTAAATTTGGTCAAATACAGAGAGCCGTGTTTCTTTTGCTTTGCTGCCATGAGGACAATGGTCAGTTTGCATGGTGAGTGTTTGCAGTAAGACTGGAAGTTTAAGAGCTGAATGAGGGCACATTGATGCTGTTGATGCTACGCTTGTTTCCAACTTACGGAGACAAACTTGAGCTCTAACACTTCTCTTGTCTTCAGACATAAAATAATCTCAGTAACAGACATCTGACATCTGTTTATTCAATTTACGACTGGAAACAAATACATTCTTATGAAAAATAATGGAGAGCCCCAACTGCATTCAACTCTCTCCACTTGGGTCTCAAGTCTTTCCAAGTCGTGAGGCTGAAGAGGAGGAACAGACATCCCTTATGTTACACATTTTGTCAAAAATAGACAAAATGAGATATTCAAATGGATGGGGAAAAAAGGAACACCAATGTTTGTAAATGGTGAGAAATGTTGTAAATGCATGGATAGACTGAGGCACATCATGAAGGGAGCAAAAAAAAAATCAGATCTTGATGTTATGTAGTTACTAAAGCACTCTTTTAGACCAGTTACATGCTGTCAGGTGTTATGTCTGTCATATCGGTGACAAAACACTGCTTATCAAACAAATATTTCTACAAATTTTGGGCCAAATAAAAAATATCACTCACTGAGGTGCCTGAAATCAGCTTTTCCCTCAGCAAAAATGTCCACTATACCAAGAGCAGCAAGGGGGCCTTCCAGATCCACCTCTGCCTCTGCTGTGAATCTACTCATAGTCAGAGAGTGAGATGACACAGAAAGAGTGAGAGATGAAGAGAAAAAGAAAACAGAAAATCAATAACTGGAAACTTTTTAGTATTTTACCTTTCCTAGCACTCCCAATATCAGTAAGATCTCATCACCTTGCCGAAAACCTCACCAGTACATATCCACACGGTTGAAAGTCTGTAGGTGGAGCTATACTTAAGGACTTGCTTACTTTGGAAGCAGCAGGCGGATCTTTCCCTGATGCATGAGCTTGGTCCAACCCTGTACTGTTGCCGTGGAGAGGTGAGACAGAATGGCTCTCAGTGGTGTGGCCTCCTCTGAAGGCAATGCAATAAACATGCTCATGCCGTTGCCGTGATAGGGTAACTCTATAACCTTATATTTCACACCATCAGTAGTATTTGCCACACCTGAGTAAAAGAAAAGAACACTATGGTTAAAAATGTGCCACGGTGTGCCACCACACGTACACTCAAACATACTTCATACAGGGAGTGTTCAACTTACTAGGATTAATGAAGATGTGACTGATGATTTGTGCACTTCCTGCCTATTAGGTATGGTTATGACTATGTTTTTGCGCTGTTAAGCAACGTGTTTTACGCATATGCACAATGTTTTAAATTTGTCTTAGTAAACTACAGAAGCATTTGTAAAAACCTCAAAGGTATAATTTAAACAGTCTCACCCATGTTAAAGACAGAAAGTTGGGACATCATCGGCACTTTGTAGGTTTTTCCATCCCCACCAGTGAAGCTCCTCAACTTGGTGCTCTGGGCTTGGAAGCGTGACTTCCATAGCCCTTTAAAGTAGATGGAGTTTATCACCACCAGTCGCGTCAGAACCGGATCAAACATGTCTGCCTGCACAAGACTCTGGATGTGGCCTGGTGGGAATATGTGTATAGAGAAAACTAATCACAGCAAAGCTTTTAAGAGCTCACAATGTTTGAAAAATTCCATATTGTTACATATATAAAATCACTCTCTACGTTAATAGTTATCCAGCTTTCAGTTCTCCATGCCCATTTGCGATGCTCATGCAGCTTGTAGACCAAGTTGTTCATGTATGTGGGGTTTCCATTTCACTCACTGAGCATTTCCCTGAGCTGCTAACAAAACCTTGGGGAGTGAAAGTCACACCCTAAGGTGCTGAAGTTTACATGGATTCTTTTTTTTAATCCACAGCACAGGCCAACCTGCACACTTCCAATTCCTCCCATTATATCAAAATATGACTGAGAACAAGTGTTAAACAAAACAATTAAAATGAGTCTACCCACAAAATCTAGTTCTGATGACAAATAAAATATAATACATTATATATATATATATATATATATATAAATATAAAATATGACAAATAAAAACAGCCCAATAAGAGTTTATTAACAAAGGGCCTTTGCTATTGTTTTTAAATTCATTTTTATTCCATTTCATATTACTTTATGAAATTATCTTCTATTGACAAAAGTTTTAAGATATATTTTTACTTTTTGCTCCCCTACCCTTTTACAATACTCAGTAGCCACACAATTTTAAAATGTTCATTGCCTTAGAAAAATATGTAAAATATAAGAAAACAATTTATTAAAATATCTTTCGTCATGTATTATTTTAAGTTTCCAGGACTAATTATTAAAAGTTAGCACTTAAAGATAACCAGTGCCACCATTTACTTGTGTTAGGTTTGTTTATCCAGATCACTGTAAGCAAGTAATTTCATGCAGAGCTCAAGGCAATTAAGGCAAAAACAGGATTCCACTCTCCCCATGAAGATCAAAAATGAGCCTTCTCCTAAGCCCCAAACAATGGAAAGTGACTCTTGGAGCCATGGAGTGGTCATAATGGCATGAAACCAGGGATCTACATCACAAAAAGCCGCTTTCACTATAGCATGCATTTTACGCTTCAGATGTATTTTCTAGTAAAATTTTAAAAACTGTGTTTTTACTAAAACTGATGGAAATGTTCAGCTTATTGGGAAAATAATCAAGCCAGTTTCCCTATCCCATATAGAACAAATTCAGAGACTGGAGTCTGTGTGATGAGTAAAGTGCCAAGATATTCTTGTTAAAGTGAGACCAGCCCATTCATAATAAGGTCACATGCAGTGCCATTGTGATCCATACCCTTTGTTCTGTTCCTGATCCAATCATTGACAACATCTGCAGCCTGATGAGGGTTGCTGTAGTCAAGGGTGTGGTTTTGAGCCAGAAAATTGTCCCTGTTGGTAGCCAGGAAATCACCATGCATGTTGAAGCCCTCTTGGGTGAAGAGTGCATTGGCGATGGTTACAAGGTCAGCGTTGGACTTGGATGTCAGGGTTTTATGTAGCTTTTGCAGCATCTTATAGGGACCTGAGAGACAGCATAGCATTTAATCCAGCTTATTGTCACCAATTTTAGCCACATTACTTCCACATAATTATGAGAACATTCAAGTATGTGTTCACCCAGAATAGAGTTGAACAGTTTAATTCAGGGGGTGGTGCACAGTTTAATTCAGCACAGTGGTGTGGTGGGTAGCGCTGTCGCCTCACAGCAAGGAGGGCCTGGGTTCGATTCCCTGGCCAGGCGACCTCCTCTTTGTGGAGTTTGCATGTTCTCCCAGTGTCTGCATAGGTTTCCTCCCACAGTCCAAAGACATGCAGTCAGGCCAATTGGACATGCTAAATTGCCCCTAGGTGTGAGTGACTGTCTGTGTCTGTCTGTCTGCCCTGCGATGGACTGGCGACCTGTCCAGGGTGTATCCTGCCTTCCGCCCGAAGACTGCTGGGATAGCCTTGACAGACCCTGACAGAGAAGCGGCTTAAAAAAATGGATGGATGGAGTTTAATTCAGGAAATAAAAACAACAGTCATTATTCATCATAGGGAATTCGAGTTTATAAACTTTTAATTTTATAAAATTTTCAAACAAGACAAGGCAAGCTTGGTTTTTCTGGACAGTCATCGCCATTTGTAATTTATCATGCAGCTGTGCATGAGACAAGATAAAAATTAAATGTACTGGGTGGAAAATTAACATTAAAACCACCTGCCTTGTCTGGTGGAAGAACCTAAATTCACTTCAGGGGAGCTGCTACAAGACAGCATGAAACAATTACAAAGACAGGTTTTTATTTTGCAGACTGCTTATAGCAAAGTCACCGATAGATGTAATGTAGACCCGGGTTCTAACCACTTTATCTAGGGAGAGCTATATCATATGGCAGGTTCTGTTATATCATCAACTAGATGGTCGCTGGTGATACCTAAAGCACAGAGAGAGCAAGTTTTGTCCATGGGTCACAGCATTTCCTAGCCAGGTCATGTGACGTATCAACACTTTAGAGACCACTGTCAGTTGGCCAAGGTTTTTGAAGTTGAAGTTAAGTTCTCCAGTGATGTGCAGGAATACTGCAGATCCTTCACTTGGCTAGGGTAGAATATTATAGAGGACACAGTGAAGTCAAAAATACATCAGTTTTTCTCTAGAGTAGGAATCCCTTACAGGATTATCACTGACCATAGTACAGCGTTCCTGTCAAATTAAGCAAGCGTATGGTCCCAGTGGTCCGAGTGAGCGATATTTTTGCGTTAGTGGTAGCCAATGGAAAGGATTGGGATCGCTTGTTGCCATACTTGCTCTTCAGGTAGCGGTAGAAGAGAGGATCTCTTGATAAATAATTTAAGACTTAGGAGAGGCTAAAGTATTCTGCTGTGCTGGCCCCTAAAACAAACAACATTCAATTTGTATCAACTTTCAGCAGGTGAATGCCCTATCGCACTTGATGCTTATGCCATGCCCAGATGGATAAACCTCATTGAACATCGGAGGAAAGCCAATTACGTCAGCACCCTTGATTTATGTAAGAGCAGGCTCCTCTTTCTAAGTAGGCTCCACTGATTGACCTGACCCACAATTTAGGGACAAACCAGGTAATGTGGGGTAAAGAACCAGAAAAGGCTTTCAATTATTTAGAAGGGGTGATGTGCCAGGACACGTTTGAATTTGTGGTTCAAACTGTCAAAACAAATGTCTCTGGTGTTGGCCCTGGGGCAGTTATACTTCAAGCTGTAGGAAATGATTAGAGGCCTGTGGCTTACTTACACTGCAAACTTTTCCACATAGAAATGGGGCAAATAGGCTTTAGATGTTTAAGGTTTTATCTGTTATCTTGTTCTGTAAACTGATCACTGGGCAATGCAATGGCTTATGTCACATGCAGCAGCATAAGGGATTAACATATGTAAATAACTTTGTAGTCCTACCAATTCCAGGTACGGTATCGAGTGGGGAAGCGGAGCACTGTAGCAGATTTAAGACTTATTTTACCAATCCAGAGGAAAGTATTCATGTTGGAAGGGCACTGTGAAAAGGGACAATCTTATCTTTTCACCAGCTCATGCCTCCCAGTAAGCCTGGACTAGTGTGTTTACTTAAATGGATGTGCATTTTAACTTATTTGCCCTCTCATGTATGTACTCATAAATACCCTGATGCACACACACCCATTCGTGCTGGACTCTCCTGGTCAGGTTGAGTAAAAAGAAAATTGGGGAATTGTAAACTCAGAAAAGTAAAGACACAAAGAGATGTTTTAATATCAGGTGGTTTCTCAACAAACCTTCCCTGTGGTTTTGTTGTTCCATCTGACAAATGCAACAGCAGTTTCTACTCATCATGTTTACATAGAGAGAACAAGAGAGAATCAAGGAACATGTCATAAGGAAAAAAACAAAAATTATGACTAGACTTGGCACCACAAACACCACATCACTGTACAAGGCCAAGTCAGGCTGATTTTATGCAGTCTGGTCCTGGCATAAAGCAGTCTCTATAAAATCAGAGTGCATCCAATTTTACTGTCAGAAATCATGTTTGTTGGCTTTGGCAGGGCCAGTTTAAAAAGACAGGGCTTACAGTGTTATGGTCAGTTTTTACAGTGAAATATTAGGTTACTTACATGCAGCTAATGCAAACTACAAACAGATTAAGTCATTAAGATATACAACGGCACAATACAAAAATAGCAGTTGCCTCTTTTTTTTTTACTGTACTGGTTCTGATTATTCATGGGGAAATCCAAGGAATCAGGGGTGGTGCCACACCTCCAAAAGTGTTTCAAAAAAACCAAAAAAACAACAAAAAAAAGCTTGACAGCTGGCTGAGTGATGCAGTGCAATTACAGCACTGACTAAAATTGCCTTTCATGTCATACTAATGATGCGTCTTTGTAAACCTTTTCAGAGGTGGGTTGTAACTAGTGACATTTACTCCAGTACTTAAGTAAACTATTGACAATTTTATTTTCCTGAGTATTTTTAAATCATATTACTTCTACCAATGTGAGTAAATTAACCTTTTTACTCCGTTACATTTTAGCAATGCTTATTTAGACATTCCTTTCCTTTTTTTGTGTTTAATTTCAATATGCTTTGATGGTGGCAATACATGTACTGCTTTGGGATTGGTTACATCTCTGACTCTGGAGCTTTGGGTTTTAGACTTAAAAAAAAACACCATCAAAAAAGACACTTGTCACCTTTGTGAATACCAATGCAAGTTTAACCGATTAGGTTGCTGATAATTGACCAAAAATATGCTCCACGATCAATAAACAAACACATAGCATTATTTCATGGCTTGTCTTTCTATATTTACAGGAGCTCACGGAACAGGAACGAGCGCTTGCATCCCCACAAAACCTCGGATCTTATAGAGTGAAACGTTAAAGCAGCAGATTGTGCAGCCAGTACAGAACGTGCAGTGAGAAAGAAAAAAAAAAACATGCTGTAGCGTTGAATTCCCTCATGAATTAGTGTGGTTCTGTTTGGTGCTGCCTGAATGTGGGTGGAGTTTCACATGTCAAAACTTAACTAGAGAAAAAGACAGGTTTGCAGGGCAGGTCTGAAAACGCTTGCCAGCTGAATTGGAGATTCTGATTCTACTCTGCCTGTTCGTGCTTTACAGCGCTTCTTGTAGGTTAAGGAAAGCGGAGGTTTTTATGGGCATGCCCTCAACTCAAAAAGAAGTGGGCACCTGTGCAGGCACCTTAACGTAATTTTTAACGTAATTAACGTAAATTTGGATAAGAAGCTTAACCAAATTTCTCGATTCAGTTCTCAAATGTTTGTGCCATACACTCGTGCCTCTGACTGTCAGGCACTGCTGGAATGTTACAGTCATTCATGTTTCAGTATAAAAAGTTGCTTCTACAAACTATAGATGAGGTGCTATTAAAATTAATGAAAGCCGTTCATGTGGACCAAACTGTTGTTTTTAACCAAATAAAGCTACACTTTTACTGAGGACAGAGTAAATGTTTTTTTCTTCCAACTACTAACAGAATACTGACATGAAGTCACTCTAAATTAATTTTTCACTGAATGAAAGAGTTAGATGCTCAAGTTTTTGGAAAGCTGCTGTGGCATTATTTTTATCTTTGTGATTTTAGTGGGGCACAGCAGCATTTTATTTCTCATACTCTAAATGCTCATTCATCAAATCTCATGCTAGGTCTGCTGGATTTTCTGCAGAGCTCACATTCTTCCATTGGGAGGATTTAGAGGTTCCTCTAATGAGAGAGATTATGCTGGCTACAAACATTTTAAATTATGTGGTGTCATTATCTATTCCAATAGTCACACTGTCTGTCCAAAAGATAAGCTTTTCGAGATGAATTCCTCATTCTTGTTTAATCATCCAGTCAACCTTGACGGCAACAGTTGCTGCTGTCAGTTCCATTACTGGGATATTAACTTGCTTCAGAAGCGCCACTCTATCCATCCTTGGGAGCATTTGAAATATGGCATAGCAGACTTGATGAGCAGGCTTGTGAACAAGTTCACACTAAGAGTTTCTGCAAGTCAGCCAATCACTTCAATGATCTCAGCTCTTTGGCTACAATTTTTCATCTTACTTTTGCTCCACAAAGGCCCCTTGGAATGAGCTTTACTGGCAAGAAAAATGGAGAGGATGGGTATTTTTTTCCTGCGATTCAATCTTGAAATTGATGTCTGTTCCTACACACCATTCATTTTCTGAAGCTCATTCCACAGGGGATAAAATCACAATCAAAATCCTTCAACCTCAGTGGCTTGTTATGCTTCAGGGATGGAAGAGAGCAAGATTCTACTGTTACTCATCCACTTTGTTAAATGGAGCACCATAAGAGAGCTCTAACATCCTTTGAAAGAATAACTGTCTTCCATAGACACTGATGTTAGATAGTCCAAACCAGCACAATCTTCTATGCAGAGGATCTGCGTAGGTATTTCTTCCATTCCAAGCCAACACATTGGGAAAATCAATGGATGTTGTCTTCTCAATATGACATACCACAAGATCAGACAAAAAGTAGCCTTATATCTCTTACATGTATTCTCGTCTGTCTCGTGTATGTTCAGTTCATGCATGACGTGTTTTGTGCAACAGGTACTTGTGATGCCTGGATCCATGAAGGCACACATTTCCATGTTTTGTGTTTTTTCCTCTTCGCTGTGACTTCACTGGTATCATTGCAATTATGCACTTGCTGTCAGTTTTTTACCCCAGTGAGAGAAGAGTACTGGAGGCTGAAGCATTGTCTTCATTATTCTTCTTCCCAACAGAATTACCTGATTTGACAATATGAAGAATAGCCAGATGTTTAAAGGAGCAGTCAGGGCATGTCATTCTTTTCTTGCAGTCTTTATACAGACGGCCCTGTGTTTAAAATCCAAGGCAAAGCCCTTTATTTCTCTTTCAAGACTTCCTTTATTTTGTTATCTCCAGCCAGGAAAATGTTTGAGATTCCCTTGAGGCTTCCTTTTGTCATAAACCTTGTTCAGAGACTTTCCTCTTAGCTCACACCACAAATAACACCAAACAGAAGATCACTTCAGAACTTGGGAACACTAGTCTTTCAAGTTAACTAGATCTTCAAACCTGATTATCTTTCCTTCATTTCTTTGAATATCAAAAAACTCTGCTCCTCCATCACTCTCAATTTCAGTTTAAATGTAAAGATCACCCAAAGATCTATTTCTATTTCTATCTATTTAGTATATTTCTTTGAGGTAGTTAGAACAAGCTTTGGTGCATGATAAGCAACTATGTCATCTCGTTCTGACGTTGCATTATCTTGTATAGATTTCTTTCAACATAGTCTATTGAGGGTCACTTGCGTTCATCCAGGTGAACATCCTGAAGGAACTTTGCCACACTTCCATAATCGGTGAAGACTTTGTGGGAGATGGACGAATTTATTCACCTACTTGAGAAGTCATTTATGACATCTTGAGCAACTACAGTGTAGGTTCCATGTACTAATGAGCCTTAGCTTGACGCTCTTCCACTCTCCCATTGGTTTAGGTCCAGCAAAAAAAAGGGAAGAATACAAAAATTCCACAGAACAAGTTCAACAGTTTACTGCTTGAAAAGATGGGCTGATACAGAAGTGTTCCTTTCCAAAGTTCCTTCCAAAGTGAACCAAAACCAAAGTGAGGCCAAAAAAAACATTTGGCTTTTCCACACCATCCTCTCCTTCTGTTTTGCTTCTGCTCTCTTAGCCCCTCCCACAGCCTCTCTCCCATGTGAGGGTCTAATTACCTACAGGTGCAGAGCTATCAAGAGGCAACCATGCTGTTCTATATATCTATCAATCTTAAAACAACGTACATAAATGTTTTTTTTAATATGTTGCTGAAATATCTTAACTTGTAAATGATAACATTATCTTTCCAATCCTGGATATAAAATTAACTGCAATTAAAAATAAACCTAAATATTACAGTATTTCCAATAATCACATTCTAACATTGTAGGCTACTTTTAGGCTCCTATATACAGTATATGTTCATCTAACACCTTCAGCCTGACAAGTGAAGCTGCAATTGCTGCTCCCAGCTCCAACTGTTCTTTTTTTGTCTTTTAATCTAAATTCTTTAGCTTCTATTTCCTGCTTTTTCTTTAAGGCAGCTGTGCAGGCTAACAACAATGCATACTCTGCCTCTCCTATCACAAGCACTCATCTAGTTATGGATTGAGTTACAGAGCCAGTTCCCTTATTTCAACTTCCAGTAAAAGCCATAGCTTCCGAAATGCTTTACATGACCTGATGTAGTCAGTCATCGCCATCATCATCATGGTCTTTGTTACAGTCTTTACGGAGCCTTGAGATCCCCTTTCCAGTCTTCAGTGTGATCTGCTCCAATCATTCACTTTTGGGTTTATACCAATTCAACTGATCTTCTTTAATTTCTCTGATGAAAGAGAAATACTTCACTACCAAGCACAGCTGGAAAAGTGTCCTGTGGTCCAACAAATCAAATATGAAATTATTTTTACTAAAGCACTGGTCTAGTGACACCCCACCCATGGATGCCGCATGCTCCGGGCAAAAGAGGAGAAAGACTATCCGGGTTGTTATCGGCACACAGTTCAAAAGCGAGCATCTGTGATGGTGCATCTGGGTGAGTTTAACACCTGTGAAGACACCATTAATGCTGAATGATATATACATGTTTTGGAGCACCATAACCTGTGCTGCATGTGTTTACTGGGACAGTGGAATTCATGGTGACTTGGACGAGTGGGGCAGCATGTCCCCATGCACCTACAGGCTTTCTGCTCACGCTTTGTGGAGTCGCTGGAACACCTGCTCCAATGTGGCCTCCCACTAGTAGTGTGGTCAACTCTGGGTGCGTAGAAAGCATGGCCATGCTGAGCAGCAAGTGGAGAGGACCACTGCCATGCAACGGTGAGAGAGACCTAAAACATGTAAGTCTCTGTTGTTGTGGCTTCTACACTGTGTATATATATGCTTGTCTGACTATTCTGTATTGGATTATGGGGAGATTGTGCAGTGTTCGTGATTACCAGCCCTTTGGAGTGTGAGGTTACTGATGACCTGGCAGCTATGCTGGCTGTTCAGTAGTGCTGCCAGCAGGTTTCACCCTACTGCACGTAAATAAATACGTACTTGTTCCAAGTGCTATACAGTTAGGCCCAAAAAAGTTTGGACAGTGACAAAGTCCTCATGATTTGGTTTCTGCATGCCACCAAATTGGATTTGAAATGAAACAACTGAGATGCAACTGAAGTGTAGACATTCAGGTTTAATTCAAGGAGCTCAACAAAAATATCCAATGAAATGTTTATTTTTCCTCATTTCAGGGGCTCAAGAGTAATTGGACAAATTAACTTTACCATAAATAAAATGTTCATTTTTAATACTTTGTTGAGAATCCTTTGCAGGCAATGACTGCCTGACGTCTGGAACTCATGGACATCACCAAACACTGGGTTTGATGTGATGCTTTGCCAGGCCTTTACTGCAGCGGTCTTCAGTTGTTGCTTGTTTGTGGGTCTTTCTGCCTTAAGTTTTGTCTGTGGAACGCATGCTCAATCAGGTTGAGATCTGGTGATTGACTTCTTTGCCTTAAACAACTCCTGGGTTGCTTTCGCAGTAAGTTTTGGGTCATTGTCCATCTGCACTGTGAAGCGATGTCCAATCAACCTTGCTGCATTTGGTTGAATCTGAGCAGAAAGTTTATCCCTGTACACTTCAGAATTCATCCGGCTGCTTCTGTCTTCTGTCACATCGTCAATAAACATCGCCTTCCCATGCCATCACACTGCTTCCACCATGTTTTACAGACAATGTGGTGGGCCTTGGATCATGAGCTGTTCCAAGCCTTCTCCATACTTTCTTCTTCCCATCATTCTGGTACAGGTTGATCTTAGTTTCATCTCTCCAAAGAATGCTGCTCCAGAAGTTCCAGGCTTCTTTAGATGTTTTTGACAAAGTCTAATTTGGCCTTTCTATTTCTGAGGCTGATTAATGGTTTGCACCTTGTGGTGAACCCTCTGTATTTGCTCTCATGAACTCTTCTCTTTATGGTAGACTTAGATACTGATGCAGCTGCTTCCTGGAGAGCATTCTTCACTTGGGTGGATGTTGTGAAGGGGCTTTTTCTTCACCATGGAAAGGATTCTGCGATCATCCACTACTGTTGTCTTCCGTGGAGGCTCATGCCTTTTTGAGTTCCAGAACTCACCAGTGCCCTCATTTTTTCCCAGGATGTACCAAACTGTTGATTTGGCCAGTCCTAACACTTCTGCTATCTCTCTGCTGGATTTCTTCTTTTTCTCAGCCTAATGATGGTCTGTTTCACTTCCACTGAGAGCTCCTTTGACCACATGCTGTGGGTTCACAGCAACAGCTTCCAAATTCAAATGCCACACCTGGAATCAACTTCAGACCTTTTACTTGTCTAATTGATGATGGATTAATGAGGGAATAGCCCATGCAGCCAATGAAATAGCTTTTGAGATAATTGTTCAATTACCTTTGGTCCCTTGAAAAAAAGGTAGCTACATACTAAAAGCTGTAATTCCTAAAAACCCTTCCTCAAATTAGGATGTGAATACCCTTAAATTAAAGCTCTTAGTCTGCACTTTAAGCCCATGTTGATTATACAACTCTAGCTTGAATATGTTTTGGTAAACGGCTAAAATGCCAAAATTTGTGTCACTGTCCACATATTTCTGGGCCTAACTATATTTCCCATGTCTTCTTGTTCTATGCCAACACCACAATCACTTTTAAATAACTTGGAAAACCCTTCTAAGAGTAAAAAAGTTCTCATCTCACCTTTCTTTTTATATTTGAGTCCTGAGAGGAGCTGGTGCTTGGTGTTGCCATCGGCTCCCAGCAGAAGCATGCCTAGGATGGTGGCCACACCATGGGGGGAGAGAACCACATTTTCCTGTGGGTTTTCCTGTACCACTTGCAGGAACACTTGCAAACCCAAATTAGAGCCTCTCTCACCATATGTCAACGGTACAGACTCTGACATAGCTCCACACAACATACACACAGCAAGCAACACAGACACACAAAACCCAAATATGCAAGACATGGTGAGGGAACGGTCTCTCAGGAATCCTGACCTGGGGAAAGGAAATAGAGAAAGATTGTTTTTCCTTTTATAAACATTTTCTTTATAAATCGGTGGATCCTGTGCACTACTGTTAGTTTATTTAAATTAAGACTATTAAAGTGACCTGAAAGTAGATAAATGAAAAGCCAGTAGGTGGTGAAATGAATAAAAGACTGTTATGTTTACCATGTTCTCAATCGTCATGCAGTTCCCAAACCAAAATATTCCCTTTCACAATTAAAACCACATGACTCAAAGTGACTCATACAACTTAATGGAACAGATATTTGACAAGACGTGGTTAGCTTTTTTTTTTCTTCCTGTTTGGAAGAACTTTAACCATAGCACATAACACTAAGTCAAAGCCCTCACAGAACCTGCAGCACCCTTCTGCCTTTCTCAGAGACATGTTTGTCTGTTCTTCCTCACATAGACAAATACACTTTCTGTGGTCAAAGCATTAATAATATTTCAACTAAAACTCTTAATAAAAACCTCTGACAAACTCTCTAGGTCTCTTGCTCTCTCTCAGCTAGTACACTCCAGCTGTCATTCAGGGTGTGTAACTACTTGTTTTCTCTCTCTTCCATGTTTACTCTCTCCCTCTTCATTATTATTCTAGGAAGCATCTTTCCCCACTAACGTCTTTTCAGACTTTGGTTTACAACCATGCAACCACCCCAAGGAAACTTATATGTTTATAGTGCTGCTTCAGTTCAGTTTGTGAACCCTTTGTGAATTTGTGAATTTTGCATACACATGTGACCTAAAGTGTAATGCAAAACGTGTGTACACATATATACACCCACCAGCCACTTTATTAGGTACAATTGCTTGTTAACACCAATAGCTAATCAGCCAATCACACGGCTGCAGCTCACTGCATTTAGGCATGTAGAGGTGGTCAAGACAACTTGCTGAAGTGCAGACCGAGCATCAGAACGGGGAAGAAAGGGGATTTAAGGGGCTTTGAACGTGGCGTGGTTGTTGGAGCCAGACGGGCTGGTCTGAGTATTTCAGAAACTGCTGATCTGCTGGGATTTTCACGCACAACCATCTCTAGGGTTTACAGAGAACGGTCAGAAAAAGAGGAAATATCCAGTGAGCGGTCAGTTGTGTGGACGAAAATGCCTTGTTGATGTGAGAGGTCAGAGGAGAATGGGCAGACTGGTTCCAGATGATAGAAAGGCAACAGGAACTCAAATGACCAACCAGAATCTCTGAGGAACGTTTCCAACACCTTGTTGAAAGTCAGCCACGAAGAATTAAGACAGTTCTGAAGGCAAAAGGGGGTCCTACCTTTTACTAGCAAGGTGTACCTAATAAAGTGGCCAGTGAGTGTACATCAGTTAGCCTTAACATTAAAACCACCTCCTTGTTTCTACACTGTGAACATGGTCCATTTTTGTCAGCTCCATTTACCACATAGGTGCACTTTGAGGTTCTACAATTACAGCCCATCTGTTTCTTTACATACTTTGTAAGCCCTCTTTCACCCTGTTCTTCAATGGTCAGGATCCCCAAAGGACCACCAGAGAGCAGGTACTACTTGGGTGGTGGATCATTCTCAGCACTGCAGTGACACCGATGTGGCGGTGGTGTGTAAGTATGTGTTGCTGTGGTAAGAGTGAAGTGGACCCAGCAGTGCTCCTGGGGTTTTTAAACACTGTATCCACTCACTGTCCACTCTATTAGTGCAGTTTGTGTTAGTCACACTGCCCACAGGACGCTGTTGGCTGGATATTTTTGGTCGGTGCACTGTGAGGTAAGGAAAATACGGAGGTGTTTAAAAATTCCAGTTCACTGGATCACTGCAGTACTGAGAATGATCCACCACCCAAATAACACCTACAACCAATCTACTACGGTTTGTAATTACAGAAGTACAAAGTGCACCTATATGGTAAGTGGAGCTGGTAAAATGGACAGTAAGAGTACAAACAACTTTTGTTCCTTGGATATTACCCTATCCCACACAGTCCTTGGCTATTGAATTTCCTGTCACACTGCCCTGCAGCCCTGGAATGTATTAAGCTGAACAAGCACTTGGGCGCACACGTATGGCTGTGAACACTCCTTATCTCTGCACAGACAGCCAGGTCATATATCCATAACTATTTACTATTACGAATCCGTTTTATATGCATTGTAATGTGTGAAGGAGCTCAGACGAGAAGAGGAGACGAGGGGTTCAGCAGAACACAGGCTGCTGAAACTCGATCCTTCTTTCCACCGTTTTATTACTACAGCTGAGGCAAACAAGCAGCCGTCAGGACTTCCAAGACACAAATGTCTGAAGAACTGCTAGTGGCCTACGACAGTCTTTTCATCCACTTCAGGTCAAATAACAGGGCAGCCTTACCGATTCAAGTCCAGCACTGTCTGAAACAGCCACACTTACAGTTTACAGGTTTTACAGTTTGCTGAAACCAGCCAGTAAAACTGCCAGAGCTTTATCACAGACATAAAAAGGGACGTTTCGAGAACCCAAAAGTTTTCTCACCTGCTTCTGAAAGAAACCTAGATCGATAGCACAACTCGTTTCTTCTCAAAGAGTCCGTCTCCGTTCGGGACCCACCGCTTTAGTGTCGAGCCGCTACTCCTCTCCAGTTTATATTTTCGGGCTCTAAGGCGTCGGACTCCTCCTTCCAAATGAAAGCCAGCCAGTCTTCTTTGATACTCGGCTCAAGCCGCATGGGCAGTTTGTGCTGCGCGGCTATTACACAATTAACGGTACGAGCAGCAGAGCGTTCAAAACCTAAACAAAGCAGATCCACGCTGCTATTCTAGTTCCTTTGAAAAGCAGCAGAGTTTACGGTTTGATGCCGTTTTTACTGAGAAGTCTGATGTCATGTCACAAGTGAGGTCAAGTTTATTATTTGGCTATTTTTACGAGAGACATTGCCACAAAGCAAATTTACTAAAAATCCGCGCCCAGTCCCCAACGAGCCAGCTAAAGGCGACAGAGGCAGTGGTTTTTTCTTTCTTTATTCAGTTTTCCAAATCACAAATCACGTAGGCTTAATGCAAAAACAGTGAGACCAGAAAGACAACAGCACTCAAAATCATTCACAGGAAAGGCAGAGAATCACAGCAAATAGAATTTTCCCAGTAGGGCTGGAAGCCTTATGGCATCATCAGAAAAGACCTCTCTGTATTAACAACAACAACAACAAAAACCCACCACTGTTTCATTAATACAGATTAACTTGTTAAAAAAGTTCAAAATCAACAATGAGACCTCATTCCCAAAGTCAGCTGAATAAACAACATTTTAAAAATGTACAGTTGCTTCCAGTTCAGAGGTACAGAAAGTGCATTGTGGTTTTATGTAAATATGACATTTTACTGTACTGTGTACAAAGTACCTGTTAAGAACTTGCCAGATTTTATCCACTGCAGCCAAAAAAAAAGATGTTTCCTTTTAATAATTCCATTAGGAGGGCAGGTATGATCAACAGTCAGTGCTTTTCTGGCAAGAACAAGCCCTTAAGAGCAAGAGGAAGAAAACTTGAGAGGAGCCATGACTCGAAAGGGCAATCCATCCTCCCCTGTTCGACACCAGATAGCACAAAACACAACAAGAGCAATACGAAGAGAGAATAGGATTTTACAATGAATGTGCAAAACTCAATTATATGATCACCAATGACTGCTGTTAGAGGCCTATCAAAGAAACACAGTCTGTCACAGTTACCAGTGAAAACCAGTGACTACTATTATCACTGTGAAAACGGGAAATAAATCCATGAACATCAATGACCGCTGTTAGAAACCTTTAATGATGATAACATAATAATGATGTTAACATGAATATGAGAAGACTCAGTTTATTGTGAGGAAGGTGAAGCAATGTCTATGATTAAATAGTTTGAGTCTATGCAGGCACCAGTATCACCAGGGGAGTAAGTGGCATGTAGGCGAGGCCTTTTTTTGCACAACATGTAACACCAGGATACTCTATGGTGGTCCATTACTTTGATATCACTAGTATAATTACAGTTGTGGCAGGTGCGTAGAATGGAGCAAAGTCTTTTGGTTTTCTGTAATACTTATTGGAAAGTATCACATCACAATGTGTTAACAATGTGTTGTAAATCTATACGGCTATACAAGCTGCACACTGACTACTTTAAGTAATATCCAAGTTTCATTTCGATAGTGTCGTCCCATGAAAAGATAGAATAAAATATCTGCAGAAATGTGAGGGGTGTACTCATACTATCCGTACGTGTTGACTCAAAAAGATTAATCTGATTTTAAAGTGCTACATTTGTACAACCATGAGGCGCCTAGGAACCAATCACATGGCAATTGTAAGAGGGAATCATAGAATTTCTGACTGTCACTGGAAGATGGCTTCAGTCTGCGAGGAGATGGCGATCCCTGAGCAGAAAGCATTTTGCATTCTCCACTTCAATAGGAGTGAATCCATCATTACTGTGCGGCATGATTTTCATCAGCAGTGCACCTCCAACAGCTCAGAGCTTTCATCGTTGGTTCTACAACAATGGATGATCTCCGAAATCGCATTATAAGAGCCGTGAGTACAGTGACACTCCGACATGCTTAATCGGGTATGAGATGCATTTGACTGTGGTGTTGATGTTGTCCGTACAGCTGGAGGAGGTCATATTAAGCGCTTGGAAAATGACATAGTAAAATTTCTATTTATACTTAAACCATTTACAAGTTGAGTAATCGGATGAATCTTTTTGAATCACCCTGTATTTGAAATCCTGTATCTGTGGACTTCCCCTTTAAGTTAAATAACCATTAGTAGTGTCTTGATGACCATGTTATTTTGATAGGAGTGTTGAACTTTTTCTTAGGTTTGAATGTCTGTACTCTTACTGCTATGCGCGTAATAGCCACGCTCTTAAGTTTAGTTTAACAACTTGGAGGCTGTGGCTGGCTTAACCCGCTGTGGTCAAGACATGGTACAGTTCACAGGGTGGTATGAATCTGCAGGAAAAAAAGATGTTCTGAAAACAGGAAATTACACCCAGCCTGAATGACGAAATTTTAATTGTGCACAGACTCATGCACTGAAAATAGTATTTTAGACACACCAAAATAGACTGGAACCACCCTGTACTAGAACTCAACAGTAGTGGTTGTCTGGGTGCAGCTGTAGACGGAGAGTAGTGCATCTTACCATCTGTAATTTTAGAGCAAGAAAGTAGTTACCTCGCCACTCCATTAGCTGAAGAAAATACAGCCCTTTTCTTTGTTAAATTGTAGATGTAAGCAACAGTCTTAAATGCCGATAAAACATGCATTCAGCATTTGTGTTTTGTTTACTTGTAAAGCACTAAGAAGTCTCTGGACTGGCGGCATGATTCACATGAGGAACCAGGCTATGTTTCAGAGTAAATAACAAGCTTATGACTTTATGTAGCTGGACTTTCTGCGTGATAGACAAAAAAAAATGTTAGTCTTCTGTCACTTTTGTTACATGTATACAAAAAGATCACCGAAAAGTGTAACCAACAATCAAACCAATCAATCATTGCAGGTTTTTCCTAACAAAAACCAACAAAAACAACCGAATACAAACCAGAGTATTTTGTGCAGAGCGTTGTCAACTATTCAAATAAAACTGCTCCCATTTGAACATTTCAGCAAGATACACTGATCAGACATCACATTATGAGCACCTCTGTGTTTCTATACTCACTGTCCACTTTATCAGCTCCACTTACTGTATAGCTGCACTTTGTAGTTCTACAGTTACAGACTGTAGTCCATCTGTTTCTCTGATACTTTGTTAGCCCCCTTTTACCCTGTTTTTCAGTGGTCAGGACCCCCACTGACGTGGTGGTGTGTTAGTGTGTGTTGCACTGGCCTTTGTGGATCAGACACAGCAGCGCTGCTGGAGTTTTTAAACACCTCAATGTCACTGCTGGACTGAGAATAGTCCATTAACCAAAAATATCCAGCCAACAGCGACCTGTGGGCAGCGTCCCGTGACCACTGATGAAAGACTAGAGGGTGATTAGCTCATACTGTACAGCAAGAGATGAGCTATCGTCTCTGGCTTTACATCTACAGGGTGAACCGACACTTTGTTAGCCCCCATATTACCCTGTTTTTGAGTGGTCAGGACCCTCATGGACCCTCACAGAGCAGGTACTATTTGGGTGGTGGATCATTCTCAGCACTGCGGTAACACTGATGTGGTGGTGTGTTAGTGTGTGTTGTTGGTAGTATGAGGGGATCAGACACAGCAGTGAAGTTTCCAGCCAAAGTCTCCAACAAATAAGCAGAGTCCATATTTGACCAAATCTCCAACTTGGAGCAGGGGGTAAGAAAGTGATAAAGAGAGAGAGAATTGTAAGAGAACGTTTGCTGAAATGTATATGCCCATGTAAAATAATGATTTGTATGCCTCTCAGCCAATCACAACCATCTCAATGAACTAATATAAAGTAAGTTTATATATATATATATATATATATATATATGTGCAGTACACCCCTCACATTTCTGCAAATATTTTATTATAACTTTTCATAGAACAACACTATAGAAATGAAACTTGGATCTAACAAAGTGGTCAGTGTGCAGCTTGTATAGCAGTGCAGATTCACTGTCCTCTGAAAAGAACAACATACAGACATTAATGTCTAAATAGCTGGCAACACAAGTGAGTCCACCTCACAGTGAACAGGTCCAAATTGTGCCCAATTGTGTCATTGTCCCTACCTGGTGTCATGTGACTCGTTAGAGTTACAAGGTTCCAGGAGTAAATGGGGAGCAGGGCTGTTAAATTTGGTGTTTTTGGTACAATTCACTCACACTGACCACTGGATATTCAACATGGCACCTCATGGCAAAGAACTCTCTGAGGATGTGAGAAATAGATTTGGTGTTCTCCATAAAGATGACCTAGGCTATAAGAAGATTACTAACATATTTAGCACAGTGGCCAAGGTCATACAGCAGTTTTCCAGGACAGGTTCCACTCAGAACAGGCCTCACCAGGGTTGACCAAAGAAGTTGAATCCATGTGTGCAGTGTCGTATCCAGAGGTTCGCTTAAAAGAATAGACGCATGAGTGCAGCCAGCATTGCTGCAGTGGTTGAAGAAGTAGGAGATCAGCCTGCCAGTGCTCAGAGCATATGCCGCACAATGCATCAACTCAGGCTGTAATCCCAGAAGGAAGCCTCTTCTGAAGCTGAAGCACAAAAAAAGCCCGCAAACAGTTTGCTGAAGACAAGCATGGATTACTGGAACCATGTCCTGTGGTCTGACGAGATCAAGATAAATTTGGTTGGCTCAGATGGTGTCCAGCACCTGTGGTGGTGCCCTGGTGAGGAGTACCAAGACAACAGTCTCTTGCCTACAGTCAAGCATGGTGGTGGTAGCATCATGGTCTGGGGCTGCATGAGCCCTGCCGGCACTGGGGAGCCGCGGTTCATTGAGGGAAACATGAATTCCAACATGTGCTGTGACGTTCTGAAGCAGAGCGTGATCACCTCCCTTCGGAAACTGTGCTGCATGGCATTTTTCCAACTCTATAATGACCCCAAACATCCACCAAAGCCAGAGTCATCCATCAGATTGCCAGATGGACAAGCATGATTCCTCACTCCAGAGAACATGTCTTGACTGCTCTAGAGTTCAGCGGTGGCGCTTTACACCACTGCATTCGACGCTTTGCACTGCACTTTGCGCCTCAGCTTCGCTGATGCCGCTCTATCATTTTACATGTCTGAGTTGCTGTCATTTCCAATCACTTCCACTTTGTTTTAATCCCATAGCACACCTGCAATTTTTAAAACAATTTATTGGAAGGGAGCAACAAGGAACCACACACCATTTTAGGACAAAATAGAAGAACAAACAAAATTCATATCTCTGGTCAAATTGGCAAATTGTTAAATTTGTTAAGAAACACATCCTTTCCTAATGATTAAAATAGCTAAGTTAAGTGCATGTCCACTAAAATGTGTACAGCACTGCCCAACATCTATGAGGGGGAATCAAACCTTAGTCATCGAAGGTGGAAGTTTTCATGGCGAGTACTAAAAGAATTTGGCAGTGCTGCTTTGTTTTTGGTACGGAACCAAACACCATTTTAGGAAATAGCTTCTTGCAATTGTTATTATTGCGTACTATAATTGTAAATTAAATCACAAAATGCCCTCAGTTTGTCGTTTTGTACACTTGTTTTAAATTTGGTTATAATAAGACAATTATTGATGGATTTTAGCCTTTTCAGGCAGAATAAGCCAGGTCACACCAATTTATTCAGATCTTGCAACCTCATTGTCATCAAGTCATGATGTTGCTAAAAATGATTTCTCTTCGACTCCGCAGACTGTTTTGAGAAAAAATTAGATAATTAGGTAAACGAGAGAAAACTCAAGAAGTAGTATGAACTTATCCATTTTCCACCTTTTTTCAACTGTGTAAATACCATGTTTATTTAAGACTTGTATTTGCACAATTGGCAGTCTCAGTGGAAAGCATAACCTTTAGAAATGCTTTTTACAAATACAGTAAAGCTTTCCACGGATTGTATTTTTCATTCATTCATTTAACGTTGACATTTTCAGTTGACGATTTGGCTCCCTCTGGTGGACAGATAAAAATATAACACCAAGTCAATCCAAGTCAGCTTTGTTGTCAATACTACAATATCTACAGGACATAGAGAGTATTGAAATTGCATTACTCTCAGATCATGAAAAATAAACCCTAATTGTAGAAAAATAGAATAATAAATAATATAAATATAAGAGGTCCTGAAATTAACACTAAAGTGACATAAGGCACATTGAGCAGTTAAAGTGATGGGTGCGTAACACATACTGTGATCAAGATTCCCTCATACCAAATTAAAGTGTGTGTATATATATATATATATATATATATATATATATATATATATATATATATATATATATATATATATATGTGTGTGTGTGTGTGTGTGTGTGTGTATTTGCAAAGTGATAAAGTTCATAGATGTATAACCTTGAAAAAATTGTGTCATTATTTTAATCTTAGACAGTCAAAATTAATCTGAAGACCAGTGTCCTTCAGACTTCAGACTTAGTGACTTAGTGCAGCAGTTACATTCTCGTACCTGGGGTTTGTAGGGATCTGTCAGGCATTTCCTTCAAATTTCAATAAACTATTATTATGTCGTTTATTATTATTCTGTACGCCAGGCAGATCCTTCAGGATCATCTCCATCATTTTCTCAAAAGTGGATGGTGCTGAGACTAGACTGAAAGGGAAACGTAAATTGGAAGACCCCATCATGGGTTATGAAAGCAGTCAGCTTGCAGCTTTCAGGGTGCAAACATAACTGGTGATAAGCTGAACTTCAGTCCATCTTGCTGAAGTATGTAGCACCATATGAGTCCTCCATATGAGGAAGAGGGTAAGGCCCTATCCCATTTCACCCCTTGTCCCTAAAACTTGGCCCTACCCCTCTGTTTTGCACATTCATGTCTAGGGGTAGGATTGTCCTGATTTTTGTTAAGATAGGGGGTTGCTATTAATATGCTGATGAGGTAGCTAGCTAGCTAAATTTCCTGTTCCACCTTAAATGGTGCAGCAGTTACATTCCGGGAACCTGAAGTTTCTGCACTATTTAAGGTGGACAAGGAAAATTCGATCATGAAACTGGCGATTAAAAAACTAAGTCAAGCTTCTTTCACCTTTGGTGGAGATATTATCCTCATTATGCCCTAAATGGCAGATGTCACTGTAATATACCATTATTGCCATAGTATGGAGACAAAGCAGGAAAACACATCCTGAATATTTTTTCCAGGCTATTTTAAATATGATTCTCCTGTTCTGTCATGCCCAACAAAATTATCATGCCTGTTATTTGGACATTCTGGGTGTTTCATCCTAGTGAGTGCAGGAAATATTTGTTTATTTGAGATCTTAATGTTACAATGACATGCCTATGTCCTATTGTTCCATTCCAATGGAAACCAGATGGCTCATCTGGTTCTGAGCAGAGAATGAGCAGCGTTTTCTTGAATCATAAAGTGCTGAAAAATCACTTTGGGAGTGAGTCATTTGTCTTAAAGCTGCTTCACTGCATACAACTGTGTTTTTTGTTTCTTGTTTTTCATTTTGTTAATGTTACTCTTCATATTTTTAAAGACAATGGCCTTGAGGGCCAAATCACTCCCCAGCAGGTCTCCAAAAAGTGGGAGAATCATAGAAAAAATATAAGGTAAGCACAGAGCAATGTGGTTCTAAGTTGAGGGGTTGCATAACCATTCCATGTAATCATCCACTTCCACATCACAGTATCACAGACAGCATCCTAATGGGGCTTGCGTATGGCCTGAGACCAGGGCAGCCAGTCTGTCCCTTGTAGCATTCCCAGAGCTCTCACGAAACAAGCGCTGGTGACCAGGGTCCTTTCTGTGTGAAGTTTGCATGTTCTCCCCGTGTCTGCGTGGGTTTCCTCCCACAGTCCAAAAACATGTAGTCAGGCTGACTGGGCATGCTAAATTGTCCCTAGTTATAAATGTGTATGTCTGCCCTGTGATGGACTGGCAACCTGTCCCGAGTGTATCCTGCCTTCCGCCCAATGATAGCTGGATAACAGGATAGGCTCCAGCACCCATGACCCTGAGGGAGAATCGGCTTAGAATGTGTGTGTGTGTCTGTGTGTGTGTGTGTGTGTGTGTGTGTGTGTGTGTGTGTGTGTGTTTTCCTGCTTTGGGAATGCTACAACGGACAGACTGGCTAACCTGGTCTCAGGCCATTTGCAAGCCCTGTTAGGATGCTGTCTGCGATCCAGAAATGGAAGTGGATGGAATGGTTATGCATCCACTCAAGTTAGAACCACATTGCTCTCTGCTTACCTTATATTTTTTCTAGGGGCTCACTGGCAGGTTGGGGCTCAAGGTTGTCCTGTGCAACATCATCATCTGGCTCCAGAATGTCCCCTTTATTCACACACACATTGTGTAGAAACACACAGGTTGCAATAACCAGTGGTGCAAATGAAGGTTTAACCTCCAAGGCTCTGACCTAGGTCCTTAGGTAGACCTCCATCTAGTGTTCATCATTCCAAAAGCCCTTTTGATTATACTGCATCCCCTATAATGGTAATAATCGAAGCGCCTTTGTATTGGTCCATTAACTGGATCCTTGTAAGGTGTGATTAGGCAGATTGGTGTGTCCCAACAGGGAGGGATAGCCACCCAGAAGGATCTAACCTGGAGGAGGGTACTGTCTTGCCCTGTAAAATCTACTGGGATGCATGATGCATGTGTCATGAATTGACCCTGAGTAACCAACAAAGATATCTAGGTACCTTCCTTTAGAATCGCATATTGCCTGCATATTTATTGAATAGAATCCTTTGTATTTCAAATTGTCTGTTTGGTGCCGTTGAGGGGGTTTGATTCTGATATGGCTGCCATCGTTTGCACCCACAACATTGCTGAATGCAGGGCTTTCTGATAGTTAGACAAATCCTTGCACAAGTGTATGAAGCTCTCCTGTCCGTGGGAAAGATATGGCTTGCTTCAGCTTGCTCTATATGTTTTCTACAACTTTGTGGATGACGCAGTGGACTGTGGATTTTGGCACTTTGAAAACATTGGACACAATCCGATAGGACAGCCCATGAGCCAGCCATGATCCTGGACCTGTTCCCTTTGTAGGAGCCTCTGCAAAACATGCCTGGTTCTCCTACTGAGGCGGAAGTCCTGCTTTAGCTCAGCTTCTATCTTAAACCACAAATGCAAGATGGGCGTGTTGTGATTCAGTTTGCAGTATGACATAGGATGACCAGTCTGGAAGTTCACATCATTACACTCAATTGGAAAGATTTTTAGTAGTTAAAGCTAAATTGTGAAAATTGTGAAATCGGGCCCAGAGAAGGCGACGTGTCTGGGTCCTGTTTACAACAGCTGACGACCATGTTGTGTGCCAGTTTTGCCAGTAAAGAACATGTCATGAACAGGATCATCAAAAAGGAGCATGTTTACCACTGTGTCATATCACCTTTCCTTTTATCAACACTTCATAAATATTTGGGGACTGAAGAGACAAATTGATCCAGTTTTGAAAGCTAATTTTTAGCTATTAGGTTATAAATGTTTTGCATTGATTATTTTTGCAAGTGAATAAATATGTTTTACTATGCTGTTATTAATGGATATTTTTGCTGTATTAGATATAATTCTTGAGACATAACTACACAAAAAATTGCCAAAATGTAATGTACAAATGTCATTTTTTTTACAGATTTGCATGGAAAATGCCCATGTGATTCTCTCAAAGACTGGCCCATACAAGTTTTACTGGGACATTGCCAGGAACCAGGAACTTGAGAGGTATTTCTGTGTGGGAACAGATACATAGATTTACTACATAGATACAGATATATAAACAGAAGTGTTTAGTTCAGCAATAAAAATAGCTTCATTAAAGTATTTACCTGCAAAATAATAGGATGGCCCAAACTACACTGACTTGCCAGTTTAATTGATACATCTAACTTGTATCAACACTCATTGTTCTGTATTTTGTTGTACCTACCATATTAGTACTTTCTGGGATTGCAATTCCTAACCTAGTTCATCTGTGGCTGGACATTTTTTCAGCTTTCCCGTACTCTGTCCGTGTAGTGGCATGGTGGTGTGTGTGGTACTGATGCAAATGTACCAGGCACAGTGTAGGTGCAAGGTTTTTAGCTAAGTACCCCTGCTAGGTTGAGAACAGTGCAACACCCAAAAGATCCTACAGTCACAAAGTGACTACATGTAGGGGATGGAAAAAGATGAGCTGTAGCATCTAACTGCTGTGGAGAGAATGGTCCACCACCCTTTCTATTGATGGATAGGATAAAGGGGGGAGGAGGGGGGGGGGGGGGGGGGGGGGTTACAAATTGCAGCAACAGATGGGCTACCATCAGTAAACTTATATGATATATGAAATGGAGAAGTGGAAAAGTGTCCTGTGGTCTGACGAATCAACATTTGAAAATCTTTTTGGAAATCATGGATGCTGTGTCCTCTGGGCTACTCAGCTTATGAGCACATGGCATGGGTGATGTGCTCATCTGTGAAGGCACCATTAATGCTGAACGATATATACATGTTTTGGCAGCATCTGCTGCCATCCAGACAACGTCTTTTGCAGGGAAGGCCTTGATTATTTCAGCAAGACAATGCCAAACCACATTTTACATATATTACGGCAGCATTCTCCGTATTAAAAGAGTGCTAAACTGACCTGCCTGCAGTCCAGACCTGTCACCACTGAAAACATATGGCACATTATAAAATGAAAAATATATCAAACAACAATGGGAAAACTTCCAAAACTACAGCAGTACTCCTCAGTTCCCAAACACTTACAGAGCGTTATTAAAGGAAAAGGTGATGGAACACAGTAGTAAACGTGCCCCCATACCTTTTTTAGAATGTGTTGCCGGCATCAAATTCGAAAATGGGCAAATCATTTGCCAAAAAAACAATACAATTTCTCAGTTTCAACATTTGATATGTTGTCTTCATAGTATTTTCCTTTAGACATATGGTTTACATGATTTACATATCATTGCATGTATTTTTGTTAACATTCTGTGCGGCATCCCAACTTTTTCAGAAAAGGGGGGTTGTATCATAACTGAATTACTTGTAGTGATGATTCTGCAGTGTAATAAACTGTATTTTGTCATATTGTAATCCTGCCTCATGCCCTGCGATGGACTGGCGACCTGTCCAGGGTGTATCCTGCCTTCCACCCGAAGACTGCTGGGATAGGCTCCAGCACCCCCCGCGACCCTGACGGAGAAGCGGCTTGGATAATGGATGGATGGATGGTAATCCTGCCTCATGCTGATCTACTAATAAAATTATCTTCAGTTTGCTGCATGCATACTAAAGGGAGAGGCCATAGACATCCAGACCACTCAGGAGGCAGTTAACCAACTGAGACTGGACATTGCCATGACTATCCTTCAGGAATCTGGTTTGTTTTAATTTTGGCTGGTTATTTTTAATAGTGTAATGTTCAAGTACTCTATGCATGTTGTTTATTAAAAGAAAGGCATTATAAAGCTAATTTATTAGTTCTATGAAACATTACAAATATTTGAGAACATTTGAAAACAAAACTCATGTTTGAATATTTCGGAATACTCTATTTTCAGACGATCTCAACAACATGTGCCATTATTGTGGGATGGAGGAGCAAGGTAACATAAACTGGGTCATTTTTATTTTTTGTAAGACATATGCAACATATATATTAACAAATGATCAAGAGTCTTATGAGTAAATAATGCAATCATTATTTATGCAGTTTTATTTGCTATGAACCTCATTGTTTTTTGAGTGTGTGTTTTATGAGTAATACAAGTTTTAACTTAATATACATCCCTCATGGGTCCAGCATGCAAATAGAGTTGCTTCTTTATGTAACTGCACTTTTTTTTAGGATTAGGCATTTATTTTATTTGTTGCTTCGTTTGTCTGATTATCTTAATTACAGTAGTTAAAGTATGTTTATGTCAAATTGTAAAATATAATCATATATATATATATATATATATATATATATATATATATATATATACACTGTAAAAAATAGGCGTAATTTAACAGTAATAATTCCTGTGCTTTTTTACGGAAGAATTCAATTATCTTATAATTACGGAGCTTTTTCAGTAAATTCAAACTGTGCGCGTGCGTAGTGTGTGAACGCGACCAACGGTCGCTCTCTCCTCAACACACAATTTCATCTTCTCACCCTCTTTATTGCAGTGGCACCTCTGTGGTAAATATCATCCATTTTTGTTCGCGTAGGTAAACTTGTAACTAAAAGACTACCAGCTAGTATCACAAAGATAAATAATCCCATTTAGCGAATTTAATATAGACAACGAATTAACGTTAACCTACGATGGCTGTGGGTTAGCGTTAGCTGTAGTCTAAAGCTTGCCACAGATTTTCTGGACAGGCTAACGTTAGTGTTAGCGTTAGTGCTACTGTCGCTTCTTTGGTAGCTAAATATCGACGTAGTTTTGACACCGATAATCTTTGCTGCAATGAAAGAATGAAAACATGTGCATTTTTACATTCGAGGAGAAAAAACGTTCCCCAGAATGGGCAGACTAAAAGCTAACAAGCTAGCTAACCCTAGATACAGCTCATCCAGCAGTATCAGCTAGCGTTAGCTAAGTTACCTCAGGTCAGAGAACACCAACGGGACAAATAGGAACAAAGATGTTTTCATTTGTCCTTAAATATTCAAAAAAGACCTGACAAGCAAAATAAACTGTGGTGAACGGGGAGAGAACACTCTAGAATCTTTAAACTACCAAGCATGGACATGGCACACAAGCTGAACGTTTGTGTTTGCTGGTGTTTGTCCTGTCTGTGTACTCTGCACTGTATTCAAATGGCCTGCTTGTTGTGTTGCGTTATAATGTGGGAGAGTTAAGGTTAGGGCATATACTCTCCATTGTCATTACAGAGGACAAGACAATGTTTTTTATGCTGAGAGAAAAAGTAGCTGAACTTATTCCTAGCCTTGGAATCTATGAAATTAAGGACAGTATGAATAATATTACAGGTCCAAAGCTAGATGGTCTTGCAGAGTATGTCCCTCACAAATGTTTCCATAGAGGTGCCAAAATCTTTTTTCCACTTAAGCATCGTTATGTCGCTATGGATGCCATCCAAGGTTTAATCAGTGGAGCTCTGCCATTGCTTGTGGGGAACCTCCTTGATAAAGTGATTGAAAGACTACAAGAAATTGGTGTTTCCCAAATCGATGACCTAAATTTGGTACAATCGAAGATCTTGAAGGTGTCCTGAAGCCAATACAGTGTCGCAGGCTGATTAAAGCATTCTCTGCCGGTAAGTGTTTCTTTCTTTTTTCATCCTTCTAATGTTTTGAAGTTGAAATTGTTTAACATAGTTGATGGCTTTACACTTACAGCTTAGAATTATAAGGTTCTGTCTGTGTTCAGTGCAGTTTTGAGATTGTGAAACCAAGTAAACTTTGCAGAAGAGCGCTCTAAAAAGGCCAAGTGGTGAAAGACTTCATTCGAACAAGAGAAGCAAGTGCTGGTGAAAAGATGAACCAAGGACCTTTGGAAATGCTAAGATGCCTCACAAGTTACTTCAAGGAAGCAACTGTCCTGTTGGTTGCAGACAAGGTAAATCTACATTTGAATGCTTACACACCATGTGAATCAGGATTTCAGCAATCTTTTGGGATGTTCATATACTGTGCACCAAATTTAATTTGGTACTTTGATTTGGTACAAATTCACTTTGGTTTCTTTACAACAGTATAACATAATTTATTCATTTGAATATCGGATAAAACTAAAACAATAACACAAAACTTAAAACATCTGTTGTCTTTATAGGATGGCCAGAAAGAACTACCCAGCACTCCTTGCATCATTGTCATTGGTAAGTACAGACTAAGTATTGTATCTTGTTTCAGAGAACTATTAAGTCAAATGTGTAAAAGTGAAAATAATCATTAAATATCATTAATCATTTTACCATTTGCCATTTTCAGTCATGTGAATCATTTCCTCAGTGACAGAGTTCATTTGTGTTTTACTTTGAATATTGAATATACATTTGTTATGACTTCTGATGACTTGAAAAGTTTTAGTGGCTCTGATAAGGGCAACATTGAAACTGGAGACTGCTTCAAATCAGTTTATTGTGGTGGAGAAGAACTGGTGCTGCTGGCACCTGTCTGGGTGGTACTCCACTCACAGGTAGCAACTACCATTCTTATTCAGTGGTCATATTGTCTTGCAGCCTGTGTCCTCTGATCTCGGTAATGTGTTCAGGGGGGTCATTCTGAACCAGTTAAGAGGGCCTGCTGCTGAGCCTCTTCTTACTCAGACAGTAGTTCCAAAAGCTCATCAATCATGGGCTTCACTTTGTGTAGTTTGGCTATGAGCTCAACTTTGCCTGCATGTCACCCTCACTGCTTCTTACTGTGATACATGCAGAGACATGGCTTATCAAAGCTGTATTGGAATTAAAGGGCTATAATTTCAGATTCTGTCATAGCAATACATGTGCACGTGTAGCTGGGCTTCAAGCCGATGTTTAATACATTATTGCCACCTATTAGAGATGTATGGAGTTGTAGCATTTTTAAAATGTAAAATAATTTTGTTCTTCAGGGCGATTTTGAGAATCAAAACAAACAATTTTGCTTGTGCCCTTTTTGTGTTTGTTTCTGTCATGAACATTTTTTTTCTCATGATGTGTTTAAAAATAATTAAAATAAATCAGTTTTCCTTGTCACTGTAGGGTCTCCTGGGGATCAACACTGAACGTGGCTCAAAAGCTGAATCGAAGTGCAAGAAGCACTTCAAAATCAATCCTTAGCTTCTGAAATTCCTGAAGGACCTCAGTGACTTTCAGAATCCATTCAAAATTTAAATGGACAAGGTAAGCACCGTGCAGATTTTTCTGTTATAATGCTATGTTTAAGCTGATGCTTAACTGCTTATAGGATGGCAGAACTAAGCTGAAACAGTATTAATGTAATACAAATAAAACGTTAAACAACAATATTTAACTTTAAGTTGTTTTTTTGTTAATAAATACCCGCAACAGATTTGTTGGAGGATGTACTGTTTTATGTTGATAATAAATGTGCAATATTTTAGATTTGAAATATAATCTCGCAAAATTTAGGCTATAAGTAGTTTTGTTATATTCATTTTTGCACGTAATATTTTAAGACAGCAAATCTTATTTTCCTGATTTGCTCCCATAGGCCAAATCTCAATATCGTTTTTAGTTTGAGTTCAGCGATCCCTAGCTCGGAACTGAGTGAAAACTCGCTATTACATGCTTAATTTTTTGTAATTGCAATGGTGATTGCATTCTCAATTTTTGCACACTTCTTTATAGATTTTATAATATGTCTAAACTATATAAACTTTATATATAGTTCAAATGTCTCACGTCACCTTTTTATCGCTCAGCCAGCAAATCAGCATCAGTACTGTGTTGGTACAGTGCTTAAAATCTGCGTTAGCCCAGAGGGTTAATCTGGTTAGACACACTAAGTATGTGTGGAACTGTAGTAAATATCATTTAAATATGATTAGAGTGAAAAAGGCCTGCAAATGAGTAATTTAGTCATTATAAATATTGGTCGAAGTAGTTTCAGTAAAGTGGCAATGTATTAACGTTAACAGTTGATTTAAAGTGATAATTATTCTTAGTGTTATATTTGTACCCATTAATATTTCTGCTTAGTTCTGCTGTTGTGTAAGTGTTCCTGATGAGGCAAACTAAACATTTGTAGCTAAAAAGTTGGAGCACAGCTGTAATATTTTCTGCTGTTTTGCATTAATTAATTGTGTATATTTAAAAATGGAAATACATAAAAATGTAAAAACACATGCCTACATGTTATTCCATAAATTAGTGTAAGATGAAAGCTGATTTACCTTTTTCCCCCCATCTTATTTTTAAGGCATTTGGAGCCCTCAGATGCTGCACAATGGACTCATTTAACAATTTGAAATGAAGTGTTAGGATGAGAAGTCCTAAGTTCTGTGGTGTTTACAACATTTTTGTAATGTTGAATTGTTAATGGAAAAAAATACATGTTTGTTTTGGACACAACACTTTAAATATGCAGGAGGTAGAGTTTTTATATGTAGGGCTTATAATACATGCTGTTTTGAATAACAGTCGTTGACCAGCATTGTTCTCATGCCAAATTTGTTTCAGTAAATTTATTGCATGAGATATAAGCACCCAGTAAGCTATATTAGCAGTATATAAAAAAGTGTTAATACTATTCTTGCTCCTACACATTTTTTAAATTTAAGTGTTTTTTTTTTGCTTTTCATAAAGGAGCTACAAGTTACCAGATCAATAGACATGCCTACTATGTCCCTGTGCCCATCGACCCACCTATCAGGCAAATGTGCTGTATATAGGTACACTTTGTAGATTTACAGTTACATACTACAGGGAGAAAAATACACTCTCCAAGTTATGTCATTCCTGCGGTTTCTTTCCAGTGGTGAATGGGTTGGGTGATATGGTGTTCTTTTGTGTACTGATGATATCCACCATATGCTGAAGAGCATATTGTTACATTGACAATTTATGACAGGTAACTGGACTGTCAAATGAACTGCAGTCAGTAACTGTAAGCATGCAAAGTGCAACTAAATGGGAAGTATTTCCAATTAGATGCTCAATGACTGTTGTTGAATAAATTGGCAAGGAAGATGTTGATGTTAACTTTATCTGTATTGAACTGAAATCAGTGTTGGAAGGCTTGTACTGACACAATGCAGTGTTTAGATCTTATTTCAATATTTGCCTGTTTGCATCCCTGTAATAAACAGCAACAATGAATTTACTGAAATGTATTTTGTTAATTTTTTTTTCAGGAAAGTGATGTTTCATTAATGTACAAGGAGTTTTTAATGTTAACTTATACGATGGATTTGTTAAATTGATGAAGGAAAACTAAAATAACAAAACATTCTGTTAAATGTTAAGTTATGGAAAAAACTTCAAAAGAAGACTAAAAAAAGGGAAAATGGTCTATAGCAAATTTTTATGTAAATTCACAGGAAAAAGTGATGACAACACTGTAAAATAACAGGAGACATTTTGTTAAATAAAGAAAAACTTGTCAATTTACAGAAAATATCTATTTAATTGATGAAGGAAAACTCTGTGATTTAATTGAAAAAAATCTGTAAAAAAAAATGTTTTTTTTGTTAATTTATGGAAAAAATCTGTTTAATTGATGAAGGAACATTCTGTAAAATAACGGAAAAAATCCAGGTAATAAACTGCCAGTACATTTTCTGTAATTTTACGGAATTTTTTTTTACAGTGTATATATATATATTGGATAACAAATTATGCAAAGAAGAAGATTACTTATTATATATGTATATTACTATAATATATTATATTATATACTATAATATTATTTAGAAGGAGAAGAGGTAGACCTCAGAGAAGGTTTATGGATGTAGTGAAGGTGGACATGGAGATGGTTGGTGTGAAAGTAGAGGAGGCAGTGGATAGGGCAAGATGGAGGCAGATGATCCGCTGTGGCGACCCCTAAAGGGAGCAGCCGAAAGAAGAAGAAGATATACTATAATATTATTATAGTAATAGTAATAGTGATATTATCATAATATTATAGATAAATTCAATAATATTATATTATATACTATAATATAACATTACTATAATATGTGTATATTATAGAAGATATATATAGTATATTTACTTGCTTTTGTATTTATTAATTACTTTTGAATTTTTCTAGTTTGCTTGCTTCTAGTGTTTGATGTCTTGTTTTGAATTTTCAATTTATAATAATATATTTGGTTTTATATTAGACTGTTTAGTAAATACGTTGTTATATTTTTCAAAACACTTTCCCCTCATTTCTAGAAACAATTACAATCATCACATATATGCAAAGTGTCTGATAATACCCCCTTTCCCGAAAATGAAATGCTTACTTCTTTTTATTTTAAAACACCAACAGCATCATAAGCATTTTGAATCAGTTGATCACTGATTCTAGTAAATATCTTAACAGATACCATCAAAGACTGTAAACCAGCAGTGTTTTTTTTTCCACAGGCATTTGAGATTTGAACAAATGAATGCTGCAATGTGTCCGCCACATTTATAGCATAATATTAGATTCAAATAGCTGTTATTTTTTAATAAAACCAATTAGTTAGCCAAAGAATCTCAGATCTATATTTGTGGGAAACGACCACTCACTTGACAAAGTATTCTTACATTTAATTGCCAAATATAAGAAAGGGTGCATCTCGTGAAAGATTACCACCATAATTCATCATTTATGTGATGCTATATGCCCCAAAAACTAAACCACATATTGAATATCAAAAGTAGAATAGATCATGAAATTTAACAAGAAACATGTTTTTCAGGATGACCAGCACTATAAGATGGACAAGGAACAACGATGAAGAGCTTGATGTTCAGTTCCTTTTCTCCTATTCATTTATTGTAAACCTCTAAAAATACAAATAAATGCTTTGTAGCTCATACATGTGGTAAGGAAGAACATGAATCTCACTGATATGCTCAACAGTAACTGCAACCACATTAAGTTTAACTGCCATTACGGAAGCAAAGCAAAGCCATGGTTAACAGACAGCTACAAAGCATGTTGCTTATTCTGACAATGAGACTTACTTTTGAACCAAAGTTTTTTTTTATTTCAAAGTAAAGGTTTAGTTCAAAACCTGATTGCAACTTCTCATATTGGTTAGTTTCTGACATGAGACCAAAGCAAGGGTTCTCATAGATTTGTATACACTGGCTGAAGATGAAGGATAATACAGATCTTCTAAAGTAATTCAATAACATGTATGTTCAAATACATGCAGACTTCCTTCTTGCAGACAGGCGTAGGCTTGGGTTTAGGTTTTGTGTGCACCTGGGTAATGACGTGCACGATCTCGGTCACGTGGTGTTGGTGACGGTAATGATTTGTAATATCACCTGTTCACTTGCTAGGTGAGAGTGAGTGGGTGATGGGGGGGCTACTTTTTGCTGACCGTTAAACGCTGTAAGTTACTGATGTGAACGTTGCCTATGAGCTGCTTGCCTTTGGACTTTTATGCTGTTTGTGGATCGCAGGTGTGTGTGGAGGCTGAAGTTTCTAATGCTTGGATACTTGATTTTTGATACAGAATAAAGCAACGTTAACTGAAGCTTGGACTTACGTGGAACAGCTGGCGCGTCGGGCATTAGTTTCCCCTATTCAGCTGCTCGGCGACTTTGAAGTTTTTGGACAGTCGCCAACATTTGTCAGCAAAAAGATTGAGCGCACACACCTCTACCTCTGATCCTACGGAAGGGGCCGGGAAGACAACGGTGGTATGTAACCGGTGCTTGTGCTGTGTTGGCTGCTGCTTGTTTGAACGCAGTTTGGTTACTTCCACGAGAAGATGTTGTTGTCCTTGTGACGGGCCTGTCACTGTGTTAGACCGTGGGAATTTGGCGTGTGTGTGCTGTGGCTCTGCGTTTTTGAAGTTGCCAAGCTGGTATTGTATGCTGCTTGTCTTGAATGCTTAAAATGAGTGGATCACAAGCTGCGCCTGTCGTTGGAAAACCTGAACAGGATAAACGATCAGTTGTTCTCCCTGGGAAAGCTCTTGCAAACAAAATTGATATAAAACCATCCAGACAGGAAGAAAAAGGCATGTAAACAAAATGAAAAGGGTAATTGCATCTCTCAAAGAGCTAATGAAGGATGATAAAAATGATTCACAGGTTAAATCACAGCTTGATGAATTAATACATCTGTTTGAGGATGCCAGCGCATTACATGAATCTCTACTGCCTTTAATTCCACTTGATGAGAAAGATAAGCAAAATACATGGTTCTCAAGCATTGCTAAGTACAATAAAGGTTTCATTGAGGATGATAAAATATGGCTTTCTGAGGCTGATAAATGTTCAAGCAGGCCATTTTTTGACACTGTGCCATCCCAGGAAACCCCATGAGAGGGGAAAAATGGGTTGTCAAGACCACATTGAAAAGGAACCTCAATTGTCTCTTAATCTTCAGCATGATGTTCATGATGATGTGTTGCCATCTGCTAGTGTATCAAATCAAGGCAGTAGGTTAAGTTCAAAAGCGTTATCAACTTAATCCGCACATCTTAAAGCAGAAGCCGAAATGGCTGGCTTGCTTGCACGTAAACACATGCTCAAAGAAAAGCACGCAATTGAAGAACAGGAGGAGCAATTGAGGAGAAAGAAAGAACACCTTCAGCTTGAAGCAGACATAGCTGCAACTGTTGCAAAGGTCATTGTGTTGAGAATTGGTTCCACTGTGCGGAGCACCACTTCACGGAAATCCAATGGAATGGAATCATATTTTAAAACGAAGGACAAAACCTTTGAAGTTTTGAATGCTGATGCAGAGACTTTTGTTCCACAGACACTTGATGTAAATGCAAAAGGAAATATAACCATTGGAAATGCAAAGCCTAAAGTAAAAACACTTCAACAAAGTGTGAAAGGGGAGAAGCCTGCACCTTTCCTCATGGGGCCTTTTGATCCATCCGGACCATGTAGTACAATTCCATGTTTGCCATTGCAGCAAGCTGCTTGCCCAGTAACCAGTGGAAATCTGCTGTCCATTATGGAGAAACAAAGTGACCTAACTAGTATGTTGGTCTATCAACAAGGTCTTTCATCATTACCTAAAAGAGAAATTCCAGTCTTTGATGGCAGTCCTCTGCACTTTCATGCTTTCATGCGTTCATTCGAACAGGTCATCGAAGCAAAAACCAGCAATGCTGACAATCGCCTGCATTACCTTGCACAGTACACTAGGGGGCAGCCCAATGAACTTGTCAAGAGCTGTCAACATATGTCTGATGGTGCTTGATATGTGAAAGCAAAGACTCTGCTGTATGATCACTTTGGAAATGAACATGTGATTGCAGCTGCTTGTTTGAATAAAGTCCATTCATGGCCGTTAATCAGATCAGAGGATGGAAAGGCTCTTCAGGCATACACTCTGTTCTTACGTGGGTGTTGCAATGCAATGGAAGAAGTTCATGGCCTCTCTGATTTGAATACACCTGCCAATATGCTTGCTGTGATTAAAAAAAAGCTGCCATATAAGTTAAAAGATAAATGGCGAACAGTAGCATGTGACCTCCAGGAGAGGCAGCATCGCAGAGCTACATTTGTTGATATTATTTTCTTTCTTGAGCGTCAAGTTAAAATTGCTACAGATCCTGTCTTTGGAAACCTATGTGACATTCCTCCAACACATTTGACAGCAACGGGCAGCGATGGAGGGAAACGTCCTTATCCAAGGACAAAAGGAAGTAGCTTTGGTACAACTGTTACTGCTTTTGAGAGAAAAAATCAAACAGAGCCTCAAGATCGTCACACTTTTGTGAAGATTTGTCTGTTCTGCAAGGGTGGACACATGCTAGAGTCATGCTCTCTGCTTGATAAGAAACCTCATGATGAAAAGATTTCCTTTCTTAAAAGAAATGGCATCTGTTTTGGATGTTTGTGTACTGGACACATCAGCAAAGAATGTAGAAAACGCCTTTCATGTAAAATGTGTGATTTCAGACATCCAAGTATCCTTCATATCCATCACAAGGAGAAGAAAGAGGTCAAATCCGACACTGAAACAGATAACGTTCCTGTTACAGTCCAGACTAGTGGTCTTACTGGGGCCGGTGGACAAGACTAAGTTTGCCATTGTACCAGTTACCATCAAAGAAAAGCCAAAGAACAGTGGAAACATATGCCTTCTTGGACCAGGGGAGTTCTGCGTCATTTTGTACAGTGGGCCTCCTGGACAAGCTGAATCTCGCTGGGAGGAAGACCAAGATTCTCTTGCGCACTATGGGACAAGAGAAAGTGGTAGACAGTTTCATTGTGACTGAACTGGAAGTTGCCGGCTTGGGCAGTGATGTTTACAGTGAAATGCCTGACCTCTTTACTCAACATAGAATGCCTGTTAATGTGTGTAACATCCCAAAACAACAAGACCTGGATGACTGGCCACACTTGAAGCACGTTTATCTGCCAGAAATTGAGGCGCATGTGGAGCTTTTGATTGGCATGAACATGCCCAGAGCATTGGAACCTCTGGAGGTTGTCCGGAGTGTAGGTGATGGACCTTTTGCCATTAAGACTGCTCGGTTGGACAGTAAATGGGCCACTTGGCAGGGAATGCTGCGGAAGTCCAGGATGTCCATCAACAGTCACAGCCAACAGAATTTCTGCTGTTACGCTCGACAAGTTATGGAAACAGCAGTTCAAGATGGACTTCCCTGAGAGCAGCCAGGATGAGCAGCTGGGGCTATCATGGGAAGATTCCAAGTTTTTGAGGATGGCTAGTGAGACCGTGACTCTGAGCAATGGGCATTATAGCATTGCCCTGCCTCTGAAAGACTGGGACATAAGAATGCCTGACAACCGTGTGATTGTGGAACAACGTGCCTTAAGCTTGAAGTGAAAGTTCATCAGAGAGAAAGATTTTCACAAAGTTTACACTGCTTTCATGGAAGATCTCATATCCAGGGGATATGCACAAAGAGTGCCAATTAAAGATTTGGAGCGCAGCGATGGCAAGGTTTGGTATATTCCCCATCATGGGGTTTACCACCCTTTTAAGGGGAAAATCCCGGTTGTCTTCGACTGTGCAACATCATTTCAAGGCGTTTCTCTTAATGCGCAGCTCCTGAGTGGCCCTGACTTGACAAATGCATTGGTTGGTGTGTTGACTAGGTTCAGGAAAGAACCCGTTGTGTTGATGTCTGACATCGAAGCTATGTTTCATCAGGTGCGTGTGCCAGAGGAAGATGCTGACCTGCTGAGATCTCTCTGGTGGCGATTTCAGTCAGAGCATGCAAGAGTATAGGATGGGTGTTCATTTGTTTGGGGCGACTTCTTCTCCGAGCTGTGCTAACTATGCTCTATGGAAGTGTGCAGAAGACAGCAAAACACAGTTTAGCCGGCAGGTGATTGACACAATCTTGTACAGTTTCTATGTGGATGATCATCTTGCTTCAGTAGCCTCCGAAGAGGAAGCTATATCTCTTTACATCGACCTTGGAGACATCTGTGTTAAGGGTGGCTTCCGCCTGACAAAGTGGAAAAGTAATAGCCGCAATGTTCTTGCTGTAATACCTGAGGATGAAAGAGCAAAGGAAGTTAAGGACTTAGATCTGGACTGCGATATTTTGCCTGTTGAGCGAGCATTGGGAGTGCGGTGGTGTGTGCATTCAGATGCATTTAAATTCTATATATCTATCCCAGACAGACCATTGACCCGCAGAGGAATCCTTTCCACAGTGAGCTCCTTCTATGACCCTCTGGGGTTCCTTGCTCCTGTGCCAGAGGGGCATAGGATGGGATGACACTATACCATCCATAGTTGCTCAAGAGTGGAAAGATTGGGTGGGAGAATTGAGTTTGTTGGACAACCTTAGCATCAGATGATGTTTAAAACCTCCTGACTTCGGAGAGACGACCACTGCTCAGTTACATCACTTTGCGGATGCAAGTGAGAAGGGGTATGGTGCTGTTACCTACCTGCTCCTGCGTAACAGTTGCTCACACACACACAGCCTCTCTGTGTTTTGGACAGACAGTACCTCGGTGCTGAAATGGATCAATAATGAGACATCTAGGTTTCGTATTTTTGTAGCGAAGTGTCAGAGATTTTAAAGGCTTCTAAGGCCTCCCAGTGGAGGTATGTGAACACAACACACAACCCCACAGACTTTGCTTCCAGAGGTATGAGGGCAGAGCCCTTTTTAATTAACACTGAATGGATATCTGGTCCTGCGTTTCTTATGCAGCCAGAGAAAGAGGTTGGTTAGTATAGTGGTTAACACCTCTGCCTTCTACACTGTAGACTGGGGCTCAACCCCGCACCAGTGCAAGCACCCTACACTATACCAATAAGAGTCCTTGGGCAAGACTACTAACACCACCTTGGCCTTCCTGTGTAAAATGACCAAAATGTAAGTCGCTCTGGATAAGAGCGTCAGTCAAAGGCTGTAAATGTAAATGTAAGAAAGAATGGCCTGTAAACCCAGAGTACTTGCAGGAGCTCCCATATGAAGACCCTGAAGTTAAAGTGTCTGCCGCTATTAATGCTTTGCAAGCAGATGGTGATGGTCTGTTGGCTCATTTGATTAATCGTACTTCATCTTGGATACGCCTTGTCAGGGTGATGGGTTGGATCTTGAGGTTCAAGACATTGCTCTTGCATCGTAGAAAGGACAAGGCACATTTTCAGTCTGCATCTGATTCATCTCAGCGTAAGGATGTTCATCACAGAGTGGGGTTCTGTGATGGCTTTCTCTCGTTGGAAGAGATTAAGGATGCTGAGATGCAAATAATAAAGTTTTGTCAGCGGAAGAGGTATGCTGAAGAAATCTCCTGCCTCCAAAGGGGTGAGGGTGTGAAAAGAAGTAGCTACATCTATAGGTTGAATCCTGTTTTGGAGGATGAAGTGCTGCGAGTTGGCGGATGTCTTAGTAGAGGTGTTATGTCTGAAGATTCCAAACGCCCTGTCATAATCTCTAAGGATTTTTACATTTCCAATCTCATTTTACAGCATATCCATAAAGAGGTGGGTCATAATGGTAGGAACCACATTCTCTCAAGGCTGCATCAGAAGTATTGGATTCCTGGTGCGGGTGCTTTGATAAGAAGCATTACGTCAAAGTGTGTGGTCTGCAGACGGCTTTGTGGATCTCTAGGCCAGAGTGACCCCTGAGAAACCTCCATTTAGTTTTGTTGGAGTGGACTATTTCGGCCCGTTTGAAGTAAAGCGTGGGAGAAGTATTGTGAAGCGATATGGAGCCATCTTTACGTGTTTAGCGTTTAGAGCTGTACATATTGAGGTTGCCTCATCTCTTGATACTGACTCTTTCATTAATGCTTTATGCCGTTTCATCGCAAGACGAGGCCAGGTTCAAGAGCTGCGTTCCGACAATGGTACCAACTTAATGGGAGCAGAGCGTGAGCTGAGACAAGCTATGGAAGAGTGGAATCAGGAAAGGATTGCTGATGCGTTGGCTTTGAAGGGGGTTAATGGATCTTCAACCCTCCAACTGGATCACACCATGGTGGAGCATGGGAGCAGTTGATACGTTCCATCAGAAAGGTTCTCAACTCCACCTTGCAGACACAGTATTTGGATGAGGAAGGCCTTCAAACTGTACTTTGTGAAGTGGAGTCGATCTTGAACAGCAGGCCCATTACACAATAATCCACCAATCCCAACGATTTGGAAGCTTTAACACTGAACCACCTCCTCCTTCTCAAGTCCAATCCTTGCTTACCACCTGGTCTGTTTCAGAAAAATTATCTCTATGCATGTAAGAGGTGGAGACAGGTCCAATACATATCTGAGCTCTTCTGGAAAAGATGGATTAAAGAATATTTGCCACAACTTCAACAGCGCCAGAAATGGGCACAGATTAAATGCAAATTCATTCCTGGAGATTCGGTTCTCATAGTGGATGACTCTGCACCTTGTGGTTCCTGGATCATTGGCAGAGTCACAGCAGCTGTACCAGACAGGAAAGGACTTGTACGTCAGGTCTGGATTAAGATCTCAACCAGCCATCTATGTAGACCGGTCACAAAGATATGCCTTCTTCAGGAGGCCTCTGACTCATGACATCTTGGAACCAACTTGATGCAACTATAATATGACTTGATGTTGAACATTAGACATACATCGTAGACTGACTTGATATCTAGGCTAAGTGCTGGTAACCTCTGGCCTATGACTGACTGATAAGAAGAAGAGAAGAAAAGAGAAAATAATTTAGATGGAGTTTGAGTACACTGTGTTGATTCATTGAGAATCTGTGAGGTTGTATGCCTTGGATTGTGGTGTCGGATGTTTAATTATTACAGTGTGGTGATGTAATAATTAGGGGCCGGAATGTTGCAGACAGGCGTAGGCTTGGGTTTAGGTTTTGTGTGCACCTGGGTAATGACGTGCACGATCTCGGTCACGTGGTGTTGGTGACGGTAATGATTTGTAATATCACCTGTTCACTTGCTAGGTGTGAGTGAGTGGGTGATGGGGGGGGCTACTTTTTGCTGAAAGTTAAACGCTGTAAGTTACTGATGTGAACGTTGCCTTTGAACTGCTAGCCTTTGGACTTTTATGCTGTTTGTGGATCGCAGGTGTGTGTGGAGGCTGAAGTTTCTAATGCTTGGATACTTGATTTTTGATACAGAATAAAGCAACGTTAACTGAAGCTTGGACTTACGTGGAACAGCTGGCGCGTCGGGCATTAGTTTCCCCTATTCAGCTGCTCTGCGACTTTGAAGTTTTGAACATTCCTATTAATTGTCTTAGGCCTTCTGCTTAGTCCCACAGTGTGACCTTCTTTTCACTCTAGCCATAGTTTAGTTTCAAAATAAAAGTTTGGTTGAAAAACTTTGAACTATTGGCAAGGCAGCATGGCCTCCCGTCCACTCACTGACCTGGAACAGCCTTGCTTACCTTCATAGATCAATCCAGCATATCGGGTCCCAGCCCCATAGAGCCACTGGTTGAGGCTGGCTTACAGTGTTGGCCAAGTATTACACCACCCTATTGGGACTTAATAGAGGCTGACTATTTTAAAGTTCTTAATTTCAATTCAAACTTATGCTAACTTCAAAGTAAAGGTTAGGTTCACAACCTCATTACAGCTACTAGTGTCAGTTAGTTCCAATATAAACCCTGACCAGGTTCCAACTTGCTTAGTTTCTGGCATAAGACCAGACCAAGGGTTCTCATAGGTTTGTACACACTGGATGAAGCTGGAGGCCTACGCAGGTCTTGTAAAGATATTAATCAGAATATATAATCAAGTACATGCAGACTTCCTATTAACTGTCTTAGGCCTTCTGCTTAGGCCCACTATGAACTTCCTTTCACTGTATCCATGGATTAATTTCAAAATAAATGTTTGGTTGAAAAGTTTTGAACTATTGCCAAGGCAGCATGGCCAAAGTTATAAAATAAAAAGCTATGATATTTGTTTTACACAATGCCAGTGTCTGCCATGTGTGAGTCTGAGGTAGATAAATGAGATGCAGTGTACACAGGGGATAGAATACTGATATGTACATATTCCACATTGTGAATAAAAGATGTGCAAGATGGCCGTCTTTATGTGCACGCATAGATTTGCTGACTGAAGTTACAGTGAGATCATAGTGAGTCTGTTCGGGGTGTCGTTGCAGTGTGGATTGTCGATGATGATGATGATTCAGAAGTGTAGTGATGGGCACATAGACTGAAACACCAGCACCAGTGTAATGTAGTGGTTAACACCTCTGCCTTCTACACTGTAGACTGGGGTTCAATCCCCACCTGGACAAGCACCCTACACTATACCAATAAGAGTCCTTGGGCAAGACTCCTAACACCGCCTTCACCTACCTGTGTAAAAATGATCAAATTGTAAGTTGCTCTGGATAAAAGCGTCAGCCAAATGCCATAAATGTTCAGCAGCCTGATGGCCCAGGGGATGAAACTTTATCGGAGGCGACTCATTCTTAACATCTATATCTTCTCCCACTTGGCAGCTGTGTAAACAAACAGTGATTGGGTGGGTGGAGTCCTTTAGAATCCTCTGGACTTCCTCAGGCAGCAGCAGGTGTATAAATCCGGGAGGTTTGGAAGCTGGACCCTGGTGATATGCTGGGCTGTCTGTTTCTATCTTTTGAAATGAAAATGTTCTTCAATTCAATCCAAAGTAACAAGATTTATATTATAATTAGCGTTTTCAAAGTGGTGTGCAAAAAATGTTTGTTTTCATTTGACAGTGAGGATATATATGCATAAGCCCAGCTCTTTGTCTTAACCCTCACTGGACACTTTATTGGAAACACCTTTAGCTTCACCTTACTGGTGTACAGGTAGAGACTAGCCCATCTATTGAAGTGCAATCATTGTTTGTTTCCAGTGTTTTCTGGCTTCAGCATGAAGCATGTTTGAAACATTGTATTGTATTGAAATGGAAATGTTCCTCCATTTAATATAACAGGATTTTATTTCTAATAATTTTAGACAATTTCTATGGATCTACTCATCAGATGTTCATACAACATAAAGTGCAGCTGTTGTTTTTAAAACGGTGTGCAAAAAGTTTGATGTTTTCATATGACAGTGAGGGTGTACATGCATGAGCCCATTTCTTTGTGTGTTCAAATGAAAAAAATCTATTTGTTTTTTTTTTTATATTAATTCCATTTTGTGGCTAAGCGGATTACCTATCGTTGTTCTCAGTTCCTGGCTCGATCCAATTTCCTTCCAAATAACAGTTGAACTCTTTTTGGGTGGTGCATTTTATTGAAAGATTATTTTATTCAAAATTCTCACACTCACATTTTAAATTTGTTTTCTATGTGTGATGTGTGCTTATTTTCACTTTGTACCTGCTCCTCCAATTTCCTCCCGTATGTAATTTAGAAGCATTTTCAACTAATTTCCATTGATTTCATTTGAGTTCATTGACTTGGTTCTGCGCATATCAACAGACAATGTCCATTGTCATTGATTCAGTTGAGGTCTGACCACAAGGCTACTCATCCTGACAATATACGGTAAATCATATTTACTCTGACCTGCTTTTTGAAGGAGAGTGAATGTAATTTTTAGTGGTTTCACACTAAAGTAGTTGCTTTTCTGTTGATATTTGTCCTCTAAATATCGATGTTACTGTCAGTGATCGATCATTAAAAATGAATGAGTGGTCATTATTCTCGAATTGTGGATTTGTATAATAGGACTGGTCTGATCATGTTGAGAACATTATATAAAAACCGACTTTTGGTCTTTTTTATTACTAGATCTTACACCACCAGTACACAGTATTGTTGAGAGCACTGTAAGGAAATCATGTTGCTTACTTCACTGTAAGAAAAGATCTGCAACCACCTTGAAGACTTTGGATACCTTTACAATAAACTTGATGCTCCAAAAACCACTGCTTAATCTCTATAGACATGATTGTTGTAACCATTTCTGAGTTTTCACAGCATATAAAGACATTACACAATTAAAATGAACATAATGCAAGCAAAGTCTTTATTTACTTCTATCACGTCACACACTGCCAAATGCTTGAAATGCGACTGATGGAAACAACAAGTGAATAATATTTTACTGAGAAAGTGAGTGAGAATGGGGAGGTTAAGACATTGACAGAGGCTTTGACTTTTTAAAGTATTTAAATCACTACAGTATTGTAAGGTTAACAATAAACTGACTCTGAGACACACAGGCTACCAAGATTATGAAGCTACTGGCTCTGCTAAAACATGAACTGTTTATCATCTGAGACAAAACTAAAACATTACATTTATTAAACTTGATTGCATGTTTTCCTTTTGTCAAAATACTTTATTATACTTCATTATAGTCAGATTTAAACAAGTGTAAAGATCTACATTCCTGTGATTTTATTCCTGTTAATGTGCGTTTTATCTGTGTCTTCACTCTCTGGATTCAGGTAGTCCATAATTCTCAGCAGTGTCTCCTCATCAGAATTCTCAGCTGTTTCTTTATGTTCTGCTTGTGTTTCTTCTGGCATACTTTTCCCATCTTGTGCAAAGTAATCCTGGACAGTGCGCTCGAGGACCAGTGGAGCACGCCTCTGTCTTTCTGCAAACATCTCTGCTGCAAGGTAACTGGCAAGCTCATCTTCACGCACAGTGTCATCATAGTCAGCCTCATGCTGATTTCTGCTGTTCTCAGAGAACGTGTAATCAGGAAGTTCTCTCTCTGCCATATAATAATTTAATGCAGACTTGTACTGATTTGGCCTTAGGAGGGATTTATTAGGCTGTGCTGCATTATCCAGTCCAAGGATCCTTAGGATGTTTTGAGTAACTCTGGTTTTCTCTGGTGTTTCCAGTGGCTGTTGGTAGACTGTAGTTGGATGTAGGCTGTAGGCTGGATTTTTGTATGTGTTGTATGAGCTAGTGTAACTAATTGAGGGTGTCTTTGACTGTGCTTGTCTGTGCTGCCAGGACTTGTCAGGTTTCTTAGTCTCTTCATCCTCTAGCAAGTCTAGAATGTCTTCTGATGGAATCTGAAGTTTTTTGGAGATCTGAATAAGCTGATACACAGACTGGGGATCTACGCTGTATTGCAGCTGAGCTGCCCTTCTCTTCTCTCTTTGTTCATCTTCCTCCTCTTCCTGTTCCCCTGTTTCCTCCTCTCTGTCACTCTCTTCCTCCTCCTCCTCCTCTACTTGTTCTTTCTCTTTTTCTTGATCTCTCCTCTGATTTTCTGTCCCTGTGTTCTCTAGAATTTTCATCAAGTAGTAGTTCACCAACCTGTTGATGTCATCTGGGTCCTTCACTTTTTCCATCTCAATCACATCTGATTGGTTGGATCTTTCATCCTCATCATCTCCTTCCACATCATTGCCCTTCTTATACTGCTCTTCTTCATCTCCATTACCAAATCCATCATTAAACTTGTATCCCTGTGCTTCTTCTTTCTCTTGTTCTGTTTTTTGCTCTAGTGGCATCAGTTCTTCCTCTTCTCCTGCTACATCCTCAAACACTGTTTTTTTCTCCCTGTACTCATCATCATCTTCATTACTGTTTTCACCATCACCATCCTCAGTATCCTGCTGTTTGCTGTGAGCTTTAGAGTTTGCGATTCGACTGAGCTCCTCAAACACTGATTGGAGGGTGGCCAGTTTTTGAGGTGTGTACTGTTCTGCATTCTCGTTACTCCGTTTAAGGGGCTGATTTTGGCCTCGCTCATCCTCGAACATCAGTGGAAACTTTCTGTGGCGTCTGCGGATGCCTTGATTGGCCCACATGCTCCTCCCATAATTCATGACATCACTCTGCCTGTGTTGCTGTTGTTTTGATTCAGAAGCAGGTGAGAGTGGAAAAAGTGGATCGGTGGGTGTAAAAAAATTGCTGGTAGCTCTGTAGGGTGTTTTCAGAGAGGTCCTTTGGTCATCAGTCTGCTGCAGGGTATTGAGAACTGCCTGGATCCAGTGTTGACCTTTATTTTCCTCTTTTTCTTCCACTCCATCCCTCTCCTCTTCCTCTCCTCTGCCATTATGCCTTCCTGTTGATGTCTTTTCAGGCACAGCAAGCTGTAGCATGGTACGTACATCATTTAGGTCATTGTTGGTGACTGGGTCATGAGGTGTTCGCTGATTAAGGCTCTGGATGTACTGCAAGGCTTGTAGCATTGCTGCACTTGGTGGTGGTGGTAGGGCTTGAGAGCTGGGGCTGAAAGTGACAAGCCCATTGCCCCACAGATGAGGCTCCCTCAGTGTTGCCCCCTGAACCCAAGTGTTCAAAGAAAGGAACAGGAGGAGGAAGGAGTGTGACAAAACAAAAGACAGGCCTGGAGCATACAGTTGTGGCAATGACTGCATTGTTTCACCTGTGAGACAGAGAGAGGAGGGATTGAGAGGAGTTAATTAAAGTTCTTAAACAAGTGTTGTATTACTAAATGAAATGTTACAATTTCTAGGGTGCTGTAGAATAATAATAATAATAACCACGGGTTCAAGCACGTACAAGCAGTACCAGCCCTTCAGCAGTTTAGCCCATCAGGTGTAAAAAGGCCTCAAGCTGTTTGAATCTTGTTCAGAGGCCGAGCGAATAGAACCGAAATGTCAATTCATCAAAAGGCCTTCAGTTTGCATAAACAACGAGCAGAGGTCTTTACCCACATTATAAGTTTCCATTCATATGTACTGAGCTACACTGGTTTGTAGAACATAGATGTCAGAACTACATGACGATTGGCAGCATTTCTCACATAGTAGCTTTTACACAGTGGACTGGTTCAGTATTTAACCCATTGACTTGATGTAGGCCATAGAGAGGCCTAATGCAGTAATAAGGAGCCCTTTAGGTGTAGAGCAGCTCAGTGAAACTGGGTCAGAATCAGTCAAAAGGCCTCAATATATCATTATTGATCAAGGACTTGAACCATAGACGTTGACCAGGTTTTGGTCAGAATGACCTTTTGACCTTTGTATAAAAAGCCTTTGTATAGTGAAATCTTTTAACAAATAAGGCTAAATACCAGACAAGCAGTACAATTTTTGACATGACATGCAATTAGAAAGTTGTTCAGGTGAGTGAACTGAGTCATATAGCACCAATTCTTTGTTGATCAACCTTGTAATAACATTGTAATAGCAATTTAATTGATTTTGAAGTGTTTTTGAGTGCTGAAGTGCCCCCTAAAGGCCTATCTGGACGAAAAGTTGCATGCACCCTTACAGTCTCAGTGTGCAATGATGCTTAAAGTTTGGAGGTGATCTGGCCAATGTTCTTTGAGTGACAGTAAATCAAGTTAGAAATGCCATGACCGCAGTAATTAGTTGACTGATCCACATGACCCGGAGTCGAAAAGTCAAATTTTTTTTGATAATTATTTACCTAGAGAGGCCCCAGAATCATTCTAGACCAAATTTGAAAAGTTTGGATCAAAATCCAGAGACTAGTTTGAAAAGCATGCTTTTCAAACAGTTAATGATTACTAAAAAACGGTGAAGTGTTTTAATAAACATATATTGGGAAAATTGTTTAGCATGATGTACTACAGTGGACTCATATGGAATTTCCACCAACCTTCTAAGAATATAGTAATAACATGTAATAATAAGTTTATTTTATGAATAGCGCCCCCCAGTGGTCAAATCTTTTGAAACTTGACTGGTTGTTAGGAAATGGATACTTGTAGACACCATTCAAGTTTCATGATGATTGGTCAATGTTAATCCTGTCAAAACCCTGCTTAATTCTGATTGGCTGATGGCGAGCACAAATTTCAATGTATCAAATTGTCCTTAAAATATCACATATAGTATGGGGAGTAGATGCTGCCTGCAAAGTTTGAGCTTGATAGCATGTACGGATACTGAGAAACAGCTATATAGCATTAACCCCGCCCCCTAATTACATATGCGCATAAAAATTGAAGTCATTCCTCAGAATCTTGTGCCGAACGTGTATATCAAGTTTGAAATTTTTTGGCCGAACGATGCTTGAGTTACAGATTTTTCAATTAATTCTCAATTAATTTGAATTTATACAGACGTGTTCATTTGCATATGGCAGCCATGTTGTATGGAGAACTCAATGTTTTTGATGATTTTTGATGTTTAGGCTCTTCTGAATTTTTTGAGACCAAATACATGAGGATCAGGCGAAAATTGGCGGACTAGTTCGCAAAAGTACGTTTTGCATATTTTGCAATATTGCAAAAAATCTAAGTGGGCGGAGCTAAACGGTCCAAATACAAAAGTGGTTTGTTTGGACCCAAGAAACCTAGAAAAAAATTTGCCACGTCTGGCAAAAATCTGGTTTAGGAGATATAGGCCCAAATGCGTTGAACTTCGCTATAGCGCCCCCTTGTGGCCGACTGGGCTGATTTTCTTGCGCCTGAGTAGCAGGAGGGACTACTACCAATTGACCAAGTTTCAAGTCTGTAGGACTTACGGTTTGGGCTGTGCGTTCTGTTTCAGGGCAGAAAAAGAATAATAAGAAAAATCTTGACAAAAACAATGGGGTTCTTGCACTGCGTGCTTGAACCCTAATAATTTCAAATTTGTATAACTTTCCAGACGTACTGTTTTATAGTCATCTATTGTGCCTGTGACGTGTCCTGTTTTGATCTTTATACGAGTTGTTTATACAGGTAAATTGATGGATATAGTGTTCCTACACCTTTCTCTGTCTACATGCACCGATCAGCCATAACATTAAAACCAGATCATTTCAACACTTAATGTCCATTTTATCACCTCCACATGTAGTTCTACAATTACAGACTGTAGTTCATCTGTTTCTCTGCATAATTTGTGAGTCCCCTTTCATCCTTTAATGCTCTGGACCCCCCACAGGAGGTGTTTAAAACTTTTGCAGTTGTAGGACCGTAAAGTGCACCCATATGGTAAGCAGGGCTGATAAAATGGTTGATGAGTGTAGATTTGAATGTCATGCCTGAATGGTGTACATGTGAACTATTAGGAACAGTGGTGTAATTGAAGGGAGTGCAGGGGCCCAGAATAGAGCTTAGCCAGTAAACTAGTCTATAGCATCACAGTTCGTGTTCACATCTTCGCAAAATGAACAAGAGGAGGAGATACAGGTGGGGTTGAGAGAGCATCCTTAGAATAATCAATTCAGCAAGAGAGCAGCAGGTCAGATTCAGCCTCCTCCAGCTAGAAACTGTTTCCCTCCGTCAGGAGATGCCACATTAATCCACCACCAGCCAAGATGTTCTTCAAGTTCAGTGTTCGCTTACAAAAATAGTCCTGGTTCTGCTCCCTAGTCTATTCATCTTACTGATTGTACACATTTTTTTTATTTTTTAATTTAAGTTTTTATTTATTTATTTATTTTTAACATTATAATTACAGAACAAAACTGCTACATTTAAAGGACAGAGGGCAACACTGAGCTTTAGCTTCAAGTGTTCACGTATTTAAATTATGGTAAGGAATGGAGCTTTATTTACGCTGGAACTGTTCCTTTATTTATTCGAGTTATTCAAGAGAGCTTTATTGTCATATGCACAGCAGGACAGGCAGTTACACTGCACAGTGAGATTCTTACTATAGCTGCTCCTCCATTTCCCCAAATATAATTTGAACATAATCTCAGAAGAAAATAGACGAACACTAAAAGCAAGAGTAGAAAAGTACAGTTTTATGGGCAAAGTTGAAAGAAAACACGTCATGGACTCGTATTAAGGATGAAGGGTTTAGCATCACATAAAGAAGTGTAGATCTGGAATCACTTCATATTGTAAACAAACAATAACAGGCATTTTAGAAAATTATATGTGAAGTTGTTTATTTAGGCAGTCGGTGTTTATTTGTTCCAGAAACATTAACGTGAGAATAAACACACGTGGACAACTACAGACACCGGTGTGATTTAATGAGCCACTATATGAATCTGGACGGGAGGAAGTCCAGTATTTACAGTCACCACCCAAAACCTAGTTTAATAAGCAGGTCTTCATTGCATTAAACCAGGCGCTGCTGATGGAAGAGAAGAAATCCATGAGATGGAGCCAGAAGTCAGGAGCCACATCTGCGACCTTTAAACTGTATACAGTTATAAATATATTCACCTCGCCTGCCGAACAGCCAACCCCACACACATGCGTCGCGCTGTGGTCGGTGGAAAGCCTTATTGGGGGAGTATTTACGGAGCGCGCAGGTCGCAGCCATGCACGCGCTAAAAAGACTCAGAGTCCAAATCGCTGCCGCGAGTCAGTGACTCATCGTCGGTTACTACGGAGACCGGGCGGCGCACACGTCCCGCAGCTACACCCGCTCACGCTTTTAACGGCTGAGGAAAAGACAAAGTGGGCTACTGGGTTCGGGTTTACTGTACTGACAACTCATATATTACATATACATATATATGCATTACTATGAAATCATCATAAAAACCAAATACCAGGCAAATACTTTCGTAAAAAGCTTTGGAAAAGTGCTTGTTTTGTTGATTCCGGCTTGTAAGGACGTTAAGGCATTGAAATGCCACTCACCTGTGCTACAGTACGCTTAGCGGAATCTCTTGCATGCGTGGCGCATCGCTCCACCTCTTCCTCCCTCTCAGCAGCGGTGTCCGACAGTGTGCGTGTGCCTGTTCAGAACCGCGGACAGCAGCTCCGCCCGTCACTAAGAGGAGCCACCTGACCCGCGCGTCATCACAGCAACATACGCAAAAACAGATGCGCGCACACACATTTCGGCTGGCCGTTCAAGGCTCCTTCTGTGTCAGACCATCATGCAGAGCGAAAGGAATACGTCAGACGATTTGTTATGGCTCCAAACACAAGAAACGCCCACCACTGCTCAGTGATCACGCACACACCCACTGGAACAAGTTTCCTCGCAACAGGCTCAGATGACTAATATTAGCCCTCATGTTTACCTTAAACAGTGATCAAAAGATGGTTCTTCAAGGGTTCATTAATAAAGGCAGTGGTTAGAGCCATGGGTTCTATCCACAACCATTTCTATATGGTTCTTTCTATGGCGAAACAGATTGATGGAGAATGTATTGTATGTGGTTCTATATAGCAGCCAGACGGATTCTTCTAAGCTTGATATCCTAACAAGAGCAAAGCTTTTTGGTACTGTCTAGAACCATTTTCAAAAAGGTTCTATATATTCTACATCGGTTTGAAAAACCGTTTCATAATGCAAAGAACCGTTTAAACTCAATGAAGCCATTCCCAGACGTCTTTTTCAAAAGTGTAGCCAGTGGAGGTGAAGCCTAATGATGCTGAAAAAACAGCATGGTCACGATCGACAAAACAATATTGGCCCGCCTTTGGGTCCAGGAGTGCTGTGTGTGGGTCGCAGACAGAATGCCAGTTTTTTGGGGTTTGTTTTCAAACTCTACAGAACCATTGTTTCATACACAATATATCCAGCTTGGTAGGGATTATTGTTATTATGGTCATCCGGAGTCGGAAACGACTTGAAGGCACTTATACTTGGAAAGAATTTTCAATACTTACTTAACCCTTAATACTTAATCATTTGTGGTAGCCAACATGGCTGGGGCCTTAAAGAGCCTTAACGTTTACTGTTTTATTTGCGTAGCGTTAATGGGAACTACTGCTCACACGTTAACTGACTACTTTGCAAACGTTCGTCCAAGCAGTGGCTTCTTCTGGTCAATGCTGAGGCTTTGCCTAGGCTCGGTCTGAGCAGCTGCAACTGGATACGACTGCATCTCACAGCTAGCGGCAGCAGCAAAGTCTTCTCCAATCAGACTAGAAGAGATGGGAAAACTGCATGGTTATGATGAATATTGAAAACATTTTAAATCATGAAAAAATGTGAATGTTTTCACATTTACAGAATACATATGTGGGAATTGTCCTGCATATAAAAAAAAATGTTAGTTGACAAAATTTTACATAAAAGGAGTGACGTCGTTGTCTGTTGACTTGAAAATGTGTCAGTAGTTTTTTGTTTGGACAATGATGATTTTCAGTGAAGGTGGATTTATGCCCAGCTCTGTTTTACCCTGGACAGAGAACCAGGCAAGTGATGACTCACACACAGAGCTGCAGAGCTGACAGAAAGAAAGGGGGAGTGGCTGTGTGTGCGTGTGTGTGTGTGTGTGTGTGTGTGTGTGTGTGTGTGTGTGTGTGTGTGAGAGAGAAATAGACAGAGAAAAAAGGGGGGGGGGGGCACACCCCAAATGAACAAGCTAAAGACAATAATACAAGAACAATATAAACAAAGAATATGATTTGACAGTATACAATAGTGAATATAGAACAAAATAAAGACCTATCAGAGTAACAACTGAAGAACAGATGTATGAAAATCAATCACTGTTACTGACTAGTTGCTGTTACAGACTGCCACTGATAACTGACACTGTGTGTGTGTGTGTGTGTGTGTGTGTGTGTTTGCATTTTTGGTTGCATGCCATGTAGTATGTTAATATAAGTATATTAATAATAATAATAATAATAAAAATAATCTGTGCCATTTAGAATAACTTAATTTCCTCTGCTCTCTCTCTGTCTCTCTCTCTCTTTCACAAACACACACACAGAGTGTTTTTATTATGCATTTTTTCTTTGTCCCTCTATTTTTAACAATTACCATTTCTCTTTTGCCCACTGTGTGCAAGCAAGGGCAGTCTTGTGGTGGCAAATTAGGTTCCGTCTTGGTCAAAGCTTTTGACGTCATTCTTTCTTCTAATCGATTTTCTTTCTCTCTCTCTCTAAAGGAGTATGTGATGCTGTGTGTGTGCATACTTGTGCAATTGCTTTTTTATCTGCTTTAAAGGGATAATAAGGGACTCATCTGATTTAAAGGGATTGTACTTTTTGTTCCTTGTTGCATCGTCTTGTTCCTGGAGGAACGTAATTTCACTCCACTGTGTACTTGTACATAAATGGAATGACAAAAGCCTCTTGACTTGACTTGAGTTCACTGCTGTTCTGACCCATACAAAAACTTTGGAACTCATTGAAAATTAGAATGGTTTAAATTGCCGCACTACAGCTCAAGAAATTCAAGAAGTAATTTTTTTCCCACTAAGGTCCCTGTAAACAAGACCTTCAACAAGGCTTTGCAGCAGCCAGCTAGTTAAACATTCCTAAGTCATGGCCAAAATCTCCTGAAAAACCATGAATATTGCAAGCAGGGTTAACCTTGTGTTCACCACCAACACATAAAGCAAAAGAGACTACTATTCAATGTTGTCAAAATGTGAGAGATCCAAACACCTACATCTCAAACACTGCTTGAAAAAAATAATGAACAATGGCAAAGTATCTGGCTCAGATTGTGGTAGTGGGAGTGCAAGTGGCGGGCCGCTCATTTGCTCCAGCTTTACGTCAAGAGGTTGTTGCCAGCCAAACTGTAGCAGAGGCAAGAGACAAGCAAGCAGTCTGTTGCAGCGTTCCGCTTCACTGGGATGATCATCCAAGAAGTCCAGAAGATTCTGAACGCCTCGAGAGTGAAAACCGAGGAAATGCAGAAGAATTATGAAGAAGTCTAAGGGGGCCAAATGAGCTTAGATTGCATTTCTGTTAATTGGTGCAGCTTAGCTTTTTAACTTTATCAGCAGCAAGACTTAGAACATGTTGTTTAGGTCTATGGCCATCTGTTCATCTATGGTATGTGTACTGGACAGTATAGTGAAAGCCTGAGTTTCATAAATGAGTGTTTTTTTTTTTTTCCCTGTCGACTATGAATGAACAAATTCGAGGTAAGGTCAGGAGCTGCTAAAGATTGTAAAAGTAAATTTTGAGGAGTTGAACTTGTAGCAGTAAATACAACCATTTCCATAAAAGTCAGGTTGTTGTGCAGAATGTACA